>NC_141874.1:514385194-514701194 GCF_056163025.1 Triticum urartu
CCCTCCGGCGGAGCTCCGGAAAAGGCCCCAAGATGGGATCTCGTGGATACAAAAAGTTACGGCGGTGGAATTAGGGTTTTGGCTCCGTATCTGGTAGTTTGGGGGTACGTAGGTATAAATAGGAAGAAGAAGTACGTCGGTGGAGCAACGTGGGCCCCATGAGGGTGGAGGGCGCGCCCCCTACCTCGTTCCTTCCTGGTTGATGTCTTGACGTAGGGTCCAAGTCCTCTGGATCACGTTTTTTCCGAAAATCACGTTCCCAAAGGTTTCATTCCGTTTGGACTCCGTTTGATTTTTTTTCTGCGAAACTCTGAAATAGGCAAAAAAACAGCAATTCTAGGCTGGGCCTCCGGTTAATAGGTCAGTTCCAAAAATAATATAAAAGTGTATAATAAAGCCCAATAATGTCCAAACAGGATATAATATAGCATGGAACAATCAAAAATTATATATACGTTGAAGACGTATCAAGCATCCCCAAGCTTAATTCCTGCTCGTCCTGGAGTAGGTAAATGATAAAAACAGAATTTTTGATGTGGAATGCTACTTGGCATAATTTCAATGTAATTCTTCTTAATTGTGGTATGAATATTCAGATCCGAAAGATTCAAGACAAAAGTTTAATATTGACATAGAAATAATAATAATACTTCAAGCATACTAACTTAAGAAATTATGTCTCTTCAAAATAACATGGCCAAAGAAAGTTATCCCTACAAAATCATATAGTCTGGCTATGCTCCATCTTCACCACACAAAGTATTTAAATCATGCACAACCCCGATGACAAGCCAAGCAATAGTTTCATACTTTTAGTGTTCTCAAACTTTTTTAATCTTCACGCAATACATGAGCGTGAGCCATGGACATAGCACTATAGGTGGAATAGAATGGTGGTTGTGGAGAAGACAAAAGGGGGAAGATAGTATCACATCAACTAGGCGTATCAATAGGCTATGGAGATGCCCATTAATAGATATCAATGTGAGTGAGTAGGGATTGCCATGCAACGGATGCACTAGAGCTATAAGTATATGCAAGCTCAACAAAAAGAACTAAGTGGGTGTGCATCCAACTCGCTTGCTCACGAAGACCTAGGGCATTTTAGGGAAGCCCATCATTGGAATATACAAGCCAAGTTCTATAATGAAAAATTCCCACTAGTATATGAAAGTGATAACATAGGAGACTCTCTATGAAGATATTGGTGCTACTTTGAAGCACAAGTGTGGTAAAAGGATAGTAGCATTGTCCCTTCTCTCTTTATCTCTCTTTTTTTATTTGGGCATTTTCTCTTTTTTTGGCCTCTTTTATTTATTTATTTAATCTGGAGTCTCATCCCGACTTGTGGGGGAATCATAGTCTCCATCATCCTTTCCTCACTTGGGACAATGCTCTAAAAATGATGATCATCACACCTTTTTATTTACTTACAACTCAACAATTACAACTCAATACTTAGAACAAAAGATGACTCTATGTGAATGCCTCCGGCGGTGTACCGGGATATGCAATGAATCAAGAGTGACATGTATGAAAGAATTATGAACGGTGGCTTTGCCACGAATACAATGTCAACTACATGATCACGCAAAGCAATATGACAATGATGGAGCGTGTCATAGTAAATGGAATGGTGGTAAGTTGCATGGCAATATATCTCGGAATGGCTATGGAAATGCCATAATAGGTAGGTATGGTGGCTGTTTTGAGGAAGGTATATGGTGGGTGTATGATACTAGTGGAAGGTGCGCGGTATTAGAGAGGCTAGCAATGGTGGATGGGTGACAGTGTGTATGATCCATGGACTCAACATTAGTCATAAAGAACTCATATACTTATTGCAAAAATCTACAAGTTATCAAAGCAAAGTATTACGCGCATGCTCCTAGGGGGATAGATTGGTAGGAAAAGACCACCGCTCGTCCCCGACCGCCACTCATAAGGAAGACAATCAATAAATAAATCATGCTCCGACTTCATCACATAACGGTTAACCATACGTGCATGCTATGGGAATCACAAACTTTTAACACAATTATTTCTCAAATTCACAACTACTCAACTAGCATGACTCTAATATGACCATCTCCATATCTCAAAACAATTATCAAGTATCAAACTTCTCATAGTATTCAACACACTCATAAGAAAATTTTCTTATTAATCTTGAATGCCTAACATAATTAAAGCAATTTACCATGCTGTTTTGTAGGACTCTCAAAATAATCTAAGTGAAGCATGAGAGAACAATGGTTTCTATAAAACAAATCCACCAACGTGCTCTAAAAGATATAAGTGAAGCACTAGAGCAAAAACTATATAACTCAAAAGATATAAGTGAAGCACATAGAGTATTCTAACAATTTCCGAATCATGTGTGTCTCTCTCAAAAGGTGTGTACAGAAAGGATGATTGTGGAAAACTAACAAATAAAGACTCAAATTATACATGACGCTCCAAGCAAAACACATATCATGTGGTAAATAAAAATATAGCTACAAGTAAAGTTACCGATGGAAGTAGACGAAAGAGAGGATGCCTTCCGGGGAATCCCCAAGCTTTGGCTTTTAGGTGTCCTTAGATTATCTTGGGGGTGCCATGGGCATCCCCAAGCTTAGGCTCTTGCCACTCCTTGTTCCATAATCCATCAAATCTTTCACCCAAAACTTAAAAACTTCACATCACAAAACTTAAAGTAGAAAATCTCGTGAGCTCCGTTAGCGAACGAAAGCAAAACACCACTTCAAGGTACTGTAATGAACTCATTATTTATTTATATTGGTGTTAAACCTACTTTATTCCAACTTCTCTATGGTTTATAAACTATTTTACTAGCCATAGATTCATTAAAATAAGCAAACAACACACGAAAAACAGAATCTGTCAAAAACAGAACAGTCTGTAGTAATCTGTAGCTAACGCAAGATATGGAACCCCAAAAATTCTAAAATAAATTTCTTGACATGAGGAATTTATCTATTAATCATCTGCAAAAAGAATTAACTAAATAGCACTTTCCAAATGAAAATGACAGCAATTCTCGTGAGCGCTAAAGTTTCTGTTTTTTACAGCAAGATTAAAAAGACTTTCCCCAAGTCTTCCCAGCGGTTCTACTTGGCACAAATACTAATTAAACACAAAAAACACAACCAAAACATAGGCTAGATAAATTATTTATTACTAAACAGGAGAAAAAATCAAGGAATAAAAATAAAATTGGGTTGCCTCCCAACAAGCGCTATCGTTTAACGCCCCTAGCTAGGCATAAAAGCGAAGATAGATCTAGGTATTGCCATCTTTGGTAGGAAATCCATAAGTGGATTTCATAATAGATTCATATGGTAATTTAATTTTCTTTCTAGGGAAGTGTTCCATGCCTTTACTTAACGGAAATTGGAATCTAATATTCCCTTCCTTCATATCAATAATTGCACCAATCGTTCTAAGGAAAGGTCTACGAAGAATAATAGGACATGAAGGATTGCAATCTATGTCAAGAACAATAAAATCTACGGGCACATAATTCCTATTTGCAACAATAATAACATCATTAATTCTTCCCATAGGTTTCTTGATAGTGGAATCCGCAAGGTGCAAGTTTAAAGAGCAATCATCGAAATCACAGAAACCTAGCAAATCACACAAAGTCATAGGAATCGTGGAAACACTAGCACCCAAATCACACAAAGCATAGCACTCATGATCTTTAATTTTAATTTTAATAGTAGGTTCCCACTCATGATAAAGTTTTCTAGGGATAGAAACTTCCAACTCAAGTTTTTCTTCATAAGATTGCATCAAAGCATCAACAATATGTTTGGTAAAGGCTTTATTTTGACTATAAGCATGAGGAGAATTTAGCACGAATTGCAACAAGGAAATACAATTTATCAAAGAGCAATTATCATAATTAAATTACTTGAAATCCAAAATATTGGGTTCATCGATATTTAAAGTTTTGACTTCTTCAATCCCACTTTTAACAATTTTAGCATCAAAATCTAAAGACTCCGAATTTTTGGAACGCCTTCTAGGTAAGGGTGGATCATATTCAGTCCCATAATTATCAAGATTCATATTACAAAACAAAGATTTAATAGGGGACACATCAATAACTTTTATATCCTCATCTTTGTTATCATGGAAACTAGAAGAACGCGCTTTTATAAAGCAATCTTTCTTAGCACGCATCCTAGCGGTTCTTTCTTTGCACTCATCAATGGAAATTCTCATAGCTTTGAGAGACTCATTGATATCATGCTTAGGTGGAATAGATCTAAGTTTCAAAGAATCAGCATCAAGAGAAATTCTATCAACGTTCCTGGCCAACTCATCAATCTTAAGCAATTTTTCTTCAATCAAAGCATTGAAATTCTTTTGCGAAGTAATAAATTCTTTAATATTAGATTCAAAATCAGAGGGCATCTAATTAAAATTTCCATAAGAATTGTTGTAGGAGTTATCATAATTATTAGAGGAATTACTAGGATAAGGCCTAGAATTAAAGTTTCCTCTATACGTGTTGTTACCAAAATTATTCCTACCAACAAAATTCATATCCAAAGATTCATTATTATTCTCAATAAAAGTTGACAACGGCATATCATTAGGATCAGAAGAAACACTTTTATTAGCAAATAATTTCATAAGTTCATCCATCTTTCCACTCAAAACATTAATTTCTTCTATCGCATGCACTTTCTTATTAGTAGATCTTTCGGTGTGCCATTGAGAATAATTAACCATAATATTATCTAGGAGTTTAGTAGCTTCTCCTAAAGTGATTTCCATAAAAGTGCCTCCCACGGCCGAATCTAAAAGGTTTCTAGAAGCAAAATTCAATCCGGCATAAAATTTTTGTATCATCATCCATAAATTCAAACCATGTGTAGGGCAATTACGTATCATTAATTTCATCCTCTCCCAAGCTTGTGCAACATGTTCATGATCAAGTTGCTTAAAATTCATAATATCCTCTAAGAGAGATGATCTTAGCGGGAGGAAAATACTTAGAGATAAAAGCATCTTTGCACTTATTCCACGAATCAATACTATTTTTAGGCAAAGACGAAAACCAAGCTTTAGCACGATCTCTAAGCAAAAAAGGAAATAGCTTCAATTTAACAATATCATTGTCCACATCTTTCTTCTTTTGCATATCACACAAATCAACAAAGTTGTTTAGATGGGTAGCGGCATCTTCACTAGGAAGGCCGGAAAACGGATCTTTCATGACAAGATTCAGCAAAGCAGCATTAATTTCACAAGATTCAGCATCGGTAAGAGGAGCAATCGGAGTGCTAATAAAATCATTGTTGTTGGTATTAGTAAAGTCACACAATTTGGTATTATCTTGAGCCATCATGACAAGCAAGCAATCCAACACACAAGCAAACAAGAGACGGGCAAAAAGAGGCGAATGGAGAAAGAGGAGGAGGATGGAGAGAGAGAGAGGGCGAATAAAACGGTAAGGGTGAAGTGGGGGGAGAGGAAAACGAGAGGCAAATGGCAAAAAATGTAATGCGGGAGATAAGGGTTTGTGATGGGTACTTGGTATGTTGACTTTTGCGTAGACTCCCCGGCAGCGGCGCCAGAAATCCTTCTTGCTACCTCTTGAGCACTGCGTTGGTTTTCCCTTGAAGAGGAAAGGGTGATGCAGCAGAGCAGCGTAAGTATTTCCCTCAGTTTTTGAGAACCAAGGTATCAATCCAGTAGGAGGCCACGCACGAGTCCCTCGCACCTACACAAACAAATAAACTCCTCGCAACCAACGCGATAAAGGGGTTGTCAATCCCTTCACGGTCACTTACAAAAGTGAGATCTGATAGATATGATAAGATAATATTTTTGCTATTTTTATGATAAAGAGAAATAAAGATGCAAGTAAAATAAATGGCAAAGGAAATAACTAAGTATTGGAAGATTAATTTGATAGAAAATAGACCCGGGGGCCATAGGTTTCACTAGTGGCTTCTCTCGAGAGCATAAGTATTACGGAGGGTGAACAAATTATTGTTGAGCAATTGACAGAATTGAGCATAGTTATGAGAATATCTAGGTATGATCATGTATATAGGCATCACGTCCAAGACAAGTACACCGACTCCTGTCTGCATCTACTACTGTTACTCCACACATCGACCGCTATCCAGCATGCATCTAGAGTATTAAGTTCATAAGAACGGAGTAACGCTTTAAGAAAGATGACATGATGTAGAGGGATAAACTCATGCAATATGATATAAACCCCATCTTTTTATCCTCGATGGCAACAATACAATACGTGTCGTTTCCCCTACTGTCACTGGGATCGAGCACCGCAAGATTAAACCCAAAGCTAAGCACTTCTCCCATTGCAAGAAAGATCAATCTAGTAGGCCAAACCAAAATGATAATTCGAAGAGACTTGCAAAGATAACCAATCATACATAAAAGAATTCAGAGAAGATTCACATATTGTTCATAGATAATCTTGATCATAAACCCACAATTCATCGGATCTCGACAAACACACCGCAAAAGAAGATTACATCGAATAGATCTCCACAAGAGAGGGGGAGAACTTTGTATTGAGATCCAACAAGAGAGAAGAAGCCATCTAGCTAATAACTACGGACCCGAAGGTCTGAAGTAAACTACTCACACTTCATCGGAGAGGCTATGATGTTGATGTAGAAGCCCTCCATGATCAATGCCCCTTCCGGTGGAGCTCTGGAAAAGGCCCCAAGACGGGATCTCACGGATACAGAAAGTTATGGTGGTGGAATTAGGGTTTTGGCTCCGTATCTGGTAGTTTGGGGTACGTAGGTATATATAGGAGGAAGAAGTACGTCAGTGGAGCAACGTGGTCCCCACGAGGGTGGAGGGCGCGCCTAGGGGGTAGGCGCGCCCCCTACCTCATGCCCTCCTGGTTGCTTTCTTGACGTAGGGTCCAAGTCCTCTCGATCATGTTTGTTCCGAAAATCACATTCGCGAAGGTTTCATTCCGTTTGGACTCCGTTTGATATACTTTTTCTGTGAAACTCTAAAATAGGCAAAAAAACAACAATTCTGGGCTGGGCCTCCGGTTAATAGGTTAGTCCCAAAAATAATATAAAAGTGTATAATAAAGCCCAATAATGTCCAAAACAGGATATAATATAGCATGGAACAATAAAAAATTATAGATACGTTGGAGACGTATCAAGCTTAGCCCTTTCTGAGACCTCAAAAAATAAATGCAGAGCACCTTTAAAGATCAAGGACTGACTAGACATTGTAATTCATGGTAAAAGAGATCCAGTAAATTCATACTCGATGTAAACTAATCAGTAATGAATGCAAATGACAGAGGTGCTCTCCAGCGGGTGCTTTTTAATAAGAGGAGGATGACTCGGCATAAAAGTAAATAGATAGGCCCTTCGCAGAGGGAAGAAGGGATTTGTAGAGGTGCCAGAGCTTGGTTTTGAAATAGAGATGAATAATATTTTGAGCGGTATACTTTCATTGTCAACATAACAACCAAGAGATGGCGATATCTTCCATGCTACATACATTATAGGCGGTTCCCAAACAGAATGGTAAAGTTTATACTCCCCCTCCACCAACAAGCATCAATCCATGGCTTTCTCGAAACAACGAGTGCCTCCAACTAACAAGAGTCCCAGGGGGAGTTTTGTTTGCAATTATTTTGATTTGATTTGCATAAAGCATGGGACTGGGCATCCTGGTGACCAACCATTTTCTCGTGAGTGAGGAGCGGAGTCCACTCCTCTTGAGAATAACCCGCCTAACATGGAAGATACAGCCAACCTTAGTTGATACATGAGCTATTCGAGCATACAAAACATGATATTTATTTGAAGGTTTAGAGTTTGGCACATACAAATTTACTTGGAATGGCAGGTAGATACCGTATATAGGTAGGTATGGTGGACTCATATGGAACAACTTTGGGGTTTATGGAATTGGAGGCACAAGCAGTATTCCTGCTTAGTACAAGTGAAGGCTAGCAAAAGACTGGGAAGCGACCAACTAGAGAGCGACAACAGCCATGAACATGCATTAAAGTTAATGAACATTGAGTGCAAGCATCAGTAGGATATAATCCACCATGAACATAAATATCATGAAGGCTATGTTGATTTTGTTTCAACTACATGCGTGAACATGTGCCAAGCCAAGTCACTTAAATCATTCAGAGGAGGATACCACCCTATCATACCACATCACAACCATTTTAATAGCATGTTGGCACATAAGGTAAACCATTCTAGGCTCCTAGCTAATTAAGCATGGCATAAGAAACTATGATCTCTAATTGTCATCGCAAACATGTTTATTCATAATAGGCTGAATCAGGAACGATGAATTAATCATATTTACAAAAATAAGAGAGGTCGAGTTCATACCAGCTTCTCCCATCTCAATCAGTTCATCATATATCGTCATAATTGCCTTTCACTTGCACGACCGAACGATGTGGATAATAATAATAGTGCACGTGCATTGGACTAAGCTGGAATCTGCAAGCATTCAATAAACAGGAGAAGACAAGGCAATATGGGCTCTTTTGTCAGATCAACAATAATGCATATAAGAGCCACTTTAACAATTTAATCATGATCTTCTCTTATCGACCCCCAAAGAAAAGAAAAGAAATAAACTATATACACGGGAAAGCCCCAACAAGCAAAAGAAGAACAAAAAATCTTTTTGGGTTTTCTTTTTAATTACTACTACAAGCATGGAAAGTAAACTAATTAAAAGCTACAACTATTTTTTGTTTTGTTTTTCCTAAGGTTTATTAAACACACAAGAAGAAAGCAATAAAAGGAAATAAACTAGCATGGATAATATAGTGAAAAAGTATGAGCACCGACATCTAGCAATGAGTGTGTGAACATGAATGTAATGTTAGTGAGAAATACGTACTCCCCCAAGCTTAGGCTTTTGGCCTAAGTTGGTCTATGGCCATGGCTGGCCTGGTGGATATCCAAAGTAATAGTTGGGGTCGTACTATGATGCAACAGTAATTGCATCATGGGCTGCAGCTTGGAGGCGAGCTATCTCAGCTCTCCTCTTATACTCTTCCGCCTCCTCTCTGGTTATCAAATATCTCCCTTTTGCCTGAAAGTCAAAGAAAATAGAAGCAGGGAGAGCAACGTGATAGGTGCGTCGTCTGTCAAAGATTAGCCGGTACTGGAGGAACTGGTCGTTCCTCTCAACAAACTGATGACGAACCATAGCCTCATAATCCAAATAAGCAGGAGGCAACTCAATATCATCCTCACGTATGGTTATACCAAGAAAATTAGCTATGCGGGTTGCATAAATTCCACCAAAGAAATTGTTGGAAATATGCCCTAGAGGCAATAATAAAAGCATTATTATTATATTTCCTTGTTCATGATAATTGTCTTTATTCATGCTATAATTGTATTATCCGGAAATCGTAATACATGTGTGAATAACAGACACCAACATGTCCCTAGTAAGCCTCTAGTTGACTAGCTCGTTGATCAACAGATAGTCATGATTTCCTGACTATGGACATTGGATGTCATTGATAACGAGATCACATCATTAGGAGAATGATGTGATGGACAAGATCCAATCCTAAGCATAGCGCAAGATCGTGTAGTTCGTTTGCTAGAGCTTTTCCAATGTCAAGTGTCTTTTCCTTTGACCATGAGATCGTGTAACTCCCGGATACCGTAGGAGTGCTTTGGGTGTACCAAACGTCACAACGTAACTGGGTGACTATAAAGGTGCACTACAGGTATCTCCGAAAGTGTCTGTTGGGTTGACACGGATCAAGACTGGGATTTGTCACTCCGTATGACGGAGAGGTATCACTGGGCCCACTCGGTAATGCATCATCATAATGAGCTCAAAGTGACCAAGTGTCTGGTTACGGGATCATGCATTACGGTACGAGTAAAGTGACTTGCCGGTAACGAGGTTGAACGAGGTATTGGGATACCGACGATCGGATCTCGGGCAAGTAACATACCGATTGACAAAGGGAATTGTATACGGGGTTGCTTGAATCCTCGACATCGTGGTTCATCCGATGAGATCATCGTGGAGCATGTGGGAGCCAACATGGGTATCCAGATCCCGCTGTTGGTTATTGACCGGAGAGCGATCTCGGTCATGTCTACATGTCTCCCGAACCCGTAGGGTCTACACACTTAAGGTTCGGTGACGCTAGGGTTGTAGGGATATGTATATGCAGTAACCCGAATGTTATTCGGAGTCCCGGATGAGATCCCGGACGTCACGAGGAGTTCCAGAATGGTTTGGAGGTAAAGATTTATATATGGGAAGTCCTGTTTCGGGCATCGGGACAAGTTTCGGGGTTATCGGTATTGTACCCGGACCACCGAAAGGGTCCCGGGGGTCCACCGGGTGGGGCCACCTGTCTCGGGGGGCCACATGGGCTGTAAGGGGGTGCACCTTGGCCTACATGGGCCAAGGGCACCAGCCCCAAGAGGCCCATGCGCCTAGGGTTACAAGGGGAAAGAGTCCTAGGAGGGGAAGGCACCTCCTAGGTGCCTTGGGGGGGAGGGAAACCCCCCTTGGCCGCCGCCCCACCCTAGGAGATTGGATCTCCTAGGGCCGGCGCCCCCCCTTGGCCCTCCTATATATAGTGGGGGAAGGAGGGCTTTTGTCCCACACCTTTGGTTGCCTCCTTCTTCCTCTCCAACACCTCCTCCTCCTCCATAGCGCTTGGCGAAGCCCTGCCGGAGTACTGCAGCTCCATCAACACCACGCCGTCATGCTGCTGCTGGTGCCATCTCCCTCAACCTCTCCTCTGCCCTTGCTGGATCAAGAAGGAGGAGACGTGGCTGTTCTGTACGTGTGTTGAACGCGGAGGTGCCGTCCGTTCGGTGCTAAGATCTCCGGTGATTTGGATCACGTCGTGTACGACTACCTCATCCCCGTTCTTTGAACGCTTCCGCTCGCGATCTACAAAGGTATGTAGATGCATCTGATCACTCGTTGCTAGATGAACTCATAGATGGATCTTGGTGAAACCGTAGGAAAATTTTTGTTTTCTGCAACGTTCCCCTACAGTGGCATCATGAGCTAGGTCTATGCGTAGTTCTCTTGCACGAGTAGAACACAATTTGTTGTGGGCGTTGATGTTGTCAACTTTCTTGCCGCTACTAGTCTTATCTTGCTTCAACGGTATTGTGGGATGAAGCGGCCCGGACCAACCTTACACGTATGCTTACGTGAGACCGGTTCCACCGACTAACATGCACAAGTTGCATAAGGTGGCTGGCGGGTGTCTGTCTCTCCTACTTTAGTTGGAGCGGATTCGATGAAAAGGGTCCTTATGAAGGGTAAATAGAAGTTGACAAATCACGTTGTGGCTTTCACGTAGGTAAGAAAACGTTCTTGCTAGAACCCTACTTCAGCCACGTAAAACTTGCAAACAACAATTAGAGGACGTCTAACTTGTTTTTGCAGCAAGTGCTTTGTGATATGATATGGCCAAAGTTGTGATGAATGATGAATGATCTATATGTGATGTATGAGATGTTCATACCATTGTAATAGGAATCACGACTTGCATGTCGATGAGTATGACAACCGGCAGGAGCCATAGGAGTTGTCTTTATTTTGTATGACCTGCGTGTCATTGAGAAACGCCATGTAAATTACTTTACTTTATTGCTAAACGCGTTAGCCATAGTAGTAGAAGTAATAGTTGGCGAGCAACTTCATGGAGACACAATGATAGAGATCATGATGATGGAGATCATGGTGTCATGCCGGTGACAAGATGATCATGGAGCCCCAAGATGGAGATCAAAGGAGCTATGTGATATTGGCCATATCATGTCACTATTATTATTTGATTGCATTTGATGTTTATCATGTTTTGCATCTTGTTTACTTAGAACGACGGTAGTAAATAAGATGATCCCTCACAACAATTTCAATAAGTGTTCTCCCCTAACTGTGCACCGTTGCTAAAGTTCGTCATTTTGACGCACCACGTGATGATCGGGTGTGATAGATCCTTACGTTCACATACAACGGGTGTAAGACAGTTTTACACATGCAAAACACTTAGGGTTAACTTGACGAGCCTAGCATGTGCATAGACATGGCCTCAGAACACAGAAGACCGAAAGGTCGAGCATGAGTCGTATAGAAGATACGATCAACATGAAGATGTTCACCGACGTTGACTAGTCCGTCTCACGTGATGATCGGACACGGCCTAGCCAACTTGGATCATGTAATACTTAGATGACTAGAAGAGGGATGTCTATCAAAGTGGGAGTTCATTATAATCTAATTAGATGAACTTAATTATCATGAACTTAGTCTAAAATCTTTACAAAATGTCTTGTAGATCAAATGGCCAACGTATTCCTCAACTTCAACGCGTTCCTAGAGAAAACCAAGCTGAAAGATGATGGCAGCAACTACACGGACTGGGTCCGGAACCTGAGGATCATCCTCATAGCTGCCAAGAAAGATTATGTCCTACAAGCACCGCTAGGTGATGCACCTGTTCTCCCTGCAGAACAAGACGTTATGAACGCTTGGCAGGCACGTACCGATGACTACTCCCTCGTTCAGTGCGGCATGCTTTACAGCCTGGAGCCGGGGCTCCAAAAGCATTTTGAGAGACATGGAGCATATGAGATGTTCGAAGAGCTGAAAATGGTTTTCCAAGCTCATGCCCGGGTCGAGAGATATGAAGTCTCCGACAAATTCTTCAGCTGTAAAATGGAGGAAAATAGTTCTGTCAGTGAGCACATACTCAGTATGTCTGGGTTACATAACCGCTTGACTCAGCTGGGAGTTAATCTCCCGGATGATGCGGTCATTGACAGAATCCTCCAGTCGCTTCCACCGAGCTACAAGAGCTTTGTGATGAACTTCAATATGCAGGGGGTGGAGAAGACCATTCCTGAAGTATTTGCTATGCTGAAATCAGCAGAGGTAGAAGTCAAGAAGGAACATCAAGTGTTGATGGTCAATAAAACCACTAAGTTCAAGAAGGGCAAGGGTAAAAAGAACTCCAAGAAGGACGGCAAGGGAGTTGCCGCGCCCAGCAAGCAAGCTGCCGGGAAGAAGCCAAAGAATGGACCCAAGCCCGAGACTGAGTGCTTTTATTGCAAGGGAAGTGGTCACTGGAAGCGGAATTGCCCCAAATACTTAGCGGACAAGAAGGCTGTAACGCCCGGATAATCTTGCTACAGTAATCCCACGCTAATCATGCCATGTCATCCCGATTACTGTTACTAATCTCGGGTTAATTCACCGCGTCAAATTCAAATTCAAATTAATGTCAAACGGCAAAAGTTTCAAAATATTAAACTAAAATGTTTGGAGTGTGCAGTTAAATGCCAGGGTAATTATACTAAAGCAAACACATTTTTACAAAATGCATAAATGATTTAAAATGATTTAAAACAGAAGAGAAAATAAAAAAAAGGAAAACAGGAAACAAAACCAAAAAAAAGGGGAAACCCCCTCCCTCGCTGGGCCTTGGCCCAGCTAGCCATCGGGCCAACCAGGCCGGCCCACTCCCCCCACCACTTAACCCCGGTCCACCCGACCGAAACCCTAACCCCTCCCACTCGCCCCCCCCCCACTCGCTCACTCCCCACTCCCCGATCCCCTTCTGGATCGGGGCAACCACCTCAGCGCCCCGTGCCCTCTGCCCCCCCTCCCCTGGAGCTTCGCCGTTGCCAGGCACCGCCGGCCGGGTGCGCCCCGCCGCATCGTGCCCCGACCACCTCTGGCGCCGCAGGAGGACCGCGCCGCCGGAGCCCCCTCACCGTCTTCGCCAGGATCGGCCACCGCCCTGGATCGCCGTCGTGTCGCCGCCCCGTCGCCGGATCTCGCTTCCCTGACTCCTCCCCGAGCCACTGCCGAGACCCTACGCCCCGCCGTGAGCTCCGGCCTCCCTCCCTCTCTCCCCTGGCTCTCTGTCCCCGGCCATCGAGGCCCACTACCGCGCCGCCCCGCCCCGCTCCCTGCTAGCGCTGCCGCCTGCGCCTGCTGCGCGCTGCTCAGGGCCGCCCGCCTCGCCACTGCCCGCGCTCCTCTTGCGCCCCTGCCGCTGCGTCCGCCGGGCCGCACCCCTTTCCCCACCGCTGGCGCTGCCGCCGGCCACTCCCTCTGCCCCGCTGCTCATCGCCATCGATCCGGCCGACCGCGCCGCGGTCGCCGCGATCCGTCCCCGTTCCTTGCCGCGCGAAGCACCTCGCCGGGCCGCGCTTGTCCCAGCCACCGCCGCACCCGCACCGGCCTCTACTGCAGTGCGCCGGCGCCCTCGAGAGGCCACGGCCTTGCCTTGCCCCCACCCCGGGTCGGTCTCGTTCTTCGCACGAGCGACGCCGGTGCCCGTTACCCGAACGCCCGCTAAGGCTCTCGCTGAGCCATTGACATGGGGGCCCCGCACAAAACGTTTAAAAAAAAGAGAATTAATAATAAAAATAATTAAAATAATAATAATAATTAAATTAATTAATTAGTTAAGGAATTAATTAAGTTAATTAATCCTATTTAATTAATCTAATTAACTAGTTAGTTTAATTAAACAGTAATTAGATTAGTTAATCCTAATTAGACTAAAACAGTCAATGGCGAACGGGACCCACATGTCAGTTGACCAGTCAACGCCTCTGTTGACTGCTGACATCATGCTGACGTCATGCTGACGTCAGCGTACACTGTTCTGGATAATGTTGGGTTTAAATAAATAATTAAAATCAGAAAATGATTTAAATCTTTAGAAAATCATATCTTTTAATCCGTAATTCGGATGAAAATACTTTATACATGAAAGTTGCTCAGAACGACGAGACGAATTTGAATACGCAGCCCGTTTATCCGCCACGCATTCCTAGCATAGCGAACACGCAACTTTCCCCCTCTGTTTCATCTGTGCGAAAACGCGAAACACCGGGGATACTCTCCCGGATGTTTCCCCCCTTCACCGGTATCACCTCATACCGCGATAGGGCACCCCTAGCACCGCTACTTGTCATGTCATGCATCGCTATGCATCTGTTTGCTTAAATACTTATTGTTTCTCCCCCCTCTTCTCTCGCTAGACACCGAGACCGACGCCGCTGCTACCCCGTACGACTACGGAGTTGACGACCCCTCTCTCTTGCCAGAGCAACCAGGCAAGCCCCCCCCTTTGATCACCAGATATCGCCTACTCTTCTCTATACTGCTTGCATTAGAGTAGTGTAGCATGTTACTGCTTCCCGTTAATCCTATACTGATGCATAGCCTGTCCTTGCTACTACTGTTATTACCTTTACCTGCAATCCTAATGCTTAGTATAGGATGCTAGTATTTCCATCTGTGGCCCTACATTCTTGTCCGTCTGCCTTGCTATACTATCGGGCCGTGATCACTCGGGAGTTGATCGCGGGTATATACTATATACTTTATACATGATACATGTGGTGATTAAAGACGGGTCGGCTCGTAGGAGCACCCGCGAGTGGATCTTTGAGGCGGAGCGACAGGGCAGGTTCCGACCACCTAGGAGAGAGGTGGGCCTGGCCCTGGTCGACGTTCGCGGATACTTAACACGCTTAACGAGATCTGGGTATTTGATCTGAGTTTGGCCATTTGGTCTATACGCACTAACCATCTACGCGGGAGTAGTTATGGGTATCCCGGCGTCGTGGTATCAGCCGAAGCCTTCGTGACGTCAGCGACTGAGTGGCGCGCGCCGGATTGGAACGTAAGCCTGCTCTTGTATTAAGGGGGCTAGTTCTGCTTCCGGCCGCGTACGCAACGTGCAGGTGTGCTAAGGGCGATGGGCCCAGACCCCTGTGCGCTTAGGTTTAGACCGGCGTGCTGACCTCTCTGTTGGTCTAGGTGGGGCTGCGACGTGTTGATCTTCCGAGGCCGGGCATAACCCAGGAAAGTGTGTCCGGCCAAATGGGATCAAGCGTGTTGGGGTATGTGGTGCACCCCTGCAGGGAAGTTAATCTATTCGAATAGCCGTGATCTTCGGTAACAGGACGACTTGGAGTTGTACCTTGACCTTATGACAACTAGAACCGGATACTAAATAAAACACACCCTTCCAAGTGCCAGATACAACCGGTGATCGCTCTCTCACAGGGCGACGAGGGGAGGATCATCGGTTAGGATTATGCTATACGATGCTACTTGGAGGTCTTCAGTCTACTCTCTTCTATATGCTGCAAGACGGAGGCTGCCAGAAGCGTAGTCTTCGAAAGGATTAGCTATCCCCCCTCTTATTCTGGCTTTCTGCAGTTCAGTCCACCGATATGGCCCTTTACACATTTACCCATGCATATGTAGTGTAGCTTCTTGCTTGCGAGTACTTTGGATGAGTACTCACGGTTGCTTTCTCCCTCTTTTCCCCCTATCCCTTCTACCTGGTTGTCGCAACCAGATGTTGGAGCCCAGGAGCCAGACGCCACCTTCGACGACGACTCCTACTGCACCGGAGGTGCCTACTACTACGTGATGCCCGCTGACGACGACCAGGAGTAGTTAGGAGGATCCCAGGCAGGAGGCCTGCGCCTCTTTCAATCTGTATCCCAGTTTGTGCTAGCCTTCTTAAGACAAACTTGTTTAACTTATGTCTGTACTCAGATATTGTTGCTTCCGCTGACTCGTCTATGATCGAGCTCTTGTATTCGAGCCCTCGAGGCCCCTGGCTTGTAATATGATGCTTGTATGACTTATTTTTATTTGTAGAGTTGTGTTGTGATATCTTCCCGTGAGTCCCTGATCTTGATCGTACACGTTTGTGTGTATGATTAGTGTACGATTGAATCGGGGGCGTCACAAGTTGGTATCAGAGCCGACTGCCTGTAGGAATTCCCCTTCCACACTCCTTGGCCGAAGTCGAGTCTAGACATTGCAAAAACTTTTACTAACTTGGCTGTGTGCCTTACGGGCCCACGTCGCCATCGGGTGATACTAGGATCTTTTACTCCTCGACCTTTACTCTGGGACTCTGAACTCTCTTCTACTTGGGTTAAACGAATTTACCAACTCTGACACTAGGATCCCGTTACGACATTCACCCCAAAGTTGGATAAGCCCTAGTTATTCTTTAGAGTAGTACTTGAACATTATCCACATTGTCATTTGACTCCTGTGAAAACATCTTTGTTTTCAGATGGAACCCACGAGGCAGGTCATGCGCCACACGACGGCCATTGGTGCCTCAGGATCACCTGCTGTGTTGGTTGAGATGATGACCTATCTGGGTTATCGCTGGCACCCTGAGTACACCGTCTATGAGGAGTATCAGGACTTCAACCAGGAGCAGTACCGTGCCATCGTCCACCTCTACTCTCGGGAGTATGACTCCACTACCGTGCTGCACACTGCTCATGGTGTTGGAGTGACTATCGATATGGCGGTCCACGATGCTGCTTATGCTACTCTGACACGTCTCCGTAGAGAGTATCAGGAGTTGGATACCTCCCCCTTCAGGCACATTGCTATCGCATCCGATGTTGGTGCGGAGGGTTACTACACTGCTGCCTACTCCACTGTCACCCGAGAGCCCTTCTACCATCAGAACCTGGTTCTGCATGCTGATGGGCTGGATCGAGCTAACCGAGCTCTTCGCCACGAGTTGTACACCACTCGTCAGCACCTCTACCGTGCTCTGACGATGTTGCACCCCTTCGTCGGATCTGGGGAGCTGTCGCGTTCTGCTATCTACCCAGCCAGGACCGTGATGCCCCAGGGTGTCGGTTGGCCAGAGGTGGGAGGCTACTCTCCCGCACTTGGTCCTCTTCTGCCACTTGAGCGTCAGGTTCTGCACCAGAATACCCGCGGACCCCAGGTTGCCGACGTGGTGTACCCGATGCCACACTACCAGCTTTCAGGCTACAGCTACCTCCGCAGTACCGCGTGGGACTGATGTAGACTTGCTTGTTAGTGTTAGATGCATTCGCCGCGAGCCTGCGTGCCGCCTGTGATGTCTTAGTCTATGTACCAGACTCTGTGTAACGAACTCCATGCATGATCTCTTTTGTAAGATATGCCGACTACTATGTAGTATCTATCGTGCTGCTTTCGTTGTGCATGTTTCATCATGAATGATTCTCGTCTTAGCACATTTCTCAATACTGAACTACCCCTGTTATTTATTAGCAGGATGGTTAGACCAGGTGGTCGTGGTCGTGGTCGTGGTGGCAACGCCCCACCACCGCCTGAGTACATGGCTGGGATGATGCAACAGTTTGAGCTGGACCGTCAGTTCATGGAGAATATTATGGCTCAGTTTCCTCGCCCCAATATGAACCAGCAGCCAACCCAAGTGACTCTGCAGGATTTCATGCGCCTCAACCCAACCGTGTACCGCAGCTCAACTCAGCCTCTGGATGCTGATGACTGGCTCCGTGACATCACCTATGAGATGGAGTCTGCTGATGTAGCCCCTGCCAGCTATGTCACCTTTGCTTCCTTCTTCCTGAAAGGACCCGCAGCTCAATGGTGGGATAGCCACAGGCGTACTCTGCCAGCTGGAACAATCATCACCTGGCCAGACTTCCAAGCTGCCTTCCGTGCTCGCTTCATTCCTCAGGGAGTTATGGACCGGAAGAAGCGTGAGTTCCGCAACCTCACCCAAGGCAATAAAACTGTGGAAGCTTACCAGCGGGAGTTTCTTGACTTGTCCCGCTATGCTGAAGAAGACATCGCAACTGATGCACGCAGACAGGAGAAGTTCCGTGATGGCCTTCAAGCTGACATCAAGCTCGCACTTCTAGTGCATGACTTTGCTGATTTCGCCACTCTGGTGAACAAAGCCATCAACGTCGAAACTGGTCTGCAGGAATACCAGAGCTCTCACAAGCGCAGCCGTGACACGGGCTCATCTTCGGGCCCGTCCTCGCAGAAGCGCAAGATATGGATCCCCAACAGCATGTACCAGCCGGATGCACCTGCCCCAAGGCAGTCCTATGCTGCACCTCGTCTGCCTGCTCCTCCAACTAGGCAGACAAGACTTCCAGCTCCACCACCACAAGCTCCTGTTCCCACTCCCAATAATGGCCTCTGCTACAAGTGTGGTCAGCCAGGTCACCGTGCTAGGGATTGCAATCAAAACCAGAATCAACTGGCCCTCCCAGCAACTGGCCGTGGAAGCAACCAGCCTCGCAACAACAGTGCCAAGTCTTATGGTCGTGTTCATGCCAACCATGTTGATCTCAATGAAGTTCTAGACCAGCCTGCTACCGTGATGGGTACACTCCTCGTAAACTCAGTACCTGCATCTGTTTTATTCGATTCAGGGGCATCGCATTCATTCATGTCAGAAGATTTTGCATACAAGCATGACGTTAAATGTGAGGAGATGAACACTTCGGTATTGGTAAAAACCCCCGTGGGACAATGTCAAACCTCACTGGTTGGCATCGATGTCCCCGTGGAAATCGAAGGGTTGGAATTCTATGCCTCTCCCATTATCCTGAAGTCGTCTAACATCGACCTCATTCTGGGAATGGATTGGTTGAAAGCGCATACTGCTTCTATAGTTTGCGCCACTAAGGTCGTCCATCTGCTACACCCTTCTGACGAAATAATAGCTTACCAAGCTCATCTAGTTCAGAACGCCGAGGCACGACTTTATGCCTTGAATGCATTGAACGCTGCACCACTCGAGGGCATTGAAAACATTCCCGTCGTTCGTGAATTCCAAGACGTCTTCCCAGAAGAACTTCCAGGGATTCCTCCTCCTAGGGCTGTCGAATTCATCATCGACTTGAAACCCGGCACTACCCCTATAGCTAAACGACCCTACAAGATGCCGCCGCATGAACTCATTGAGCTTAAGGAGGAAATCGACAAATCTCTTGTCAAAGGTTTCATTCGCCCAAGTTGCTCTCCTTGGGGAGCACCTTCTCTCTTTGTTAAGAAGAAGGATGGGACAAACCGATTAGTCCAAGACTACCGTCCTATAAACCAAGCTACCATTCAGAATAAATATCCTCTTCCTCGAATCAATGATCTTTATGATCAACTGGCTGGCTCATCAGTGTTCTCCAAACTTGACTTGAGGTTGGGTTACCACCAGATCCGTGTTCGTGAGGAGGACATCCCAAAAACCGCCTTCGTGACTCGGTATGGGTCATACGAGTACACCGTCATGTCATTCGGCTTAACGAATGCTCCCGCCACCTTCTCTCGTCTGATGAATTATATATTCATGGATTACCTCGACAAGTTCGTCGTGGTTTACCTGGACGATATCCTTGTATTTTCCAAGAACGAGGAAGAACATGCTGGACATTTGCGTCTTGTGCTGGAGAAGCTTCGAGAACATCATCTATATGCTAAGTATTCCAAGTGTGAATTCTGGCTCCCCGAAGTAACCTATCATGGGCATGTCATCTCCAAAGATGGTATTGCCGTCAACCCTGAACGAGTTCAGGCTATTCTCGATTGGACTCCTCCGAAGAATGTGAAGCAAGTCCGAAGTTTCCTCGGTCTCGCCAACTATTGCCGTCGATTCGTCGAGAACTTCTCCAAGATTGCCAGGCCCCTGACTAATCTGTTGCATAAGGGTGTCAAGTTTGACTGGACAGACAAGTGTCAGGAAAGTTTCCAGGCGCTCAAAGACAAGTTGACTTCTGCCCCCGTGCTTGCACCACCTGATACTAAGAAGGACTTCGTCATTTACTGCGACGCTTCCCGCCAAGGATTAGGCTGTGTCCTAATGCAAGAGCGCAGAGTGATTGCTTATGCCTCTCGTCAACTGCGCCCTCACGAAGAAAACTACCCGGTTCACGACCTCGAGCTTGCTGCTGTCATTCATGCACTGAAGCAGTGGCGACATTACCTTCTCGGTAATCGTTGCGAGATCTTCACCGACCATCAAAGTCTGAAGTATCTGTTTACTCAGCCAGATTTGAACCTACGCCAGCAAAGATGGATGGAGACTGTTGCAGACTTTGACTTGGGTATATCCTATACCCCCGGCAAGGCTAATGTAATGGCTGATGCCTTGAGCCGCAAGTCTTACTGCAACCACCTCCAGGTCCACAAAGTTCAGCCCTCGCTTGACAAAGAATTTAGAAGGCTGAACCTCCATATTGTTCCTCCGGGATCACTCGCTCCCCCTCCCGAAGGTTTCCCCAAACGGAACCTCCATGTTGTTTCCAAGGGTTCTCTCAATACCCTGGTTGCGAAACCAGATCTTGTGGACACCATCAAATGGATACAGAAATGTGACGATGAAGTCCTCAAGATTAAACGCGACCTCAAAAAAGGAAAGCCCTCATTCTTCACTGTTGCTGACGATGGTGCCTTGTATTTCAAAGGCCGCCTAGTGGTACCATGTTCGAAGAAAAACCTGGATAAGACTAAAAGGGTTATGCAAGAAGCCCATGATACGCCTCTGTCCATCCATCCTGGTAGTACAAAGATGTACCAGGATATTCGTCAAAGATTCTGGTGGTCTAATATGAAGCAGGACATTGCTCGTTATGTTGCTGAGTGTGACGTTTGTCGCCGAATCAAAGCAGAGCATCAAAGGCCTGCTGGGACTCTGCAACCTATCTCTATTCCTGAATGGAAATGGGACCATGTTGAAATGGACTTCGTCACTGGATTTCCCAAATCGCAGAAAGGTAATGATGCTATTCTTGTCGTCATTGACCGGCTTTCCAAAGTTGCCCATTTTCTGGCGGTCAAAGAGACAATCACTGCTAGTCAGCTTGCTACTCTCTACATGGCCAGAATTGTTTCACTTCACGGTATCCCACTGGTTATCAGTTCAAGCCGTGGCAGTTTATTCACTTCAAGGTTTTGGGCGAGTTTCCAAGAAGCTATGGGAACTCATCTGTCGTTCAGTACTGCATTTCATCCTCAGTCGCAAGGACAGGTTGAACGTGTCAACCAAGTTCTCGAAGACATGCTTCGAGCTTGTGTAATCTCATTCGGCAAGAAATGGGAGGAATCTCTTCCATATGCCGAGTTCTCTTATAATAATAGCTATCAAGCTAGTCTGAAGATGTCCCCCTTCGAAGTGCTATATGGACGAAAGTGTCGAACCCCGCTGAACTGGTCAGAAACTGGGGAACGCCCACTCTTCGGTCCGGATATTATCCAACAGGCCGAAGAACAAGTTCGCATTATTCGCGAGAATCTCAAGACTGCTCAGTCACGTCAGAAAAGTCAGTATGACCGTCATCACCAAGACATGGTCTATCAACCTGGCGAAAAGGCTTATCTTCGAGTTACCCCAATGAAGGGTGCTCACCGCTTCGGGATCAAGGGCAAGCTAGCTCCTCGCTATATCGGTCCCTTCACTATTCTCGAAAGGCGTGGAAAGGTGGCATATCAACTGGAGCTTCCGCCGAACCTTTCTCAGGTTCACGATGTGTTCCATGTGTCACAACTCCGCCGTTGCTTCAAGGATCCAATCCGAGCGGTGGATCATGAAGTGCTCGAATTGCAACAGGACCTCTCTTATAAAGAGCATCCGATCCGCATTCTTGACCAAGCTGAACGCCGCACACATCAGAAGGCGATCAAATTCCTCAAAGTCCAGTGGTCGAATCACTCTGAAGACGAAGCCACTTGGGAACGCGAGGACCGCCTGCGTGATGAATACCCCGCACTGTTTCCTTCTACCTCCTAAATCTCGGGACGAGATTTCTTGTAGTGGAGGAGATTTGTAACGCCCGGATAATCTTGCTACAGTAATCCCACGCTAATCATGCCATGTCATCCCGATTACTGTTACTAATCTCGGGTTAATTCAAAACCGCGTCAAATTCAAATTCAAATTAATGTCAAACGGCAAAAGTTTCAAAATATTAAATTAAAATGTTCGGAGTGTGCAGTTAAATGCCAGGGTAATTATACTAAAGCAAACACATTTTTATAAAATGCATAAATGATTTAAAATGATTTAAAACAGAAGAGAAAATAAAAAAAGGAAAACAGGAAACAAAACCAAAAAAAAGGGGAAACCCCCTCCCTCGCTGGGCCTTGGCCCGGCTAGCCATCGGGCCAACCAGGCCGGCCCACTCCCCCCACCACTTAACCCCGGTCCACCCGACCGAAACCCTAACCCCTCCCACTCGCCCCCCCCCCCCCACTCGCTCACTCCCCACTCCCCGATCCCCTTCTGGATCGGGGCAACCACCTCAGCGCCCCGTGCCCTCTGCCCCCCCTCCCCCGGAGCTTCGCCGTTGCCAGGCACCGCCGGCCGGGTGCGCCCCGCCGCATCGTGCCCCGACCACCTCTGGCGCCGCAGGAGGACCGCGCCGCCGGAGCCCCCTCACCGTCTTCGCCAGGATCGGCCACCGCCCTGGATCGCCGTCGTGTCGCCGCCCCGTCGCCGGATCTCGCTTCCCTGACTCCTCCCCGAGCCACTGCCGAGATCCTACGCCCCGCCGTGAGCTCCGGCCTCCCTCCCTCTCTCCCCTGGCTCTCTGTCCCCGGCCATCGAGGCCCACTACCGCGCCGCCCCGCCCCGCTCCCTGCTAGCGCTGCCGCCTGCGCCTGCTGCGCACTGCTCAGGGCCGCCCGCCTCGCCACTGTCCGCGCTCCTCTTGCGCCCCTGCCGCTGCGTCCGCCGGGCCGCACCCCTTTCCCCACCGCTGGCGCTGCCGCCGGCCACTCCCTCTGCCCCGCTGCTCATCGCCATCGATCCGGCCGACCGCGCCGCGGTCGCCGCGATCCGTCCCCGTTCCTTGCCGCGCGAAGCACCTCGCCGGGCCGCGCTTGTCCCAGCCACCGCCGCACCCGCACCGGCCTCTACTGCAGTGCGCCGGCGCCCTCGAGAGGCCACGGCCTTGCCTTGCCCCCACCCCGGGTCGGTCTCGTTCTTCGCACGAGCGACGCCGGTGCCCGTTACCCGAACGCCCGCTAAGGCTCTCGCTGAGCCATTGACATGGGGGCCCCGCACAAAACGTTTAAAAAAAAGAGAATTAATAATAAAAATAATTAAAATAATAATAATAATTAAATTAATTAATTAGTTAAGGAATTAATTAAGTTAATTAATCCTATTTAATTAATCTAATTAACTAGTTAGTTTAATTAAACAGTAATTAGATTAGTTAATCCTAATTAGACTAAAACAGTCAATGGCGAACGGGACCCACATGTCAGTTGACCAGTCAACGCCTCTGTTGACTGCTGACATCATGCTGACGTCAGCGTACACTGTTCTGGATAATGTTGGGTTTAAATAAATAATTAAAATCAGAAAATGATTTAAATCTTTAGAAAATCATATCTTTTAATCCGTAATTCGGATGAAAATACTTTATACATGAAAGTTGCTCAGAACGACGAGACGAATTTGAATACGCAGCCCGTTTATCCGCCACGCATCCCTAGCATAGCGAACACGCAACTTTCCCCCTCTGTTTCATCTGTGCGAAAACGCGAAACACCGGGGATACTCTCCCGGATGTTTCCCCCCTTCACCGGTATCACCTCATACCGCGATAGGGCACCCCTAGCACCGCTACTTGTCATGTCATGCATCGCTATGCATCTGTTTGCTTAAATACTTATTGTTTCTCCCCCCTCTTCTCTCGCTAGACACCGAGACCGACGCCGCTGCTACCCCGTACGACTACGGAGTTGACGACCCCTCTCTCTTGCCAGAGCAACCAGGCAAGCCCCCCCCCTTTGATCACCAGATATCGCCTACTCTTCTCTATACTGCTTGCATTAGAGTAGTGTAGCATGTTACTGCTTCCCGTTAATCCTATACTGATGCATAGCCTGTCCTTGCTACTACTGTTATTACCTTTACCTGCAATCCTAATGCTTAGTATAGGATGCTAGTATTTCCATCTGTGGCCCTACATTCTTGTCCGTCTGCCTTGCTATACTATCGGGCCGTGATCACTCGGGAGTTGATCGCGGGTATATACTATATACTTTATACATGATACATGTGGTGATTAAAGACGGGTCGGCTCGTAGGAGCACCCGCGAGTGGATCTTTGAGGCGGAGCGACAGGGCAGGTTCCGACCACCTAGGAGAGAGGTGGGCCTGGCCCTGGTCGACGTTCGCGGATACTTAACACGCTTAACGAGATCTGGGTATTTGATCTGAGTTTGGCCATTTGGTCTATACGCACTAACCATCTACGCGGGAGTAGTTATGGGTATCCCGGCGTCGTGGTATCAGCCGAAGCCTTCGTGACGTCAGCGACTGAGTGGCGCGCGCCGGATTGGAACGTAAGCCTGCTCTTGTATTAAGGGGGCTAGTTCTGCTTCCGGCCGCGTACGCAACGTGCAGGTGTGCTAAGGGCGATGGGCCCAGACCCCTGTGCGCTTAGGTTTAGACCGGCGTGCTGACCTCTCTGTTGGTCTAGGTGGGGCTGCGACGTGTTGATCTTCCGAGGCCGGGCATAACCCAGGAAAGTGTGTCCGGCCAAATGGGATCAAGCGTGTTGGGGTATGTGGTGCACCCCTGCAGGGAAGTTAATCTATTCGAATAGCCGTGATCTTCGGTAACAGGACGACTTGGAGTTGTACCTTGACCTTATGACAACTAGAACCGGATACTAAATAAAACACACCCTTCCAAGTGCCAGATACAACCGGTGATCGCTCTCTCACAGGGCGACGAGGGGAGGATCATCGGTTAGGATTATGCTATACGATGCTACTTGGAGGTCTTCAGTCTACTCTCTTCTATATGCTGCAAGACGGAGGCTGCCAGAAGCGTAGTCTTCGAAAGGATTAGCTATCCCCCCTCTTATTCTGGCTTTCTGCAGTTCAGTCCACCGATATGGCCCTTTACACATTTACCCATGCATATGTAGTGTAGCTTCTTGCTTGCGAGTACTTTGGATGAGTACTCACGGTTGCTTTCTCCCTCTTTTCCCCCTATCCCTTCTACCTGGTTGTCGCAACCAGATGTTGGAGCCCAGGAGCCAGACGCCACCTTCGACGACGACTCCTACTGCACCGGAGGTGCCTACTACTACGTGATGCCCGCTGACGACGACCAGGAGTAGTTAGGAGGATCCCAGGCAGGAGGCCTGCGCCTCTTTCGATCTGTATCCCAGTTTGTGCTAGCCTTCTTAAGACAAACTTGTTTAACTTATGTCTATACTCAGATATTGTTGCTTCCGCTGACTCGTCTATGATCGAGCTCTTGTATTCGAGCCCTCGAGGCCCCTGGCTTGTAATATGATGCTTGTATGACTTATTTTTATTTGTAGAGTTGTGTTGTGATATCTTCCCGTGAGTCCCTGATCTTGATCGTACACGTTTGTGTGTATGATTAGTGTACGATTGAATCGGGGGCGTCACAAAGGCCGGCAACACCAAAGGTATATTTGATATACATGTAATTGATGTGTACCTTACCAGTTCTCGTAGTAACTCCTGGGTATTTGATACCGGTGCCGTTGCTCATATTTGTAACTCACAGCAGGAGCTGCGGAATAAACGGAGACTGGCGAAGGACGAGGTGACGATGCATGCCGGGAATGGTTCCAAGGTCGATGTGATCGCCGTCGGCACGCTGCCTCTACATTTACCTACGGGATTAGTTTTAAACCTCAATAATTGTTATTTAGTGCCAAGTTTGAGTATGAACATTGTATCAGGATCTCGTTTAATACAAGATGGCTACTCATTTAAATCCGAGAATAATGGTTGTTCTATTTATATGAGAGATATGTTTTATGGTCATGCTCCGATGGTCAATGGTTTATTCTTAATGAATCTCGAACGTAATATTACACATATTCATAGTGTGAATACCAAAGATGTAAAGTTGATAATGATAGTCCCACATACTTGTGGCACTGCCGCCTTGGTCACATAGGTGTCAAACGCATGAAGAAGCTCCATGCAGATGGACTTTTAGAGTCTCTTGATTATGACTCATTTGACACGTGCGAACCATGCCTCATGGGTAAAATGACCAAGACTCCGTTCTCAGGAACAATGGAGCGAGCGACCAACTTATTGGAAATCATACATACTGATGTGTGCGGTCCAATGAGTGTTGAGGCTCGCGGTGGCTATCGTTATGTTCTCACCCTCACTGATGACTTAAGTAGATATGGGTATGTCTACTTAATGAAACACAAGTCTAAAACCTTTGAAAAGTTCAAGGAATTTCAGAGTGAAGTTGAGAATCAACGTGACAGGAAAATCAAGTTTCTACGATCAGATTGTGGAGGAGAATACTTGAGTCACGAATTTGGCACACACTTAAGAAAATGTGGAATAGTTTCACAACTCACGCCGCCTGGAACACCTCAGCGTAATGGTGTGTCCGAACGTCGTAATCGCACTCTATTAGATATGGTGCGATCTATGATGTCTCTTACCGATTTACCACTATCCTTTTGGGGCTATGCTTTAGAGACTGCCGCATTCACTTTAAATAGGGCACCGTCGAAATCCGTTGAGACGACACCGTTTGAATTATGGTTTGGGAAGAAACCTAAGCTGTCGTTTCTAAAAGTTTGGGGATGCGATGCTTATGTCAGGAAACTTCAACCTGAAAAGCTCGAACCTAAATCGGAAAAATGCGTCTTCATAGGATACCCTAAAGAAACTATTGGATATATCTTCTACCTCAGATCCGAAGGCAAGATCTTTGTTACCAAGAATGGGTCCTTTCTAGAGAAAGAGTTTCTCTCGAAAGTAGTAAGTGGGAGGAAAGTAGAACTTGATGAAGTGTTGCCTCTTGAACCGGAAAATGGCACAACTCAAGAAAATGTTCCTGAGGTGCCTGCACCAACTAGAGAGGAAGTTAATGATGATGATCAAGATACTTCTGATCAAGCTCCTACTGAAATTCGAAGGTCCACAAGGACACATTCCGCACCAGAGTGGTACGGCAACCATGTCTTGGAAATCATGTTGTTAGACAACGGTGAACCTTCGAACTATGAAGAAGCGATGGCGGGCCCGGATTCCGACAAATGGCTAGAAGCCATGAAATCCGAGATAGGATCCATGTATGAAAACGAAGTGTGGACTTTGACTGACTTGCCCGTTGAGCAGCGAGCCATAGAAAATAAATGGATCTTTAAGAAGAAGACAGACGCGGATGGTAATGTGACCATCTATAAAGCTCGGCTTGTCGCTAAGGGTTACCGACAAGTTCAAGGAGTTGACTACGATGAGACTTTCTCACCGGTAGCGAAGCTAAAGTCCGTCCGAATCATGTTAGCAATTGCCGCATTCTATGATTATGAGATATGGCAAATGGACGTCAAAACGGCATTCCTTAATGGTTTCCTTAAGGAAGAATTGTATATGATGCAGCCGGAAGGTTTTGTCGATCCTAAGAATGCTGACAAGGTGTGCAATCTCCAACTCTCGATTTATGGGCTGGTGCAAGCATCTCGGAGTTGGAACATTCGCTTTGATGAGATGATCAAAGCGTTTGGGTTTACGCAGACTTATGGAGAAGCCTGCGTTTACAAGAAAGTGAGTGGGAGCTCTGTAGCATTTCTCATATTATATGTAGATGACATACTTTTGATGGGAAATGATATAGAACTTTTGGACAGCATTAAGGCCTACTTGAATAAGAGTTTTTCAATGAAGGACCTTGGAGAAGCTGCTTATATATTAGGCATCAAGATCTATAGGGATAGATCGAGATGCCTCATAGGTCTTTCACAAAGCACATATCTTGATAAGATTTTGAAGAAGTTCAAAATGGATCGGTCCAAGAAAGGGTTCTTGCCTGTTTTGCAAGGTGTGAAATTGAGCTCAGCTCAATGTCCGACCACGGCAGAAGATATAGAAGAGATGAGTGTCATCCCCTATGCCTCAGCCATAGGTTCTATTATGTATGCCATGCTGTGTACCAGACCTGATGTAAACCTTGCCGTAAGTTTGGTAGGAAGGTACCAAAGTAATCCTGGCAAGGAACACTGGACAGCGGTCAAGAATATCCTGAAGTACCTGAAAAGGACAAAGGACATGTTTCTCGTTTATGGAGGTGACGAAGAGCTCGTCGTAAAGGGTTACGTCGATGCTAGCTTCGACACAGATCTGGATGACTCTAAGTCACAAACCGGATACGTGTATATGTTGAATGGTGGGGCAGTAAGCTGGTGCAACTGCAAGCAGAGCGTCGTGGCGGGATCTACATGTGAAGCGGAGTACATGGCAGCCTCGGAGGCGGCACATGAAGCAATTTGGGTGAAGGGGTTTATCACCGACCTAGGAGTCATACCCAATGCGTCGGGGCCAATCAAGCTCTTCTGTGACAACACTGGAGCTATTGCACTTGCCAAGGAGCCCAGGTTTCACAAGAAGACAAGGCACATCAAGCGTCGCTTCAACTCCATTCGTGAAAATGTTCAAGATGGAGACATCGAGATTTGTAAAGTACATACGGACCTGAATATAGCAGATCCGTTGACTAAACCTCTCCCTAGGGCAAAACATGATCAACACCAGAATTCCATGGGTGTTCGATTCATCACAATGTAACTAGATTATTGACTCTAGTGCAAGTGGGAGACTGTTGGAAATATGCCCTAGAGGCAATAATAAAAGCATTTCCTTGTTCATGATAATTGTCTTTATTCATGCTATAATTGTATTATCCGGAAATCGTAATGCATGTGTGAATAATAGACACCAACATGTCCCTAGTAAGCCTCTAGTTGACTAGCTCGTTGATCAACAGATAGTCATGATTTCCTGACTATGGACATTGGATGTCATTGATAACGAGATCACATCATTAGGAGAATGATGTGATGGACAAGATCCAATCCTAAGCATAGCGCAAGATCGTGTAGTTCGTTTGCTAGAGCTTTTCCAATGTCAAGTGTCTTTTCCTTTGACCATGAGATCGTGTAACTCCCGGATACCGTAGGAGTGCTTTGGGTGTACCAAACGTCACAACGTAACTGGGTGACTATAAAGGTGCACTACAGGTATCTCCGAAAGTGTCTGTTGGGTTGACACGGATCGAGACTGGGATTTGTCACTCCGTATGACGGAGAGGTATCACTGGGCCCACTCGGTAATGCATCATCATAATGAGCTCAAAGTGACCAAGTGTCTGGTCACGGGATCATGCATTACGGTACGAGTAAAGTGACTTGCCGATAACGAGGTTGAACGAGGTATTGGGATACCGACGATCGGATCTCGGGCAAGTAACATACCGATTGACAAAGGGAATTGTATACGGGGTTGCTTGAATCCTCGACATCGTGGTTCATCCGATGAGATCATCGTGGAGCATGTGGGAGCCAACATGGGTATCCAGATCCCGCTGTTGGTTATTGACCGGAGAGCGATCTCGGTCATGTCTACATGTCTCCCGAACCCGTAGGGTATACACACTTAAGGTTCGGTGACGCTAGGGTTGTAGGGATATGTATATGCAGTAACCCGAATGTTGTTCGAAGTCCCGGATGAGATCTCGGACGTCACGAGGAGTTCCGGAATGGTCCGGAGGTAAAGATTTATATATGGGAAGTCCTGTTTCGGGCATCGGGACAAGTTTCGGGGTTATCGGTATTGTACCGGGACCACCGGGTGGGGCCACCTGTCCCGGGGGGCCACATGGGCTGTAAGGGGGTGCGCCTTGGCCTACATGGGCCAAGGGCACCAGCCCCAAGAGGCCCATGCGCCTAGGGTTACAAGGGGAAAGAGTCCTAGGAGGGGAAGGCACCTCCTAGGTGCCTTGGGGGGGAGGGAAACCCCCCTTGGCCGTCGCCCCACCCTAGGAGATTGGATCTCCTAGGGCCGGCGCCCCCCCCCCCTTGGCCCTCCTATATATAGTGGGGGAAGGAGGGATTTTGTCCCACGCCTTTGGTTGCCTCCTTCGTCCTCTCCAACACCTCCTCCTCCTCCATAGCGCTTGGCGAAGCCCTGCCGGAGTACTGCAGCTCCATCAACACCACGCCGTCGTGCTGCTGCTGGTGCCATCTCCCTCAACCTCTCCTCTGCCCTTGCTGGATCAAGAAGGAGGAGACGTGGCTGTTCCGTTCGTGTGTTGAACGCGGAGGTGCCGTCCGTTCGGTGCTAAGATCTCCGGTGATTTGGATCACGTCGTGTACGACTACCTCATCCCCGTTCTTTGAACGCTTCCGCTCGCGATCTACAAAGGTATGTAGATGCATCCGATCACTCGTTGCTATATGAACTCATAGATGGATCTTGGTGAAACTGTAGGAAATTTTTTGTTTTCTGCAACGTTCCCCTACAGAAATCTCCATTAAATCTATTAAGATGCAACCTACATGCAACAATGGCTCCCAAATTATAAGATTTATCTCCTAACATAACACTCCTAAGAATACTGAGGTCAGGGACACACATGTGACATGCTTCATCTTTACCATTAATGCATCTACCTATGAAGAGAGCAAATAGTGTATAGCAGAAAAATGAATGCTCCCTATGGTAGCTTGTGTTATATCTCTGGACTCTCCCACGGTTATACTAGCAAGAAAATCTCTAAACTCAGATTTGCGGGGTTCATTAGTACTACCCCATTGTGGAAGTTTGCACGCAATGGTAAAATCCTCTAAGTCCATAGTATAAGAATTTTCATAAAGATCAAACAGGACAGTTTGAGAATTGCGTGAAGATGAAAATTCAAACCTCCTCACAAAGGAAATAGTGGGATAGTGGTACCGACGGCACTTTTCTGCCTCGAAGCTCACAAGATCAGCATTACGCAAATATGCGTTAAAATATTCCTTAATTCCTGCTCGATCCATGAAGTCCTCTGAAGGCCATTCACAAGGCCGCACTGGAGCGTCCCTTGGTGGCTCATCATCAGCATCACGCATTGCAAGCCTGGGTCCTTGTTTTCTTGAAGAACCATCTTGGTACATTTTCCTAAACATATTTCTTTTTCTGAAAAATTTCTGAAATTTTTAGTAACTTCAAAATAAAAGTGAACCAAACTCAACAAAATTGATAGCAAATACTCCTACAAGTGCCTAGAGCCTATATCATGCATCAAAACTACTTGGAACCATATACATTTGACATGCAAGCTCAAGAACAGGGTCGCCTAAGCAGCAAAAAAATGCAATGAATAAAGCACTAGAACAAAAACTAATTGGACCATTGGAGGATTCACATACCAAGGAACAATCCCACAAAGCAATTTTGTGAGAGGTGCCTTGAGCAAGGAGATCGAAAATCGCAGCAAAAGGGGCTAGAACTCGTGCTTGAGCTGGATAATGGTGTTTGTGGGAGGAAGAAGGAGTGTGTGGGTGCAGGAATAAGTGGAGGAGGGCCACCGTGGGCCCATGAGGCAGGGGGCGCGCCCAGAGGGTATGGCGCGCCCTCCACCCTCATGGCCAGGTGGATGCCCCCCTGCTGTGTTCTCAGTGCCAAATATTCTCAAATATTCCAGAAAAAACATATTTAAATTTCAGGGCATTTGGAGAACTTTTATTTTCTGGGTATTTTTATATTGCACGGATAATTCAGATAACAAACAGAAAATACTATTCTTATTTTATTTAATATAAATAACAGAAAGTAAAAGGAGGGCAAAGAAGGTTGTGCTTTCTAACTTCATCCATCTCATGATCATCAAAAGGAATCCATTAACAAGGTTGATCAGGTCTTGTTAACAAACTCATTCTGAATAACATGGAACCAGAGAAATTTCGAATAACACTATGTTACCTCAGCGGGGATATGCACATCCCCAATAATTAGATTATCATATTTCTTCTTGACAGTAGGAAGAGGAAATTCAAAACCTCCAACAATAATCGATGGAACTTTTCCAATAGAATTAATACTATGAACTTGAGGTTGTTTCCTCGGAAAGTGTACCGTATGCTCATTACCATTAACATGAAAAGTGACATTGCCTTTGGTGCAATCAATAACAGCTCCTGCAGTATTCAAAAAGGGTCTTCCAAGAATAATAGACATACTATCGTCTTCGGGAATATCAAGAATAACAAAGTCCGTTAAAATAGTAACGTTTGCAACCACAACAGGTACATCCTCACAAATACCGACAGGTATAGCAGTTGATTTATCAACCATTTGCAAAGATATTTCAGTCGGTGTCAACTTATTCAAATCAAGTCTACGATATAAAGAGAGAGGCATAACACTAACACCGGCTCCAAGATCACATAAAGCAGTTTTAACATAATTTCTTTTAATGGAGCATGCTATAGTGGGTACTCCTGGATCTTCAAGTTTCTTTGGTATTCCACCCTTAAAAGTATAATTAGCAAGCATGGTGGAAATTTCAGCTTCAGTATCTTCCTTTTATTAGTAACAATTTCTTTCATGTACTTAGCATAAGGATTCATTTTGAGCATATCAGTTAATCGCATACGCAAAAAGATAGGTCTAATCATTTCAGCAAAGCGCTCAAAATTCTCATCATCCTTTTTCTTGGAAGGTTTGGGAGGAAAAGGCATGGGTTTTTGAACCCATGGTTCTCTTTCTTTACTATGTTTCCTAGCAACAAAGTCTCTCTTATCATAACATTGATTCTTTGATTGTGGGTTATCAAGATCAACAGCAGGTTCAATTTATATATCATTATCATTGCTAGGTTGAGCATCATCATGAACATTATCATTAACATTATCACTAGTTTCAGGTTCATTACCAGATTGTGTTTCGGCATCAGAAATAGGAATATCCTTTAGATTCTCAGGTGTTTCAGCAATAGGTTCACTAGAAGCATGCAAAGTCCTATCATTTTTATTTTTCTTCCTTTTAGAAGGACTAGGTGCATCTATATCATTTCTCTGAGAATCTTGCTCAATTCTCTTAAGGTGGCCTTCAGGGTACAAAGGTTCCTGATTCATTTTACCAGTTCTAGTAGCCACTCTAACAGCATAGTCCTTATTCTTACTATTCAATTCATTGAGCAAATCATTTTGAGCTTTAAGTACTTGTTCTACTTGAGTGGTAACCATAGAAGCATGTTTACTAATAAGTTTAAGTTCACCTTTGACATTAGCCATATAATCACCCAAGTGTTCAAGCATATCAGCACTACGTTTTAATTCTCTACCAAAATAAGCATTGAAGTCTTCTTGCTTAACCATAAATTTATCAAACTCATCTAAGCATGGGCTAGCAAACTTGGTGAATGGGATTTCAGCTTTATCATATCTATAGAGAGAATTTACCTTTACTACGTGTGTCGGGTTATAAAGACCGTGTATTTCTTTAATAGGCGGTAAATTAAGACCATGTATTTCTTCAATTGGAGGTAAATTCTTAACGTCTTCAGCTTTAATACCCTTTACTTTCATGGATTTCTTTGTCTCTTGCATATCTTCAAGACTGAGAAATAGAACACCCCTTTTTTCGGAGTTGGTTTAGGAATAGGCTCAGGGGCTGGCTCGAGAAGTGTCCAATTATTTTAATTTGTCAACATATTATTCAATAAAATTTCAGCTTCATCCAGTGTTCTTTCCCTGAAAACAGAACCAGCACAACTATCCAGGTAATCTCTGAAAGTATCGGTTAGTCCATTATAAAAGATATCAAGTATTTTATTTTTCTTAAGAGGATGATCAGGCAAAGCATTAAGTAATTGGAGAAGCCTCCCCCAAGCTTGTGGGAGACTCTCTTCTTCAATTTGCATAAAATTATATATATATCCCTTAAGGCAGCTTGTTTCTTATGAGCAGGGAAATATTTAGCAGAGAAATAATAAATCATATCCTGGGGACTACGCACACAACCCGGATCAAGAGAATTAAACCATATCTTAGCATCACCCTTTAATGAGAACAGAAATATTTTGAGGATGTAAAAGTAGCGAGTTCTCTCATCATTAGTGAACAGGGTGGCTATATCATTTAATTTAGTAAGATGTGCCACAACAGTTTCAGATTCATAGCCATAAAAAGGATCAGATTCAACCAAAGTAATTATCTCAGGATCAATAGAGAATTCATAATCTTTATCAGTAACAAAGATAGGTGAAGTAGTATAAGCAGGATCATATTTCATTCTAGCATTCAGAGTTTTTTGTTTAAGCTTAGCTAATAATTTCTTAAGATCACTTCTATCATTGCAAGCAAGAAAATCTCTTTTAGTTTCTTCATACATAACATAGCCCTCAGGCACAACAGGTAATTCATATTTATTAGGAGAGCCTTCATAATCACTTTCATCAGTATTATCAGTTTCAATAATTTCATTCTCTCTGGCCCTAGCGAGTTGTTCATCAAGAAATTCACCGAGTGGCACAGTAGTATCAAGCATAGAAGTAGTTTCATCATAAGTATCACGCATAGTAGAAGTGGCATCATCAATAATATGCAACATATCAGAATTAACAGCAGAAGCACGTTTAGGTGTCGCAAGCTTACTCAAAACAGAAGGTGAATCAAGTGTAGAGCTAGATGGCAGTTCCTTACCTCCCCTCGTAGTTGAGGGATAAATCTTGGTTCTTGGATCTTTTAAGTTCTTCATAATGATAAGCAGGTATAAATCCCAAATGACTCAAAGAATAAAGCTATGCTCCCCGGCAACGGCACCAGAAAATAGTCTTGATAACCCACAAGTATAGGGGATCGCAACAGTTTTCGAGGGTAGAGCATTCAACCCAAATTTATTTATTCAACACAAGGGGCGCCAAAGAATATTCTCAAGTGTTAACAGCTGAGTTGTCAATTCTACCACACCTGAAAACTTAATATCTGCAGCAAAGTGTTTAATAGCAAAGTAATATGATAGTAGTGGTAACGGTAGAAAAAGGTGACGATAGCAAAAGTAATATTTTTGGTGTTTTGCAGTAGTGATAACAATAGCAACGGAAAAGTAAATAAGCGAAGAACAATATATGGAAAGCTCATAGGCAATGGATCGGTGATAGAGAATTATGTCGGATGTGGTTCATCATATAACAGTCATAACCTAGGGTGACATAGAACTAGCTCAAATTCATCAATATAATGTAGGCATGTATTCCGAATATAGTCATACGTGCTTATGGAAAAGAACTTGCATGACATCTTTTGTCCTACCCTCCTGTGGCAGCGGGGTCCTAGCGGAAACTAAGGGATATTAAGGCCTCCTTTTAATAGAGTACCGGACCAAAGCATTAACACATAGTGAATACATGAACTCCTCAAACTACGGTCATTACCGGGAGTGGTCCCGATTATTGTCACTTCAGGGTTGCCGGATCATAACACATAGTAGGTGACTCTAGACTTGCAAGATAGGATCAAGAACTCACATATATTCATGAAAACATAATAGGTTCAGATCTGAAATCATGGCACTTGAGCCCTAGTGACAAGCATTAAGCATAGCAAAGTCATAGCAACATCAATCTCAGAACATAGTGGATACTAGGTATCAAACCCTAGCAAAACTAACTCGATTACATGATAAATCTCATCCAACCCATCACCGTCCAGCAAGCCTATGATGGAATTACTCACGCACGGCGGTGAGCATCATGAAATTGGTGATGGAGGATGGTTGATGATGACGATGGCGATGGATTCCCCTCTCCCGAGCCCCGAACGGACTCCAGATCAGCCCTCCCGAGAGAGTTTAGGGCTTGGCGGCGGCTCTGTATCGTAAAACGCGATGAATCTTTCTCTCTGATTTTTTCTCTCCGAACACGAATATATAGAATTGATGTTGAGGTCGGAGGAGCTCCAGGGGGCCCACGAGGTAGGGGGCGCGCCCAGGGGGGCAGGTGCGTCCCCCACCCTCGTTGCTCGGGTGTGGGCCGCTCGGTCTTGATCTTTTGCCAGTATTTTTATTATTTCCAAAAATAATCTCCGTGAAGTTTCAGGTCATTCCGAGAACTTTTGTTTCTGCACATAAATAACATCATGGCTATTCTGCTGAAAACAGTGTCAGTCCCGGTTAGTTCCATTCAAATCATGCAAGTTAGAGTCCAAAATAAGAGCAAAAGTGTTTGGAAAATTAGATACGACGGAGACGTATCATCCGCCACCCACTCTTGCCGCCTCTGCTTGCCGCCCACTCTTGCCACCTCTGATCGCCGCCCACTCTCGCCGCCTCTGCGCCACCATGTCAATCCGCCGCCTGGGCGCTTCGGATTTTCGCGGAGTCCGCGAGCGCCGCTCCGGCGCCTTCTCCTTCGAGATCTGGTTTCGTGAGAAACGTCTCATCCTCGGCACCTTCGACACCACAGAGGAGGCGGCCCGCGCGCGCGACGCGGTGGTGTGGCGCCTCCTGAGGCCTCGTCGGGATATGAATATTCCCAACGTGTCAAGCCAGCGGGCGCAGGATCTGGCGCCTCTCCCGCGGCTTTTCACCGATGAGGATCGTCGTGTCCACCGGAGGCGGCAGCGTCGCCTCGCCATCGCGGAGAAGGACGTGGAAGCCTTGGTGGTGTGGTGCGGAGGCTTCCCGCAGGACATCATCGATGACCGCCAGTTCTACAAGCAAAGGAGGTTGGAGAGGGATGCGAGGAGGAGGGAGCGAGCCGCCTATCGGGAGGACAAGCGTTCGCGGAAGCAGGCAGCTCAATTGAAACTGAATTTACGAGAAACGGCGGGTTGGGACTTTGAAGACGAGGCGTATGCTGACGCCTACATTCAGACGTCGGAGGAGGACATTACCGAGTCGGAGTCAGAAATCGACGAGTAGTGGTCTTTTCTTTTTTCTGTGTACGCTAGAATTATCTATGTATCCATTTTTATCTGAAAAAATGGCCGGCGGCGTCGGCGACGTAGCAGGCGGGCGAGGGTGTGAATCCAATGTGCCACCGACCGGCGGGCCCGGTGAGGAAAGAAGGCGAGCGCGCGCGCGTCCGTCTTGGGTCCGTGCCGACTCAAATCAGGCTAAAAAATGGACCGGGAATGGGTCGGCAGGCGGACGAAAGCGGATGCGCGTCCGTTTGGATCGGCGCGTTGGGCCGGCTTTTTTGTCCGCGCCGACCCAAATGAACGGTCGCGGACGAAATGGGTCGCCTCATTGGAGTTGCTCTTATGGTGCAATTATTCATAAAATACTAGAACACTCGCGTAGCTTTATTTCTTGTATTTTCTCTCATGAGTTTAGAACCTCGAATGTCGAGACTCATAATTTAGGCAAGCATACCTTAAAGATCGAAGAGGGCCATCATGTTTGGTTAGACCACCCCGGCACCCTCTTTTTCATCTATGTAATTTTGATGGCGGATCAATAAAAGCTTAGTAAATTGTCTTAAAAAATGTCGTTCACAGCTTGGAAAAATGCCGTGAGTCCGCTACATTTTCTACATTGAATACAAAATGGAGGTGTGAATCCAATGTGCCACCGACCGGCGGGCCCGGTAAGGAAAGAGGGCGAGCGCGCACGCGTCCGTCTTGGGTCCGTGCCGACTCAAATCAGGCTAAAAAATGGACCGGGAATGAGTCGGCAGGCGGATGAAAGCGGATGCGCGTCCGTTTGGATCGGCGCGTTGGGCCGGCTTTTTTGTCCGCGCCGACCCGAATGAACGGTCACGGACGAAATGGGTCGCCCCATTGGAGTTGCTCTTATGGTGCAATTATTCATAAAATACTAGAACACTCGCGTAGCTTTATTTCTTGTATTTTCTCTCATGAGATTAGAACCTCGAATGTCGAGACTCATAATTTAGGCAAGCATACCTTAAAGATCGAAGAGGGCCGTCATGTTTGGTTAGACCACCCGGGCACCCTCTTTTTCATCTATGTAATTTTGATGGCGGATCAATAAAAGCTTAGTAAATTGTCTTAAAAAATGTCGTTCACAGCTTGGAAAAATGCCGTGAGTCCGACCGGCGGGCCCGGTGAGGAAAGAAGGCGAGCGCGCGCGCGTCCGTCTTGGGTCCGTGCCGACTCAAATCAGGCTAAAAAATGGACCGGGAATGGGTCGGCAGGCGGACGAAAGCGGATGCGCGTCCGTTTGGATCGGCGCGTTGGGCCGGCTTTTTTGTCCGCGCCGACCCAAATGAACGGTCGCGGACGAAATGGGTCGCCTCATTGGAGTTGCTCTTATGGTGCAATTATTCATAAAATACTAGAACACTCGCGTAGCTTTATTTCTTGTATTTTCTCTCATGAGTTTAGAACCTCGAATGTCGAGACTCATAATTTAGGCAAGCATACCTTAAAGATCGAAGAGGGCCGTCATGTTTGGTTAGACCACCCCGGCACCCTCTTTTTCATCTATGTAATTTTGATGGCGGATCAATAAAAGCTTAGTAAATTGTCTTAAAAAATGTCGTTCACAGCTTGGAAAAATGTCGTGAGTCCGCTACATTTTCTACATTGAATACAAAATGGAGGTGTGAATCCAATGTGCCACCGACCGGCGGGCCCGGTAAGGAAAGAGGGCGAGCGCGCACGCGTCCGTCTTGGGTCCGTGCCGACTCAAATCAGGCTAAAAAATGGACCGGGAATGAGTCGGCAGGCGGATGAAAGCGGATGCGCGTCCGTTTGGATCGGCGCGTTGGGCCGGCTTTTTTGTCCGCGCCGACCCGAATGAACGGTCACGGACGAAATGGGTCGCCCCATTGGAGTTGCTCTTATGGTGCAATTATTCATAAAATACTAGAACACTCGCGTAGCTTTATTTCTTGTATTTTCTCTCATGAGATTAGAACCTCGAATGTCGAGACTCATAATTTAGGCAAGCATACCTTAAAGATCGAAGAGGGCCGTCATGTTTGGTTAGACCACCCGGGCACCCTCTTTTTCATCTATGTAATTTTGATGGCGGATCAATAAAAGCTTAGTAAATTGTCTTAAAAAATGTCGTTCACAGCTTGGAAAAATGCCGTGAGTCCGACCGGCGGGCCCGGTGAGGAAAGAAGGCGAGCGCGCGCGCGTCCGTCTTGGGTCCGTGCCGACTCAAATCAGGCTAAAAAATGGACCGGGAATGGGTCGGCAGGCGGACGAAAGCGGATGCGCGTCCGTTTGGATCGGCGCGTTGGGCCGGCTTTTTTGTCCGCGCCGACCCAAATGAACGGTCGCGGACGAAATGGGTCGCCTCATTGGAGTTGCTCTTATGGTGCAATTATTCATAAAATACTAGAACACTCGCGTAGCTTTATTTCTTGTATTTTCTCTCATGAGTTTAGAACCTCGAATGTCGAGACTCATAATTTAGGCAAGCATACCTTAAAGATTGAAGAGGGCCGTCATGTTTGGTTAGACCACCCCGGCACCCTCTTTTTCATCTATGTAATTTTGATGGCGGATCAATAAAAGCTTAGTAAATTGTCTTAAAAAATGTCGTTCACAGCTTGGAAAAATGCCGTGAGTCCGCTACATTTTCTACATTGAATACAAAATGGAGGTGTGAATCCAATGTGCCACCGACCGGCGGGCCCGGTGAGGAAAGAGGGCGAGCGCGCACGCGTCCGTCTTTGGTCCGTGCCGACTCAAATCAGGCTAAAAAATGGATCGGGAATGAGTCGGCAGGCGGACGAAAGCGGATGCGCGTCCGTTTGGATCGGCGCGTTGGGCCGGCTTTTTTGTCCGCGCCGACCCGAATGAACGGTCACGGACGAAATGGGTCGCCCCATTGGAGTTGCTCTTATGGTGCAATTATTCATAAAATACTAGAACACTCGCGTAGCTTTATTTCTTGTATTTTCTCTCATAAGATTAGAACCTCGAATGTCGAGACTCATAATTTAGGCAAGCATACCTTAAAGATCGAAGAGGGCCGTCATGTTTGGTTAGACCACCCCGGCACCCTCTTTTTCATCTATGTAATTTTGATGGCGGATCAATAAAAGCTTAGTAAATTGTCTTAAAAAATGTCGTTCACAGCTTGGAAAAATGCCGTGAGTCCGCTACATTTTCTACATTGAATACAAAATGGAGGTGTGAATCCAATGTGCCACCGACCGGCGGGCCCGGTGAGGAAAGAGGGCGAGCGCGCACGCGTCCGTCTTTGGTCCGTGCCGACTCAAATCAGGCTAAAAAATGGATCGGGAATAAGTCGGCAGGCGGACGAAAGCGGATGCGCGTCCGTTTGGATCGGCGCGTTGGGCCGGCTTTTTTGTCCGCGCCGACCCGAATGAACGGTCACGGACGAAATGGGTCGCCCCATTGGAGTTGCTCTTATGGTGCAATTATTCATAAAATACTAGAACACTCGCGTAGCTTTATTTCTTGTATTTTCTCTCGTAAGATTAGAACCTCGAATGTCGAGACTCATAATTTAGGCAAGCATACCTTAAAGATCGAAGAGGGCCGTCATGTTTGGTTAGACCACCCGGGCACCCTCTTTTTCATCTATGTAATTTTGATGGCGGATCAATAAAAGCTTAGTAAATTGTCTTAAAAAATGTCGTTCACAGCTTGGAAAAATGCCGTGAGTCCGCTACATTTTCTACATTGAATACAAAATGGAGATGCGGGGGATCGAACCCCGTGCCTCCCGCATGCAAAGCGGGCGCTCTACCATTTGAGCTACATCCCCGCTGCTGTGTATACTTTACCAAATATCTATTAGATGTTATGTCGGAGTTGGCTATGGCGATGAGCGAAGCTGAGAGGTGCACACAGAGCTGAATTTTTCCCTGGAAAAACTGCCCGCTCAGATGATCTCACTTCATGGCGCGATTATGGACCTGTTCTGAACTCCTTCAGCTCCAGGCTTCAAAAACTTCGCGGATGATTTTGACCTGAACGCTTGGGCTCCAAGAAGTTGGATTCTCGAAGCGAAGCCAGTCCATAGTGCAAAAATCTGAAGCGAGCTCGGCCCAGCTTCACGGATTGAAAAAGCTGGAGTTCACCTTATTTACGAGAGCATGCCACCGCCAAAGATACCGGTTCGCTTCTCCCTCTCGGTAAAATAGAACCTTTGGCTACTGTAGCGATCCCTCTCGTCTCGCTGACCCACTTCCCCTCGAATCGGTGTGTTCGCTAGCCTAATTGGGCTGCCTCCAGCCGGCCCAATATTATCCCGAACAGGCCACAGTTTCCCAGTTGGGCTGCAACGCTGGAGAAGCTGCCGATGCAGCAGAACGGATCTGGAATCGCTACATGGAGTAGAAGCTGGTTTTGTGAAGTTTTGTGAAGCCGGAGGAGATCAGAACATGCCCTATGTCTCGCTTGGGCGCTTCTATATCCCGCGCCACGCGAGAGAAGGTTGTTGCTCCCTGAAGCGCCTACTGCTTGCGCGAACAGATGGGCCGGCCCAGTGCGTGATGTTTTTTTTTCTGTTTTCTGTTTTCTTTTTTTGCTTTACTTTTTGTACTTTTCTTTATACTTTAAAAAATTATATATATATATATATATATATATATATTACAAAACACTCTTCAGTAACACATTTCAAAAAAGTTGAACAAGTGTTTGAAAAACGTTGAATAATTATGAAAAAATGTTGAACAAGTGTATGAAAATGTTGAAAAATTATTAAAAAATATTGAACAAGTATTTGGAAAATGTTGAATAAGTATTAAAAAATGTTGAGCAAGAAATTAAAAAATGTTGAACAAGCATTTGAAAATGTTCAACAACTATTTGAAAAATGTTGAATACTTAATAAAAAATGTTGAACGGGTATATGAAAAATGTTGAAGAAGTATTTTGAAATGTTGAATAAGTATTTGAAAATGTTGAACAAGTATTTGAAAAAATGTTGTACAAGTATTTGAAAAAATGTTGATCATGTATATAAAAATGTAGGACAAGTGTTTCAAAATATGTTGATCTAGTTCGAGCAGCAAAAGGGCGAAGACAGAGAAGGGTAAAAACTGTGATATGCATGGATCAACGGGCTCCCCCGAGGAGTGCCGCCGGGAACAATGAATATCTTATTTTAGAACTGCCGGGGGGTGGGGAACCGCCGGACAGTTCGAGAGGTTTTGGCCCTCGCAAAAGCCAATTCCCCAAAGCTTGTATTTCTAAGTGAAACAAGGCAAGCTTCTGACAAGATTGGGAAGTTGAAGTGGCGTTTAGGATTGAAAGGTTTTCATGGTGTTTGCAGTGATGGTCGGAGTGGCGGCCTAGCATTATTTTGGGACGAGTCTCTTCAGGTCTCGGTTATGGACTCGTGTCCTCGGTACATTGATGTGGTGGTGATGGATGGGAACAATGGTTCATGTTGGCGTGCAACTTTCGTTTATGGAGAACCAAGGGTGGAGAACCGGCATTTGATGTGGCAGCATTTATCAAGGCTACGTGTTGTTTCAGTAGACCTATGGTTGGTTTGTGGTGATTTTAATGAGGCACTCTGGCAACATGAACACTTATCAAGGACGCAGCGGGCGGAAGGTCAGATGGTTGCGTTTCGTGATTGTTTGACGGTGTGTGAGCTGGAAGATTTGGGTTTATCAGGCATTCCATATACGTATGATAATGGACAGCATGGTAAGCGTAATGTACGTGTGCATTTGGATAGGGCATGCGCGGATGAGAAGTGGCGGGACATGTTTCCAAGGTCCAGGGTAGTTCATCGGGTAACCCCTTGTTCTGATCATTGCCCGGTTGTTTTGCAACTATATCCGATGGATGATAAACCCTGCAGGTCTAATTTTTTCCGCTATGAAATTATGTGGGAAAGAGAACCATCACTACAGGAAGTTGTTGCTAGAACATGGGAAAGTAATAGGCCAGTAGGAAATCTTGGTTCGGTCTCGGATTCGCTTAAGAATATGATGAGCAAGCTACGTGAGTGGAGCAAGGAGAAGTTTGGCAATGTAATCCGGGACATTGAAAAGCTTCGTTGCGAGCTCGCCGACCTACAGATTGGTAATGCAGATCGGGTTGTAATACGACAGAAGATGAATGAGCTAGACGAGATGGTGTACCGTGAGGAGATGCTTTGGCTCCAACGGTCACGAATTACATGGCTAAAGGAGGGCGAACAAAATACGAGTTATTTGCATCGTCGTGCGGTTTGGAGAGCATGAAGAAATCATATTCAGAGGTTGCGCAAAGATGATGGATCATGGTGTGATAGCCCTTCAGATATGGAATGGATGGCACGCTCGTATTTCAGTGAGGTGTACACCAAGGATCCCACGCTAAATCCGGATAGGGTCCTGGAGTGTATTGCTCCAAAAGTTTCAGAGGAGATGAATGCTTTTCTTTGCACTCCTTATTCAGAAAAGGAGGTACGCGCTGTTTCAGATTGGCCCACTAAAAGCCTTAGGTACGGATGCTTTTCCAGCACGATTTTATCAGCGTAACTGGGGTGTCTTAAAGTCTGAAATTATTGCGGTAGTGCTTGAGTTTTTTGTAACTGGAGTTATGCCAGACGGAGTAAATGATATGACTATCGTTTTGATTCCAAAAGTCCCTCAACCAAAGGAGCTAAAGGATTTCAGACCGATAAATGTGGTGTATAAAATTGTCTCAAAATTTATGGTCAATAGGCTTAGGCCTCTTCTTATGGAGCTTATTTCGGAGAATCAAAGTGCCTTTATTCCTGGGCGTCTCATCTTTGATAATTCTATCATTGCATTTGAATGTATTGACTATATCCAATCCCCAAAAGGTAACACAGATATGTGTTGCGCCTACAAGCTTGATCTTTCGAAAGACTATGATCGTGTGGATTGGGATTTTTTGGAGAAGGCATTGTTGAAGTGGGGCTTTTCTTCGGCTTGGATTTCTCGCATTATGGTGTGTGTTACTTCGGTTAAATACTCAGTCAAGTTTAACGGGAAGCTTCTGGAGTCCTTTGCGCCTACCAGAGGTCTTCGTGAAGGTGATCATCTTTCACCGTTTCTATTCTTATTTGTGGTTGATGCGTTATCTGCCTTGATTAGTCATGCCACTATGGAGAATGGTTTACAGGGAGTTCAGATTTGCAGAAGGGCACCAGTAATATCTCACTTGCTCTTTGCTGACGATTCACTTTTATTATTTCATGCTTCTGAGCAACAGGCGAGCATTGTCAAAGGTTTGTTGAGCACTTATGCAGAGGCGACGGGTCAACTTATAAACCCATCAAAGTGTTCCATCCTATTTTCTGACAATTTCCCTCAGCTTGTCTCAGAGGAAATCGTAGTATTCTGCATATTTCGAAGGAAGATTTTGAGCCTAAGTATCTCGGGTTACCTATTCCAGAAGGAAGAATGCATAAGGGTAGGTTTGAGACTTTGCAGTCAAGTTTGAGGAAAAGATTGGTAGACTGGAGTGAGCAGTATATGTCTTCTGGTAACAAGGAGATTTTGATCAAGTTTGTTTCATAGGCTATACCTACTTATGTTATGAGCGTATTTCGGTTACCAGCCTCGATGTGTGATGAGCTGACCCGCCTGATGAGACAATATTGGTGGGGTGTTGAAAAGGGGAAGAGGAAAATGGCATGGTTAAAATGGGACAAGATGATTTTGCATAAATCAAAAGGAGGTATGGGGTTTAGGGATATGCGAGCTTTTAACCAAGCATTGTTGGCCAAACAAGCATGGAGATTGATTGATGTTCCTACAAGTTTATGTGCCCGTTTGCTCAAAGCCAAGTACTACCCAAATGGTGACATCCTGGACACTGTGTTTCCTGCAAATTCCTCAGATGTTTGGAAGGGTATCATCTTTGGTTTGGTACTTGTGACGAAAGGAGTTATACGGAGAGTGGGAGATGGAAAATCAATTCGTGCATGGAGGGACCCCTGGATACCACGGGGTAATGATTTTAGGCCAGTAACACCAAAGAGAAATTGCAGATTGAATAGGGTGTCAGATTTTCTAAATGACAATGGTTCATGGCACTTGCAGTGACTACAAGAGTACTACTGGCCGATGGGCGTACAACATATCCTAAAAATTCGTACTTCACCCCGGAACCGGCAAGACTTCATTGCCCGGGCACTGGAGAAAACTGGTCGCTTTACTTGCCCAGTAACACCAAAAGTGCCTACAAGTTAGCGATGGCCCAGCATGACGACTGCGTAGCCGCCGGTGCGTCCAGCTCCCAGCCCAGCGGGAACGGTCGCTATGGAACTGTATTTGGCAAGCGAAGGTGCCACTGAAGATGCGCGTGTCCGCGTGGAAGGCAGCGGCGGGCGCACTGGCGACTAACCAATGCAAGTCCTGCCGCCACCTAAGTACACATGATACATGCATGCTCTGTGGTGTGGAAAAGGAAGGAACTTTTCATGCGTTAGTAACAAGTGGTCATGCCAGGATTTTATGGTACACAATGAGGGCCGTCTGGCCACTTCCTTCCAATGAGCAGCTCATAGACAATGGCCCAGAGTGGATACTACATGTTTTGGCAAACTGCTCTGTACAGGTGCGTGACATCGTGATCATTTTAATCTGGCGTATTTGGCAGTTGAGGACAGATATCGTGCATAGAAAAACTGCACCATCGGTGGAAACTAATGTTGACTTCCTGAACAGCTATTTGAGATCATTATCACATGCTAGGAATTTCAGTACTGAAGAGATTATAAAAGGGAAGATGCCTATGCACTTTATCCAGCCAGAAGCGCACTGTACAGGAGGTGCAGTTCCTGACTGGATCCTTGACCCTGTCTATAGATGGATCGTTTTCACGACTCGACGGTTTAGCAGCGACAGGTATGATCTTACGCAATGAAGTTGGGGCTGTGGTTTTTGCGGCCTGCCAAGTTATTTTTAATTGTAATGATGCACTGGAGGCAGAGATACACGCTCTCATGCAAGATATGGCCCTGGCCTGTCAGCATACGGAGCTCCCAGTATACGTGCAGTCTGATTCCTCGGAGGCCATGTCCATCTTATCTAGTGATTCTCTTACATGGTCGGCCTATGGGCACTTGGCAATGGCAATCAAGTTTCTGTTGGAAGGTCTGGAGTTTATTCCCTAAAAGCTTACTAGGTCTCAGAATAGGATAGCACATTGTCTGGCTAATTACAGCCGTACTGAGTCGTGTACTGATGTTTGGCTTCAAAAAGGTCCTCCTTGTATTGAGGGGCTCTTGCCAGTTGATTGTAATCATGTTACCTAAGGAATAAAACTCCCTTTATCATTGCAAAAAAAAATGTAAAATGAAAACAAAAGAAATTAAAGGAAAAATGAAAACCGAAAAAGAAACATAATAAACCAAAGGGAAAATAAAATGAAAAAAAACGAAGAGACAAATGAAAAAACCAGGGAAAGAGAATAAAAACAAGAGAAGAAAAGAAACCAAATAAAACAAAAAAGGAAAAGAATCCCGAAGAAAACCACTCATGTAGAAAAGGTACTGACTATGCCGGAAAAGGATAAACTGATGATTATTTACCTGCTGTGGCGCTGGTGGTCAGAAAGGAATAGAATCAGACACGGCGAACATCGACTTATGCCCAGCTCCCTCGTAAGCCAAGTTTCAGAGATGATTACTGAATGGCAGCATACAAATATTTCAGAGCATAAGCCCTCTGCGAGAACAAAACCAAGTTGGAAAGTCCCTCCCGCTGATTGGGTGATGATCAATACGGATGCAACTTTTATTGCCGACAGTAGAATGGGAGGGTGGGGATGTATTGCTCGGGACGCGTCCGGTGATGTCTTGTTTGCTGCAGCGGGCAAGCTAACAAATATTTCTGAACCTCTGCAAGCGGAAACAATGGCCCTTTTGAAAGCATTACATTTGGCGGAGGATTTTGGAATGGGACGAGTTATCTTCAGTACAGACTGCCTGGTCTTAAGTCAAGCTCTCGGCTCAACTTCTGCGGATCGTGCAAGACTGGGGACTCTATTCCATGAGACAAAGTTTCTGCTCCGTATGGGTTTTATTGAATACAAGATTGTTTTTCGTGCCCGTGAGTGTAATGTGCTAGCACACTTACTTGCTGGTCGTGGTGTGAGGCTAGAACCAGGAAGTCAACGTGTTTGGCTCACTGGCTTGCCCTCTGATGTAATGGGTGCTGTGGCCGCCGATTTGGTCGAGCCCACTAGCTAATGGAATGCATGATGTTCCACGTCAAAAGAAAAGTAAGGCGCGTCCCTAGTTATTTCCACGAAACGGACTTCGGTGGGGTGGCTGGCTCAGCGCACGATCCTCCCTCCTTCAATTCCTAGTTTCTTTTTACGACTACACGTGCGTGATCGGGCCGCCCCAATACAGCGCGAGCAGGGGAAAAGCTTCAGCGAGCGCTGCCACTTCGATCGCTTAAGGCGACTAGTAAATGCGCACGTGCAATGCATGTTAATATTTAAGTAATATATTAATTGCACGCAAATATTAGGTATGTTATTATTTGTGTGTTAATCCTATGATTAGTGCAATATTTGGCATGCTATTAATTGCACGTTAAACACGTTTAACGCTTGCCATTGGAGCAGTCTAGGTCGTTGGATTGACTTGTTTCGATGGTCGAGATCAGTTAGATCTGTCTCTTTGAATCTTTTTATGTTGGTATAAATATAGATAAATAGTTGCTGCGTTCTCGCTTGCGAAATTCTATACAGCGTGCAGGTCGCCCGCGAATGACCTGACTTCCACCCCCCTTGCGCATTGGGTGTTCACATGAGCCGACCCATATTCCGTCTTTTTTCCTCTGTTTCCTCTTTTTTTTCTTTTCCTTTTCTATTTTTTTCTTTACTTTTTCAATTTTTGTGAACTTTCTTTCCAAATTCCTGAACATTTTTTTGTTCATCTAATTTAAAAAATGTTCATCGATGTAAAAAAAATGTTCGTCAAATTTAAATTTTTGTTCATCGGATTAAAAAAATTGTTCCTCAAAATTAAAAAAAATGTCCATCGAATTAAAAAAATGTTCATCAAATTCAAAAAAAATTCATCAAATTCAATATTTACACATATATTTTAAAAAAATTGTAATTCAATACAATTTTTGTTCATAAATTCAAAAAATGTTCATCGAATTCAAGATTTGTTCATCAAGTACCAAAAATGTTCATCGTTACTAAGGAATGCTCATAAAAAATTGTTCATCAAAATAAAAAAACATTAATATTCAAAAAATCATTCTTTTGGAATTGCGAACATTTTTAATTGAATAATTGATTTTGATAATTAAAAATTTATAATTTTATGAAATTTAAGACCTTTTGTAATCCTGAATTTCTTTGAAAAGAATAAAAAACAAAATATAAAAATGAAAAGTAAAAACGGAAAAACCAGGTGGCGTCCAGCCCCGCAAATGGGCCGGCCCAAACTGGCGCACCAAGGAAGGGAGGGTGCACATCCGCACAACCCCTAGTGCGCACCGCGCCATATAGAAGTGCATCGTCTCGATTATAGCGAGGCGTAGCGCAGCCCCACGTCGAGCAACCACTAGAATGGGTCGGCCCAGCGGGGACCACATGCATTGAGCGCTCTTATTTTGAGGACAAAAAAAGTTATGATTGTTGCCATATGATTTTTCAAGAAAGTTGCGGTGTCACTTCTAAAAAAGGCCACATTATTTAGGACATATCTCTTAATTTTGCCATGGCCAAGTACTAACATTTTCCGAAATTTGCCATGTTTTGAAGATGACATGGCAAACATGTATAAGAAAATCAGTTATACACATAGTAAACTATAACATATTGTTCCTAATGAATTTGCCATGCATCGGTCAAGTTCTAGATCGGGCATGTATAAATAGGGGGAAAGAGTTTACTAGGATCGTGAGGGGGAATGAGTAGACACTGGAGCACATACAAAACAAAATGATTGCTACAAAAAATTGCATTGCGTGGACGCCCTGGTCAGGCACGCACGACCTCCACGTCGCTCTAACGAGAAGGCCATCGGCGTATCCGCCGCAAACTACCCTGCCGCTGTTGTATGCCAAGGCAAGGCTTCGCCCGTCGGCCTCATCCGGCAACGGCCAGGTCCAGGGGCTCTGGAGGAGTGGGAAGGGGCGGGGGCTAGGGTCCCCCCCCCTCCCTGTGGTGAGCGACGCAACCGCCTCTGTATTTTCTTGGGAGCAATTTGTTCCAATTGGTCGAAACAATGGATATCCCTAGAGTATGCCTCCATTTCTATGATCGTCGGCAATTATGTTGCGGCGCGCAAGAAAGGCAAGGAAGATAAATAAGTTTAAGCGTACTGATCAATTCTGCTAATGCCATGTTATTCATCATGTGTCACCGATGTAAAGTTGAATACTTACCTACATTCTCCCCGTAAACATAGGGCTTAACTTTTTGCATTTTTTTTCTTGACGAAATGCAGGCAGGTCGCTGCTTTCATTCATTAAGAAGGGGAACGCCTCAAGATAAGACAAAATATGCTAGTTACAGGGTTACCGCGCAAGGTGAAAAAAAGAGAAGATGAGAAGAAATTACATTGCTAGAGACAAAACTCTCTCAAACATGATCGCCCAGCCATTGAACACTCTTGAGGCCGGCTAATGTAGGGCAGAACCCTAGACGCCCGATCTTTCACGATTGGAAGGCATCCTACAAAGAACACGAAGAACACGAGGGGAAACGCGAGGGAAATCACGAGGGGAAATGAGAGGAAATACTCAAATAGACAAGAAGTGATCACACATGTGCTAGATCCTCGAAACACAAAGAGATACACGATCCAAATCCAACAAAGGACGATACATAGGGTAACTAGTTCATCTCCGTGAGGACGTCTTGAATCCACGAGGGGATCTCCCCGTAAGGGGTCTTGAATCCAAGATGGATCTTCTCCATATAGGTCGCGGTCTCTCTCGTGGAGTAGATCTGTATGGATGAGTAAAGCTCTATCTCTAAATGAGCTAATCCTTTGCTAACCCTAGAAAGGAGGTGGATGTGGTCTATTTATAGTCTAAGCCATGAAGGGGTAAGTGGGAGAGAGATACAAGGCCAAAGCCCGGCTGCGGTACCAGACGACCGGTGGGGTCGGACGTCCAGTGGCCCAGGACGGTCCCGACGTCCGGCGCGCGTCGGACGTCCGCTGATTCTTCTCGGGACAGGTGGCACCGGACGTCCGGTCGGCGTCGGTCGTCCGGTCGCTGGGCTCGGTCTGCGGCTGGTCATGGGTGTGTCGGACGTCCGGTGGACCCCGGTCGTCCGGGCGCTGTAGAGTGTCGGACGTCCAGCCATTGTAGACTCCGTGGCCCCGTCTTCTTCCGTCGTCGCTTCCATGCTTCCATCGCGGATGGTGTAGTTGTACACTTACGCTCGCACTCCTCCTTGTCGTCCGTAGTGTTCCGACAATACATATGCATGCACACGGGAGAAGTGTCAACTGTCAAGTAGTATACCATCCTCGAAGGGGTCAAGTGAGCATGTGTAAAGGAGATGATTCACCTTTGTGTATGTGAAGTAGATGTCACACGTGTCACTCGCTGAACGGACTCTTGATATGGTGATGTCCATAGGATGCTCCGCATCATCTCCCCCCGTCCCCCTCCCTTGAGAAAGATCCGACCTCGGATCGAAAACCAAATCACCATGGGAAAGAGATGGCTTCGCCGTGTAGAAGTGGACGTTCACCAAGTACTTGTCATCTTGAAGGTTGAAATGGGCACTCTCCAATGTCGCACTTCTAGTGATTCCTTCAAAAGGAGCAAGAACAACAAACACTTGGAAAAACAAATGTGGTTAGCGTTAGTGCAAAACCAAGAATTCAAGAGGTGATTCACCCGACAAGTGTCGTCATGAAGCATAGCATATGGTGTGACAAGGGATTGTGACATGGCATGTGAGCACATAAATTGAGCACAAAGAAGGACATCATGGAAACAAGCATGTAAATGTGAGTAGTGATGCAAATATGTGTAACAAGAGAAGAAGCATCAACCTCAAGGTCACAGCAATCATGCATAAAGCACTCGACAAATTGTCGATGGTAGGCATAGGAATCATTCACAACACCAAGTAAAATGAAGTGTCTAAACACATGGGACGAGTGCAAGACAATCCAAGCATAATGTGCATAGGGTGTAGTGAATATCGTCTGGCACTCAACACAATGGAAAGAGAAATTGTTCATCATGTGTGAGGCAATCAAGGCAAGCATGTAGCAACCAATGTGACATGGCATATGTGAGGTCATGACATTGTTGCAAGCAAACATATGAGAGGAGCAAGTAATCCAAGAATTGGATGCAACACACAAGGCATATATATCATGATGCATGGAATGATGAAAATGACAAGTCGAAGCAAGATCTCTAACAAGTGTGCAATCAAGCGGTCCAAGATGAACAATAAGTCTCATGGTGCAAGCAACACAAGTAGTATGATCCTCAATATCCATGCTCAAGAAAGGTGTCACCTTGAAGGCGTGTCCTTGTGCATTCTTTACATTTTCGAAGTGGTAGGAAAGGTGGTGGAGAAGCGAGTCGTGGTCAAATGTGTGAGGCTCGCTCTCAAGAGCTTGAATGGTCAACTCACGTGAAGTGGGAGTCGGCACAAAGTCCAAGTATCCTACACATGCACACAACAAAACAAAGAATGTATGTGCATGGTAGATAAACACATCATCCAACATGATGGTTCTCTTTTTTTGCACACAAACATTAGTAGCACAAGTGCATGAATAATATGATGCAATAATGGCTATATTCATGGCACTAGGTAGATGGTGCAAAGAGGTAATACAAGCATGCTTCACAAGAAATATGTCAAAATCTCCAAATATATGTGAGAATGCTATGGGGGTAATCTCATGAGCAAGAGTAGAATCATTGTTGCACTCAATACATGGCAAATCGTCTAATATGAGAGTGGCAACACATGGAGATATATGACAAGATGCAATAACAATCATGTGCAAAGCATGTAAATGGTTGTCATCAACCTCATGAAGTGAGCAAGTATGAATCATTGGTGATGCAACATAAGCAAGCATAGTAATCAAGTCGTGCAAGCTAGTAGTGCGAAGATGCAACATACTAGAGGAAATCATGGCAGTCATGTCATGTGAGCAAATAATAGGCATAGGCAATGCACATGACATATCGCAAGCACGAACACAAAGCAAGATCATAGTATAATCATAGGCATGGGGCACAAAGCAAACATGGCAATAACAAGTGATATCTCCATCAAGCTTGCAAATACACGTACAAGTACTAGAATCAATCATCATGTGTAATGCAAAGCATGGATCACAAATGCATGTCAAAGGTATAGGAATGAACATATCATGCAAAGTGAACATGGCAAGATGGGCATACAATATGTAATGGACAATAACCCATAACTAAGTGAGGGCCATGTAGAAGAAATGCGCGAAGTCTTTGCGTGAAGAGAGCGGTTGGAAAGGCAATCCATGAGATCCCAAATCATCGTTGCTCTCTAGAACTCGCTTTGTCAACTCATGGGATTGTGAGGTTGACAAGTATTCATGGGCACCTACACAAAAGAGACACAAACGAAAGAAATTGTGTGTGTGGTTAATGTACACATCATCCATCATGATGTGTATGTGCACGTGAGAGTTAGCACAAGATAAGCATCGCTCAAAAAAATTGATGCATGATATAAGAACATGTCATCCATCATGAAAGAATAGTTATTGTGTATAACACGATGGGGACACAAATTGAGAATGCAATTATATGGCACATCAATAGCATGTTTATGCATGTGTTGCATATGGTGCACACAATTATTGGGATCATGCAATGGATGGGAGTGATCAAAATCTCCGAAAATGTATGAGGAAACTATGGGGGTCTCCTCATGAGCAATATTGGAAACATCATATGGAGAAAATGGACAACATCCAAAACAATGCATATCCGAAGGTAGGTGGTCATGGCATGGCATATGAGATGAATGATGCAAAGGGAGCATATCAATATCATCACAAGAAAAACAAATCCCGATAACCATGGCCTTGTCATCTATGCCATAAGTGCAAATTGGGTTAATTTTAATGGCATATGCATAGTCACTACGATGAGATTGCAAATATGACATATTGTTGATCTCATGCATAGCATATGACAAGTCAAGCGGATTGTCAAACATGATGTGACCTAGAGAATTGTCACAATAAATCCTATGTAACATGGCATCACAATTAATGGACTCCATATGGCAATCATCAAACTCATCATAAATGGGTAAATCATCGCATGGGGAAGTCACACTAGCATGAAGCATGGTAATAGGTTGATCAACATCATGCAAGCAATCAATGTCAAGAATGTCCACTAGTGGACTAGAGCATCACCTTCACCTATGTTACCTTGTTCATTTCACTCTAGTGGTGTAGGTGAGGTGGGTAAGACCAAATGGTGGTCAAGATCATCATCTTGATGGAACCATGTGGGGGTGCATCGTATTCCACCATGGCCATCATCTTTTCCAAAGGAAGGACGAAGTCGTCGATAATCGGTGTGTCATCATATATGGGACCTAGCACCAAATGAGAAGACACAATAGAGGTAGAGGTCAAGTCGTTAGTGTTGAAAGTGGCCTCACATGACCTATCAACTATCTCACTCTCTCTATGTGGTGGTTCAATCACTCCCTCAAGGTAGGTGCACTCAATGTCACATATGGTGGAGTCACTCATCTCACTCAAGTGGCGGGGGTTGTGGCTCTCCTCACATGGGAATTGTGGAAACACATCATATATCGGGCTAGTGGTGAAGTCACTCCCACTCTCAATATAGTGGCTAAAGTCACTCAAGTCATCATATGTCGCTGTGGTCAAAGGGAAAATTCCATGCTCAACCATCTCGTTGTCGTCGTCGTGGATGAAGGCCAAAGATAGCACATCATCACTCTCTCCTCCTAAGATGGAAGCATCATCCTTGCTCGTCACCATGTTGCTCACCTCCAAAGCATGTTCCTTTATTGGCCCCATAGTCGTAGTCGTCGCCACACCGTCTTGAAGAAGAGTCGAAGTAGACTCGGCACCATCAATGCCACAAAGAGGGATGGCGGTGAAGTCGAACTTGGGAGCATCGTCTAGGAGCTCATCGGGCTTGGACATTTTGGTGGTACTATACTCATGCTTGCCTCATTGGAGCTTGGTCTTCGAGAAGTGTGCTTGGGGTGGAGAAGCCTTGGCCTTCATGAGTTCTTGTCCCGCCTTGAGAGCACCAATGTAGTAGTCATCGAGGGACTTGTAGTTCTCGAGGAAGAGAGTCTTGGAGATGTCGTTGTGCAATCACATCATGAAGTGGAACTTCAACAAAATGGGGTCGTCCACGCCGGCTCATCGCAAGGATTTCTTCATCTCCTTGAAGTACTCGTCGATGGACTTGGATTCTTGGGTGGTGTTCTCCAATTGGCGTAGAAGTTGTTCCGTGTAGGTTGGAGGCACGAACTCTCACCGCAAAGCTCTCTTCGTCTTGGGCCAACTCATGTCGTAGGTCTCCGAAGGTGCGTGAAACCACCATGTGGACGCGTAGTCGTGGAAGTTTCTTGTGGCGCACTTCACTTGATCTTCGGGAGGAACTTGATGTAGCTTGAGGTAGTCGTCCATCAAACGCTCCCACTCAAGATACTCCTCGGGTTCTAGAGTCCCATAGAAAGGAATCTCATGGTCGGTGTCGAGGTCGTAGTAGCTTGTGGAAGTCGCGGACTTGAGCTTGGGGAGCTTCTCTTGAGCGTAGTCTTGAGGTGCTTGTTGGCGAAGATGTTGTATATCCGAAGGCGAAGATGCCTTGAAGTCGCTTGGCGATGATGCCAAGGGATATGTGGAAGTTGTTGAGCGGTTGTTGGTGTTGAGCTCTTGACCTTCACGCTCTCGTCGGTGATTGTGTCGATGCCGATGTGACCTTGCCGGAGATGGTAGCTTGGAAGCATGTGTACTTGAGCGTCTTCTCGAAGATGATGAAGATCGCTTGTAGGACTTGATGAGGGCTTTGATCTCCTCCATTTGAGCTTGCATCTTGGCATCGGTGGAGTTTTTCTTGGCATCGAACTCATCATTGTTGGTGTAGACCGAAGGTGAAATGCCTTGCCTATCCATCACAAGACTCGAGCAAATGTGAGTGGGAGAAAGAGAAGAACTAGACCAAATGTACCTTAACCAATGTTGAAAATGGATCAATGATCACTCAATAATGTAACAAGGAAATAGCACAATTGGTACCGGATCTTGTCAATTCTCACACCTACACAAGTAAGGCTTATGGAGTAGCTTGGTGAGGATAGTGGCACAAAAATTTGATGCAAAATGTTAGCAAGAGTCAATAATGTTGAAAAAGATTCACAAATTCGCAAGTGAAACAAGTAGACCAGTAGCAATATGTGGCACACGGAAACACACACACGGATAGATAAATGGGGTCGTCCAACCAAGTAATGAGCACGAAATATGGAATCCACGAAAAACACTCGTGTTGCACAACTCAAGAGAGACGCTACCACGATTTCTCAATAGGCGGATACGACACTTGTGCACAACCTATAAGATTCAAAATGGATAAAATTTCTATCCCAAGTATGTTATGTATGTATGGTTCCCGGTGTTTCTCTCAAGATGATCCAAGATGATCGGATATGACAATCTTATGCATATGGTATGATGCTATGGAACTTTCTTACAAGCTCTTTGTTCACTCTTTTTCTTTGCTTAAAAGCTTATTCTTTTTTATGGCCACGGTGCACAAACCAAGATAGCAATTGTGTATTGATACGTCTCCAACGTATCTATAATTTTTTATTGTTCCATGCTATATTATATCCTGTTTTGGACATTATTGGGCTTTATTATACACTTTTATATTATTATTGGGACTAAACTATTAACCGGAGGCCCAACCCAGAATTGCTATTTTTTTCCTATTTCAGAGTTTCACAGAAAAAGAATATCAAACGGAGTCCAAACGGAATGAAACCTCCGGGAATGTGATTTTCGGAACGAACATGATCCAGAGGACTTGGTGTTGGGTTTCGTAGTAATTTCAAAAAATTTCCTACGCTCACGCAAGATCATAGTGATGCATAGCAACGACAGGGGAGAGTATGATCTATGTACCTTATAGATCGCAACGGAAGCGTTTGGTTGATGTAGTCGTACGTCTTCACGCTCCGACCGATCCAAGCACCGTTACTCCGGCACCTCCGAGTTCTTGGCACACGTTCAGCTCGATGACGATCCCCGGGCTCCGATCCAGCAAAGCGTCGGGGAGGAGTTCCGTCAGCACGACGGCGTGGTGACGATCTTGATGTTCTACCGTCGCAGGGCTTCGCCTAAGCACCGCTACAATATGACCGAGGTGGAATATGGTGGAGGGGGGCACTGCACACGGCTAAGGAACGATCACGAAGATCAACTTGTGTTCATGGGGTGCCCCTTGCCTTAGTATATAAAGGATGGAGGAGGAGGAGGCCGGCCAAGGCAATTGGTGCGGCCAGGATGTGGAGTCCTACTAGGACTCCAAGTCCTAGTAGGAGTCCACCAAGAGGGGAGGAAGGGAGAAGGAAGTGGAGGAGAAGGAAAGGTGGCCGGCCCCCTTTTCCCTAGTCCAAATCGGACTAGAGGGGAGGGGGGCGCAGCAGCCCCTTGGCCCTTTCTCCTCTTCCCACTAAAGCCCATCAAGGCCCATTGCTTCTCCCGTAACTACCCGGTACTCCGAAAAATACCCGAATCACTTGGAACCTTTCCGATGTCCGAATATAGTCGTCCAATATATCGATATTTACGTCTCGACCATTTCGAGACTCCTCGTCATGTCCCCGATCTCATCCGGGACTCCGAACTCCTTCGGTACATCAAAACTCATAAACTCATAATATAACTGTCATCAAAACCTTAAGTGTGCGGACCCTACGGTTCGAGAACAATGTAGACATGACCAAGACACGTCTCCGGTCAATAACCAATAGCGGGACCTGGATGCCCATATTGGCTCCTACATATTCTATGAAGATCTTTATCGGTCAGACCGCATAACAACATACGTTGTTCCCTTTGTCATCGGTATGTTACTTGCCCGAGATTCGATTGTCGGTATCTCAATACCTAGTTCAATCTCGTTACCGGCAAGTCTCTTTACTCGTTCCGTAATACATCAACCCGCAACTAACTCATTAGTTGCAATGCTTGCAAGGCTTTAAGTGATGTGCATTATCGAGAGGGCCCAGAGATACCTCTCCGACAATCGGAGTGACAAATCCTAATCTCGAAATACGCCAACCCAACAAGTACCTTTGGAGACACGTGTAGAGCACCTTTATAATCACCCAGTTATGTCGTGACGTTTGGTAGCACACAAAGTGTTCCTCTGGTAAACGGGAGTTGCATAATCTCATAGTCATAGGAACATGTATAAGTCATGAAGAAAGCAATAGCAACAAACTAAACGATCGGGTGCTAAGCTAATGGAATGGGTCATGTCAATCAGATCATTCAACTAATGATGTGATCCCGTTAATCAAATAACAACTCTTTGTCCATGGTTAGGAAACATAACCATCTTTGATTAACGAGCTAGTCAAGTAGAGGCATACTAGTGACACTCTGTTTGTCTATGTATTCACACATGTATTATGTTTCCGGTTAATACAACTCTAGCATGAATAATAAACATTTATCATGATATAAGGAAATAAATAATAACTTTATTATTGCCTCTAGGGCATATTTCCTTCACTTGGACCCTACGTCAAGAAAGCAACCAGGAGGGCACGAGGTAGGGGGGCATGCCTACCCCCCAGGCGCGCCCTCCACCCTCGTGGGGCCCACGTTGCTCCACCGACGTACTTCTTCCTCCTATATATACCTACGTACCCCCAAACTACCAGATACGGAGCCAAAACCCTAATTCCACCGTCGTAACTTTCTGTATCAGTGAGATCCCATCTTGGGGCCTTTTCCGAAGCTCCGCCGGAAGGGGCATCGATCACGGAGGGCTTCTACATCAACACCATAGCCTCTGCGATGAAGTGTGAGTTGTTTACTTCAGACCTTCGGGTCCATAGTTATTAGCTAGATGGCTTCTTCTCTCTTTTTGGATCTCAATACAAAGTTCTCCCCCTCTCTTGTGGAGATCTATTCGATGTAATCTTCTTTTGCGGTTGTTTGTTGAGACCGATGAATTGTGGGTTTATGATCAAGTTTATTTATGAACAATATTTGAATCTTCTCTGAATTCTTTTATGTATGATCAGTTATCTTTGAAAGTCTCTTCGAATTATCAGTCTAGTTTGGCCTACTAGATTGATCTTTCTTGCAATGGGAGAAGTGCTTGGCTTTGGGTTCAATATTGCGGTGTCCTTTCCCAGTGATAGTAGGGGCAGCAAGGCACGTATTGTATTGTTGCCATCGAGGATAACAAGATGGGGTTTATATCATATTGCGTGAGTTTATCTCTCTACATGATGTCATCTTTCTTAAAGCGTTACTCTGTTCTCTTGAACCTAATACTCTAGATGCATGCTGGATAGCGGTCGATGTGTGGAGTAATAGTAGTAGATGCAGGCAGGAGTCGGTCTACTTGTCTCGGACGTGATGCCTATATACATGATCATACCTGGATATTCTCATAACTATGCTTAATTATGTCAATTGCTCAACAGTAATTTGTTTACCCACCGTAATACTTATGCTCTCGAGAGAAGCCACTAGTGAAACCTATGGCCCCCGGGTCTATTTTCCATCATATTATTCTTCCGTCAACAAGCTATTTCCTTTTTTGTTTATTTTGCTTTCTTTACTTTTCATCTTTATCATAAAAATACCAAAAATATTATCTTATCATATCTATCAGATCTCACTTTCGTAAGTGACCGTGAAGGGATTGACAACCCCTTTATTGCGTTGGTTGCGAGGATTTTATTTGTTTGTGTAGGTGCGAGGGACTCGTGTGTGGCCTCCTACTAGATTGATACCTTGGTTCTCAAAAACTGAGGGAAATACTTACGCTACTTTGCTGCATCACCCTTTCCTCTTCAAGGGAAAACCAACGCAGTGCTCAAGAGGTAGCAAGAAGGATTTCTGGCGCCGTTGCCGGGGAGTCTACGCAAAAGTCAACATACTAAGTACCCATCACAAACCCTTATCTCCTGCATTACATTATTTGCCATTTGCCTCTCGTTTTTCTCTCCCCCACTTCACCCTTGCCGTTTTATTTGCCTCTTCTTTTGTTTGCCTTCTTCCCGTATGTATCATTGTTTGTGTTTCCATGTGCCTTCTATTTGCTTGCATATTTTCTTGCTAAAAATCTATTGATATAGATCCACTTAAAGTGTTCTACTTAGATCATCTTCGATCCTTATGCGCTCGTGCTGAAACCCCAACTAGCCTAGTTGATGGGAAATCTTTAGATGAGCATGCTCATTTTGTGCATCACCGTTTGTCTGAAAAAGAGAGACTCTTATGGAATCAAATAAACAGATTGCTGTGTTATGCTTCGAATCTTTGTGAAATTTGTGATTTTACTTGTTGCTCTAAGAACCCTAAAAAACACCTCCCGTACCTATGTGAGTTTAATGATAAAGAAATCTTATCTTCTTATGCAAAGGGTGTTTATAGTTACTACGATATCGAACGAATTGAAGAATTTGTTGCTTTTAAGGGTGCTTATGAAGTTGCTTCTTTGATTGAAAAGTATGATATTACTCTCTATGAATCTGAAAATTTTGACATACTTAAATATTGCTATGAAAAATATGCTCATAATGTCTATGTCAAAGAGTTTATTGAAATAATGACCGTTGCTTCGGAAGAAAATAATGATATGCATGAATCTATAGATAATTATGATTCCGATGATTTGATTGAAATATCCCTTGATGAACATGATGCTTACTATTCTTGTGGCCATGATGCCAATATTTATGAAGATGGATTTGCTATAGTTCCTTATGTTAAACATGAGATCGTTGTTATTGCACCCATACTTGATAGTTCCTTCGATGAAAAGCATGATTGCAATGATGTTATTATAAATTCTCTTAATTTCAATTGTGTTAATGATATGCAAAACCCTAAGCTTGGGGATGCTAGTTTTTCTATGACTACTATTTGTTGCAATGATCATGATTGGGGTGATTCTTCTTTTGATCTTGAAAATTTATTTAAGCCCCATGATGAATATGAGACTGATAATAGTGTTTGCAATATTATTGAAAGTGTGTTTGGAAGAGTGTCAACTTTATATCCCACATATTTGGAGAATGTTCAATCTTATGAATTTTTTGATAAAAGTGGGTTTGGAGAGGTCATGACTTTAGTTAATGTTAATCCCACTATTTTGGAAGAGTGTCAACTGTGCATGCATTTGGATCATGTTGAAAATATTTTATGTGATAGCTATTTTGTTGAATTTTCTTATGATCCTACATGTAATTATTATGAGAGAGGAAAATATGGTGGTAGAAATTTTCATGTTACTAAATTATCTCTCGTTATGTTGAGATTGCTATTGTTTCTTTCCGCTTCCTTACATATGCTAGTTTTTTATTTCCTTGATAATTTGTTTGCCTATAAGATGCCTATGCATAGGAAGTTTGTTAGACTTAGATGTGTTTGTCACGTGTTTTATGATGCTCTCTTTGTGCTTCAATTCTTGTCTTTCATGTGAGCATCGTTGAAATATTATGCCTAGCTAGGGGCGTTAAACGATAGCGCTTGTTGGGAGGCAACCCAATTTTATTTTATTCCTTGCTTTTTGCTCCTGTTTAGTAATAAATAATTTAGATAGCCTCTGTTTTGGTTGTGTTTTTTGTGTTTAATTAGTGTTTGTGCCAAGTAGAACCGTTGGGAAGACTTGGGGAAAGTCTTTTTAATCTTGCTGTAAAAAACAGAAACTTTAGCACTCACCAGAATTGCTGCCATTTTTATTTGAAAAGTGGTATTTAGTTAATTATTTTTGCATATGATTAATAGATAAATTCCTCACGTCCAGAAATTTATTTTAGAATTTTTGGGGTTCCAGAATTTGCGTTAGCTACAGATTACTACAGACTGTTCTGTTTTTGACAGATTCTGTTTTTCGTGTGTTATTTGCTTATTTTGATGAATCTATGGCTAGTAAAATAGTTTATAAACCACAGAGAAGTTGGAATACAGTAGGTTTAACACCAATATAAATAAATAATGAGTTCATTACAGTACCTTGAAGTGGTGTTTTGTTTTCTTTCGCTAAAGAGCTCACGAGATTTTCTACTTTAAGTTTTGTGTTGTGAAGTTTTCAAGTTTTGGGTGAAAGATTTGATGGATTATGGAACAAGGAGTGGCAAGAGCCTAAGCTTGGGGATTCCCATGGCACCCCAAGATAATCTAAGGACACCTAAAAGCCCAAGCTTGGGGATGCCCCGGAAGGCATCCCCTCTTTCGTCTACTTCCATCGGTAACTTTACTTGGAGATATATTTTTATTTACCACATGATATGTGTTTTGCTTGGAGCGTCTTGTATTATTTGAGTCTTTATTTTTTAGTTTTCCACAATCATCCTTGCTGTACACACCTTTTTAGAGAGACACACATGATTCCGAAATTGTTAGAATACTCTATGTGCTTCACTTATATCTTTTGAGTTATATAGTTTTTGCTCTAGTGCTTCACTTATATCTTTTAGGGCACGGTGGTGGATTTGTTTTACAGAAACCATTGTTTTCTCATGCTTCACTTAGATTATTTTGATAGTCCTACAAAACATCATGGTAAATTGCTTTAATTATGTTAGGCATTCAAGATTAATAATAAAATTTTCTTATGAGTGTGTTGGATACTATCAGAAGTTCGATACTTGATAATTGTTTTGAGATATGAAGAAGGTGATATTAGAGTCGTGCTAGTTGAGTAGTTGTGAATTTGATAAATGCTTGTGTTAAAGTTTGTGATTCCTGTAGCATGCACGTATGGTGAACCGTTATGTGAAGAAGTTGGAGCATGATTTATTTATTGATTGTCTTCCTTATGAGTGGCGGTCGGGAACGAGCGATGGTCTTTTCCTACCAATCTATCCCCCTAGGAGCATGCACGTAGTACTTTGCTTCGATAACTAATAGATTTTTGCAGTAGGTATGTGAGTCTTTTATGACTAATGTTGAGTCCATGGATTATACGCACTCTCACCCTTCCACCATTGCTAGCCTCTCTAATACCGCGTACCTTTCGCCGGTATCATACACCCACCATATACCTTCCTCAAAACAGCCACCATACCTACCTATTATGGCATTTCCATAGCCATTCTGAGATATATTGACATGCAACTTTCCACCGTTCCGTTTATTATGACACACTTCATCATTGTCATAGTGCCTTGCATGATCATGTAGTTGACATCGTATTTGTGGCAAAGCCATCATGCATAATTTATCATTGCACATCCCGGTACACCGCCGGAGGCATTCATATAGTCATATCTTGTTCTAAGTATTGAGTTGTAATTCTTGAGTTGTAAGTAAATAAAAGTGTCATGATCATCATTATTATGGCATTGTCCCAGTGAGGAAAGGATGATGGAGACTATGATTCCCCCACAAGTCGGAATGAGACTCCAGACGAAAAAAAAGAGAAAAAAGAGGCAAAAAAAGAGAAGGCCCAAAAAAATGAGAGAAAAAGAGAGAAGGGGCAATGCTACTATCCTTTTACCACACTTGTGCTTCAAAGTAGCACCATGATCTTTCTGATAGAGAGTCTCCTATGTTGTCACTTTCATATACTAGTGGGAATTTTACATTATAGAACTTGGCTTGTATATTCCAATGATAGGCTTCCTCAAAATTGCCCTAGGTCTTCATGAGCAAGCAAGTTGGATGCACACCCACTTAGTTCTTTTGTTGAGCTTTCATACACTTATAGCTCTAGTGCATCCGTTGCATGGCAATCCCTACTCACTCACATTGATATCTATTGATGGGCATCTCCATAGACCGTTGATACGCCTAGTTGATGTGAGACTATCTTCTCCCTTTTTGTCTTCTCCACAATCACCATTCTATTCCACATATAGTGCTATGTCCATGGCTCACGCTCATGTATTGCGTGAAGATTGAAAAAGTTTGAGAACACCAAAAGTATGAAACAATTGATTGGCTTGTCATCGGGGTTGTGCATGATTTAAATACTTTGTGTGGTGAAGATGGAGCATAGCCAGACTATATGATTTTGTAGGGGTAACTTTCTTTAGCCATGTTATTTTGAAGAGACATAATTTCTTAGTTAGTATGCTTAAGTATTATTATTTCTATGTCAATATTGAACTTTTGTCTTGAATCTTTCGGATCTGAATATTCATACCACAATTAAGAGAATTACATTAAAATTATGCGAAGTAGCATTCCACATCAAAAATTCTGTTTTTATCATTTACCAACTCGAGGACGAGCAGGAAATAAGCTTGGGGGTGCTTGATACGTCTCCAACATATCTATAATTTTTTATTGTTCCATGCTATATTATATCCTGTTTTGGACATTATTGGGCTTTATTATACACTTCAATATTATTTTTGAGACTAACCTATTAACCGGAGGCCCAGCCCAGAATTGCTGTTTTTTGCCTATTTCAGAGTTTCGCAGAAAAAGAATATCAAACGGAATGAAACCTTCGGGAACGTGATTTTCGGAACGAACATGATCCAGAGGACTTGGACCCTATGTCAAGAAAGCAACTAGGAGGGCACGAGGTAGGCGGGCGCGCCTACCCCCCCTCCCCCCCAGGCGCTCCCTCCACCCTCGTGGGGCCCACGTTGCTCCACCGGCGTACTTCTTCCTCCTATATATACCTATGTACCCCCAAACTACCATATACGGAGCCAAAACCCTAATTCCACCACCGTAACTTTCTGTATCCGTGAGATCCCATCTTGGGGCCTTTTCCGGAGCTCCGCCGGAGTGGGCATCGATCACGGAGAGCTTCTACATCAACACCATAGCCTCTTTGATGAAGTGTGAGTACTTTACTTCAGACCTTCGGGTCCATAGTTATTAGCTAGATGGCTTCTTCTCTCTTTTTGGATCTCAATACAAAGTTCTCCCCCTCTCTTGTGGAGATCTATTCGATGTAATCTTCTTTTGCGGTGTGTTTGTTGAGACCGATGAATTGTGGGTTTATGATCAAGTTTATCTATAAACAATATTTGAATCTTCTCTGAATTCTTTTATGTATGATTGGTTATCTTTGCAAGTATCTTCGAATTATCAGTTTGGTTTGGCCTACTAGATTGATCTTTTTTGCAATGGGAGAAGTGCTTAGCTTTGGGTTCAATCTTGCGGTGTCCTTTCCCAGTGACAGTAGGGGCAGCAAGGCACGTATTGTATTGTTGCCATCGAGGATAACAAGATGGGGTTTATATCATATTGCATGAGTTTATCCCTCTACATCATGTCATCTTGCTTAAAGCATTACTCTGTTCTTTTGAACTTAATGCTCTAGATGCATGCTGGATAGCGGTCGATGTGTGGAGTAATAGTAGTAGATGCAGGCAGGAGTCGGTCTACTTGTCTCAAACGTGATGCCTATATACATGATCGTACCTAGATATTCTCATAACTATGCTCAATTCTATCAATTGCTCAACAGTAATTTGTTTACCCACCATAATACTTATGCTCTCGAGAGAAGCCACTAGTGAAACCTATGGCCCACGGGTCTATTTTCCATCATATTAATCTTCCTTCAACAAGCTGTTTCCTTTTCCGCTTATTTTGCTTTCTTTACTTTGCATCTTTATCATAAAAATACCAACAATATTATCTTATCATATCTATCAGATCTCACTTTCGTAAGTGACCGTGAAGGGATTGACAACCCCTTTATTGCGTTGGTTGCGAGGATTTTATTTGTTTGTGTAGGTGGGAGGGACTCGTGCGTGGTCTCCTACTGGATTGATACCTTGGTTCTCAAAAACTGAGGGAAATACTTACGCTACTTTGTTGTATCACCCTTTCCTCTTCAAGGGAAAACCAACGCAGTGCTCAAGAGGTAGCAAGAAGGATTTCTGGCGCCGTTGCCGGGGAGTCTACGCAAAAGCCAACATACCAAGTACCCATCACAAACTCTTATCTCCCGCATTACATTATTTGCCATTTGCCTCTCGTTTTCCTCTCCCCCACTTCACCCTTGCCGTTTTATTTGCCTCTTCTTTTGTTTGCCTTCTTCCCGTATGTATCCTTATTTGTGTTTCCATGTGCCTTCTATTTGCTTGCATCTTTTCTTGCTAAAAATCTATTGATATAGATCCACTTAAAGTGTTCTACTTAGATCATCTTCCATGCTTCCATCGCGGATGGTGTAGTTGTACACTTGCGCTCGCACTTCTCGTCGTCCGTAGTGTTCCGACAATACCTATGCATGCAGACGGAAGAAGTGTCAAATAGTATACCATCCTCGAAGGGGTCAAGTGAGCACATGTAAAGGAGATGATTCATCTTTGTGTATGTGAAGTAGATGTCATGTGTGCCACTCGCCGAACGGACTCTTGATATGGTGATGTCCATAGGATACTCCGCATCACCGGCAATCCACCAAGTATGCATGAGGGAGTCCTGGATTAGGGGGTCTCCGGACAGCCGGACTATATCCTTTGACCGGACTGTTGACTATGAAGATACAAGATTGAAGACTTCGTCCCGTGTCCGGATGGAACTCTACTTGGCGTGGAAGGCAAGCTAGGCAATATGGATATGTATATCTCCTCCTTTGTAACCGACCTTGTGTAACCCTAGCCCCCTCCGGTGTTTATATAAACCGGAGGGTTTTAGTCCGTAGGACAACATACAATCATACCATAGGCTAGCTTCTTGGGTTTAGCCTCTCCGGTCTCATGGTAGATCTACTCTTGTACTACTCATATGATCAAGAATAATCAAGCAGGACGTAGGGTTTTACCTCCATCAAGAGGGCCCGAACCTGGGTAAAACATCATGTCCCCTGCCTCCTGTTACCATCCGCCTTAGACGCACAGTTCGGGACCCCCTACCCGAGATCCGCCGGTTTTGACACCGACATTGGTGCTTTCATTGAGAGTTCCTCTGTGTCGTCGCCATTAGGCTTGATGGCTCCTTCGATCATCGATAGCGATGCAGTCCAGGGTGAGACTTTTCTCCCAGGACAGATCTTTGTATTCGGCGGCTTCGCACTGTGGGCCAATTTGCTTGGCCATCTGGAGCAGATCGAGAGTTACGCCCCTGGCCATCAGGTCAGGTTTGGAATCTTAAACTACACGCCCGATATCCGCGGAGACTTGATCTTCGATGGATTCAAGCCCCTGCTTAGTGCGCCACGTGGTCACAATGAGCATGATTTAGCTCTGCCATCAGATAGTGTCCAGGAGATCGCGCCGGCAACCGCTTCGACCCTCAATTCGGAACCAGTTGCGCCATCCATGGACGGGTGGATAGACCCCGCCACGGAGGCCGCATCCTCAGCGGAGATCGAGCCAAATATCGACCTTACCCTTCACGAGAATCGTGATGCCACACTGTCGGATCCTTCCCCGGCCACGGACTCCGAACCACCTGCGCCCGTGCCTATCGAATCCGACTAGGCGCCGATCATGGAGTTTACCTCCGCGGATATCTTTCAGCACTCGCCCTTCGGCGACATACTAAACTCATTAAGGTCTCTCTACTTGTCAGGAGAGTCCTGGCCGAACTATGTCCGGCAGGATTGGGGTGCGGATGACAAAGAAATTCGCCGCCCACCCACCACCCACTTAGTAGCCACTGTCGACGATTTGAACGACATGCTCGACCTTGACTCCGAAGACATTGGCGGTATGGACGACGATGCAAGAGACGAACAGGAACCACTGCCCACAGGGCACTGGACGCCCACTTCATCATATGATGTATACATGGTGGACACACCCAAAGAAAGTGACGACGAGGAACGGAAGGGTGCAACGAAGGGTTGTTCCCTCGAGAAGCAGTCAAAGCGGCGGCGTAAGCGCCGCTCCAAATCCCGCCTCGGCAGAAACACTGGTCATATAGACCCAGCGATAGAGCAGGGTGAACCATCGCCCGACCAGGGCAACACGGAGAATCAAACCGAACAACCCGACTCTGTCAAAGATAACAGTCCGGAAGACATCACACCGGACAGGCGCCCGGAGCAACAGAATGCCCATCAAAGGCTTGTTGCCACTGCGAGGAGTCTGAAAAAGCAGAAGCAAAGGCTCAGGGCTGCGCAAGACACACTCAGAATCAGATGGAGTGAAGTACTCAACACTGCAGCGAAGTACGGCAGTAATCGCCACACCAAGAGCTACCCGAAGCGAAAGTTGCTACCCGAATTCGACGAGGAGGCCTTAGATCCCCCGCAATTAGAAAACAAAATGGCCATCCGGTCGGATAGACGACCTCGTGGCCAATATAGAGCGGCAAACGACGCCGCACATAAGCCAGTACGCGATCCACGCGAGGGCTCGCATCAAAAGGACGGCGCAACCAGATCCATATACGGGCCACGCAAGCGCGCTCCAGTATGCAATACAACACAACAAACATCCGAACACCACGGTACACCCAAATACAGGGGTGCCGCACCCCCCCTATGTTTCACCGATAGGTGCTGGACCATGAATTTCTAGAGGGATTCAAACCCGTAAACATAGAGGCGTACGACGGAACAACAGACCATGGGGTCTGGATTGAGGACTATATCCTCCATATCCACATGGCTCGAGGAGACGATCTTCACGCCATCAAGTACTTACCCCTCAAGCTCAAAGGGCCAGCTCGGCACTGGCTTAAAAGCCTCCCCGAAAACTCCATTGTAAGCTGAGAAGAGCTCGAAGACGCCTTTCGGGCAAATTTTCAAGGGACCTATGTCCGACCACCGGATGCAGATGATTTAAGTCATATAACTCAACAGCCCGGAGAGTCAGCCTGAAAGCTTTGGAACAGGTTCCTCACTAAGAAGAACCAAATAGTAGACTGTCCGGACGCCGAAGCCTTAGCAGCTTTCAAGCACAGCGTTCGAGACGAATGGCTCGCCAGACACCTCGGCCAAGAAAAGCCGAGAACAATGGCAGCATTAACAAGCCTCATGACCCGCTTTTGCGCGGGCGAGGACAACTGGTTAGCCCGATGCAGCACCAGCGACCCAAGTACATCCGAAGTCAGGGACGGAAACGGGAAATCACGATGCAGCAAAAACAAGCGACAGAATAAAGAAGACAGCCCGAAGAGCACGGCGGTAAACGCCGGATTCAGAAGCTCTCGGCCAGGTCAGCAAAAGCCGCCCCCAAAGGCAAAAGAGACGAACTGTCCAGCCTAAACAAGAATCTGGACCAAATATGTCAGATCCATAGTACCCCCGACAAACCTGCAAATCATACCCATAGAGAATGTTGGGTCTTCAAGCAGTCCGGCAAGCTCAACGCCGAACATAAGGGGCAGGATACACCAAGCGAAGACGAGGACGAGCCTCGCAAGCAAAGCACTGGGGAACATAAGAAATTCCCACCAGAAGTCAAAACAGTCAACGTGTTACACATAATAAAGGGGAGAAACAAAGCGGCACTCCCAGAGACACATGCCCCAGGGCCTATCACCGCGGAATTCTACCACTGGTCGTCCCAACCGATCACTTTTGACCATCGGGATTACTCAGCAAGTGTCCGGCATGCAGGATGGGCTGCCTTGGTATTAGACCCAATAATTGACGGATACCATTTCACACGAGTTCTGATGGACGGCGGCAGCAGTTTAAACCTGATATATCAGGACACAGTACGCAACATGGGGATGGACCCAGCAAAAATTAGCCATAGCAATACTACCTTTAAAGGAGTAACGCCAGGCCCAGAAGCCCATAGCACGGGCTCCCTGCTACTAGAGGTTATATTCGGCTTTCCCGATAACTTCTGCAACGAAAAGTTAACCTTCCACATCGCTCCGTTCCAAAGTGGCTATCAAGCTCTACTCGGACACGAAGCTTTCGCTCGCTTTAACGCAATACCGCATTACACTTCTATTATGCTTAAGATGCCCGGTCCATGCGGCATCATTACGGTAAATGGAAATATTGAGCACTCCTTGCGCGCGGAAGACCGTGCGGCTGCCTTGGCAGCCGCACGCTAAACGGCCTCACCAACTGAAGCACATGACAGGTCATTAAGACCACGGACGCGGTTAGACGAGTCCGGTGCAATTATATGTAATTGATACAGGTTTGATGGCTATACCCCTATTACAGTACAAGGGGCTCAGCGCGCGTAAACAAGTGGCAATTAGGCTCAACTTTACTCATCTTGAACTGTACATATTTTCTTTAGTACAACCTACCTTTTTGCACGACAACTTTTCAACTAAGTTCCTCTCTTTTACAGATGACCATCGTGCTGCACCCGTCTAGGATATGGCACACCGGAGACACAGGCGTAGACGTGCAGCAGGGACCCGTTCCAAGGATTCTTTTTAGACTAAGACCTTGCGTAAACCTTTTTTACTATCTCTTGTTGATACACATCCCCCGGATTCTCAGTACAATTGAGAAGGATGCTGGCATATTGGCATGTGGCCACGTCACAAGATTGCACGTACCAGGCCACCAGGGGCTAATTACAAAGGGCACTGTTTAGGCCCGGTTTACACCATAAAGACCGAATACCTTAGGGAGTGTTCGGCGTCGCGAGTTTGGCCTTATATGCATTAGCTCCGAATCATGTCTTTGGTCAAATGTTGGGTTTTCCCGGCTCCTGTGTTTTGCTGTCTTACGTTCCGCTCTATTGGCTAAGGCGGCACCAGGAGAACTACTGCGATTGTGCCCTGGTTCATCCGGACGAGCACCTTAGTAGAGAAAGCCGAAAAGTGACTGTCATGATATAGCGTCAGACTGGTCAACCACTCGATGACCTACCGGAATCTTCGGGATAGACTAGAGGGGGGTGAATAGGTGATTTTTATGGAAGTCTTCAAAACATGGAGGTTTCGAAGACAAACGATAGAAATAAACCTATTACCATGCAGCGGAAGGTAGACTACACTAAGCAAGCCATAGTCAAGTATTCAATGAAGTGAAAGCACAATGACTAATAGCAGCTAGGCAGTATAGATCAGGTAGGAAGATAGTGTGAAGCCAATCAGAACAAGCAGTCACTCAGTGAAGACAAAAGATAATGGAATCATACAATGACTTCACCAGGGCCAATAGTAAGTAAAGGAAAGGGAAGGATGAAACCAGTGACTCGTTGAAGACAATGATTTTTTGGACTAGTTCCAGTTGCTATGACAACTGTACGTCTGGTTAGGGAGGCTGAGATTCAACTCAGAAGACCGCGTCTTCACCTTATTCCCCTTGAGCTAAGGACACCCAGTCCTCGCCCAATCACTCTGGTAAGTCTTCAAGGTAGACTTCCAAACATTCACAGACTTCGTTCACCGGCGATCCACATTGACTCTTGGATGCTCAGAACGCGACGCCTAACCGGCTGGAGGATTCACAGTCCTCAAGTGTAATAAGTCTTCAGATCACACAGACAGGAAGACTTCAGTGATGCCTAACACTCTTTGGCTTTGGGTGTTTAGGGCTTTATCCTCGCAAGGAATTCTCTCTCAAAGGCTTCGAGGTGGGTTGCTCTCAAATGGCAAAAGCCGTGCACTAACTCTGAGCAGCCAACCGTTTATGGTTGTAGGGGGTGGGCTATTTATAGCCACTAGGCAACCCGACCTGATTTGTCCGAAATGACCCTGGGTCACTAACGAACTGACACGTGTTCCAACGGTCATATTTCAAACACACACGACAAATTTACTTGGGCTACAAGCAAAGCTGACTTATCCAACTCTGAATAAGATTTCCTCTCATAGTCTTCACTCGAAGACATAGGATTTTGGTTAAGCATCACTTCAGTCATTCTGACTGGTTCTCTTGGACCCCACTTAACAGTACGGTGGTTCCTATGACTCAACAAAGAAAAAACAAAGAACGACGAAACTGCTAAGTCTTCGCGCTCCATAGTCTTCACTCGATGTCTTCTCTTGTCATAGTCTTCAATGTGAATGTCTTCACATACCACCTTTGACTTCAATGTCTTCATACATTTTTAGGGGTCATCTCTGGTAGGAAAACCGAATCAATGACGGACTTCTACCTGTGTTATCCTGCAATTCTCACAAACACATTAGTCTCTCAACCAGGTTTGTCTTCAATACTCCAAAACCAACTAGGGGTGGCACTAGATGCACTTACAATCTCCCCCTTTTTGGTGATTGATGACAAACTGGTTGAAGTTTTCAACGGGGAATAAAATATGTGAAATTGTAAAGGATAGGGTATTGTCTTCATAAGTTGCAGGGGCTCCCCCTAAAGATGTGCATATAAGTAATTTGCTTTTGGAATGCAAATGCACATGGCAGGTTGTACTTGTGGAGATCCTCTTCAACCTATGATGACAATTCATCATGCATGATATGATGTAAGGAAGATAATGACATGCATAATGGAAAATGGACGTCTGCAAAATGATCTAAGTGCGGAATTTATCATCGCACATGGGGAATTTATCATCGCATCACAGAATAGCAAATAAGTAGCAGACGACCATCGAGTTTAAGTGTTACAACTCAAAGAACCAAATGTATCAAAAACGAGAGTTGTAAACACTTGGCAAAAGTAGCAAAAAGTAAAGCATCCACCCCTATTGACCCGCTTGAAGACTATCAACTCATATGCTTCTCCCCCTTTTGTCAGTGAGGACCAAAAAGGTTTGAAGACATAGAGCGCCTACTCGTTCCCATGAGGTGCAGGTGAGGCAGCAGGGTCGTCGTTGAGATCCGGTGGTGCAGAAGAACTTGGTGCAGTGTCGACACGCGCTGAAGTTGGAGGACGTGAAGTTGCATCATCTTGGTCATCGATGACTCTGGCATTTACGGTCGCAGCTGAGGATGAGTATTCAGAGTCTTCAAGTGAGGGAGTCCGACGCAAGTGAGCATTTCTGGGAGGAGTTGAGTCAAACTTGAAGCGTTCGGTGAAGCCATCGTCGTGCAGATCAGCTTCAGCACTAAGTAGGGTCAAACTCTTCCACAACCTTCAACAGGTTTCATGAGTGACAAAGGCATTCTTGATGGCAAGATTGCGAATGCGGTTGACATCCACCAAGAGGCTTTGCATCTGATGCTTAAGCCAGTTGTGATGTTTGTCCTGTTTCTGATGCAGCGCGACGAGAAGCTCTCGGTCATTTAGGACACGAGATCATCGTCGAGGCCTTTGCGCAATGGTGCTACCAGTGGCATCAGTTTGAGCATGAGGGGCACGTGTGTTTCCAGCAAGGGGATAAACACGAGAGACTGTTGGAACTCCTTCAATGGGCTGGGTGAAGCTTTGGTGATCAACATTGTGAAGATAAATGGGATCCTTAGCTGGCTCTGGGTAAATGGCTTCAACTGACAGATCAACCTCGGGCAAGAATATAAGATGATTGCGCGCAGATGGCTGATAGTTGAAGGCTGAGTGACGCTTGATCAGACGCATGACCCATGGAGCATAGAATTTCAACCCAAAGATGTCGGAACCAGACGCAGCCAACTGCCTGATGAAGAAGTCTTGAGCATTGAAGCTGATGCCATTGAAAATATAGAAGACCAAAGTCTTCATTTCTCCTTCAAGCTTCGCTGCAGATGAGTGTCCTTTGACAGGCCATAGAGTCTTCCTGATGATGTGGTAAATGGTGCGTGGCAGGTACTCTAGGTCTTCGACAAAGAACTCAGATGGGTATTCAGCGTCATGAGGCAAAGACTTCATCATGCTCAGCAATTGACTCATGTTGGGTTCTGGCTTCTGAAAGATGCTTTCCAAGGCATTTTGGTGTCGTTGACAACCTGGTTCATAGTATTCACCAGGATTGGGAAGGCCTGTGAGCTCAATGATATCAAGAGCTTTAGCTTCATGATGGACATTGCCTGTCATCCACTCAAGGACCCAAGTCTTTGGATCCCTGTTGTAGCCTCGAATGTGGAGAGTTGCGTAGAACTGTAGCAGAAGCTCTTCATTCCAGTGCTCCTTATCTGTGACAAACTGCAACAGACCAGCATCTCTGAAACAATCCAATGCTTCTTCAAGGCAGGGCAGTCCAGCTATAGCTTCAGAGTCGAGGCGCATATGTGGAAATATGCGCCCTTGATTTTATAGGACATAGGAATAGTAGCTGCGCTGCTGATAGCTCCAGAACCGATCTGAGGAAATGCGCGGTCTTGTATAAGGGTTCTTGGAGCTGTTGAAGAAGGTATTATGTGCCATGAAGCCATTCACATTGAAAACCCCAGGTGAAGTGGCAGTGCCTGGGAATCGTGGAAGTCTTGGCTTGGGCTTTTGGACTTGAGGTCTGTGCTTGACGTGATACTCAAATTGTGGACCCGCAGCTGGCGGAGGAGTCGGAATGGGCCATCGGACCATAACAGGTTGACCACGATTAAATGCAAGTTCAATTGTATGAGGTCTTGGAGGGGGAACAGGAGCATTGGCATTGTCTTCATGGGCTTCAGGGGCCACAGTTGCTTCAGGTGCTTGGACCTCAGGTGCTTCAGCATTGACTTCTGGTGTTGCATTGACTTCTGGCACCGCAGTAGCTGCAGGCGCCTCATTGGCTTCAGGCGCCGCATTGGCTTCAGCCATGACGATGTCATTGGCGTCAGCGGTGATGTTGGTGGCCACCTCAGGGTTGTTAACCTCCACTTCAGAAGCTGGAGGGTCGGACACGTTCTCCTCGAGAACAACATCTTGGTGGGACAGGGGTGTAGCAACTCTTTCAACTCTTGGGGCTTCTTCTTCATCGGCTGATGCAGCCGGAATTTCTTCAGCCATTTTGGCTTCGGACTCAAACATGTGCATTGTGGGAGTGACTTGGGGCCTTGGTCCTTTGCGAAGCCTGCGTAATGCGGGCGATGCTTGTGGAGATGGAGTGTGCTGGGCCTCGAAGTCATCGTCATCTTGCACTGGTGGGGTAGCTTGCGGTTGGGGAGAGCTTGGAGTGTCTTGTCTCTATGGGTGATCAGCCCACGATGCATCCTGAGCAGTTGGCGTCAGAGGACGACCAATGCTGATGAGTTCGCTGTGCGTGAGCACAGGCGATGATACCAATTGGTGCTCGATCTGAGGAAGGACTTCATCATCTTCAACATTGTCGTGAGGACCAATGTCTTCAGCTGCGGTGGGGTCAATAGCTGGATTGTCTTCAGGATTTTCTTCAGCTTCAGGAGCCTCTATGGAAGCAGGCTCATGAACTATCAACTGGCGCTCACGATTTTTAGATGCAGGAAGAGCCACTGAGATTGGCTCGACATTAAGGGGCTCTGTGGGAGCAGCCCGATCTCTCTTCTTGGTTTTGCGTTTCTTGGTTGGAGGAGCATCATCAGTAGTGCCCTTGGTTTTGCGCTTTCTGGCTTCAGCTTCAGCAGCCCTTGTTTTCTTCAGTTCTGAAGCCACTGTGGGGACCTTAGGCTTCGAGCCTGTCATACTGGCTGGGAAGACAATTGGATGTACTTCCTGCCTTGGTGCTTCGGGTTCTGCCACAGCTGGCTTCTTCTTCTTCTTGGCCGCCATTCTGGGGTCGATTCCTGGTTGCCCCAAGGCCTTGCGCTTTTCAGCCTCATTGTATCCTTGGACACATTTAGCAGAAAGATCTTTCATACGCTCACGAGAACCTTTGGCTTCTTCGCGTTTGGTTCGGAAAGCTTCCTTAAGCTCATGCATCATGGCCTGGAAGTTCTGAATGTCTTCAACATTGAGCTTGGCCATGTGCTTCTTGAACTGAGCCTTTTCATAATCGATCTTATGCTTCAGTTCAACAATCTTCTGAGCTAGAGCCAGCTCAGTAGTAATGCCTCCATGGAAGGCGACGCTTAGGCCAATCGGAAGCTGAAGATCATCAAAGCTGACATTTGGGCTGTCAACCCATTCATCAATGAATGTGTTGATGATTTCAACATCAAAGAGAGGAAGGTCATTGAAGATTTCTTCCTCTTGCTTGCTCTTGATCAGCTGCTCAAGAGCATCATCGCCAAGATCGTCGTCGCTGGACAGATCAATGGCGTCATTGCGCAGAATAGCAGCAGCAGTCAGTTCTTGGCTAGTGGGTTGCAAGTGAAGGAAATATGCCCTAGAGGCAATAATAAAGTTATTATTTATTTCCTTATTTCATGATAAATGTTTATTATTCATGCTAGAATTGTATTAACCGGAAACATAATACATGTGTGAATACATAGACAGACAGAGTGTCACTAGTATGCCTCTACTTGACTAGCTCGTTGAATCAAAGATCGTTAAGTTTCCTAGCCATAGACATGAGTTTTCATTTAATTAACGGGGTCACATCATTAGAGAATGATGTGATTGACTTGACCAATTCCGTTAGCATATCACTTGATCGTTTAGTTTGTTGCTATTGCTTTCTTCATGACTTATACATGTTCCTATGACTATGAGATTATGCAACTCCCATTTACCAGAGGAACACTTTGTGTGCTACCAAACGTCACAACGTAACTGGGTGATTATAAAGGTGCTCTACAGGTGTCTCCAAAGGTACTTGTTGGGTTGGCATATTTCGAGATTAGGATTTGTCACTCCGATTGTCGGAGAGGTATCTCTGGGCCCTCTCGGTAATGCACATCACTTAAAGCCTTGCAAGCATTGCAACTAATGAGTTAGTTGCAGGATGATGTATTACGGAACGAGTAAAGAGACTTTCCGGTAACGATATTGAACTAGGTATTGAGATACCGATGATCGAATCTCGGGCAAATAACATACCGATGACAAAGGGAACAACGTATGTTGTTATGCGGTGTGACCGATAAAGATCTTCGTAGAATATGTGGGAGCCAATATGAGCATCCAGGTTCCTCTATTGGTTATTGGCCGGAGACGTGCCTCGGTCATGTCTACATAGTTCTCGAACCCGTAGGGTCCGCACGCTTAAAGTTTCGGTGATGATTGTATTATGAGTTTATGTGATTTGATGTACCGAATGTAGTCTGGAGTCCCGGATGAGATCGAGGACATGACGAGGAGTCTCGAAATGGTCGAGACGTAAAGATCAATATATTGGACGACTATATTTGGACATCGGAAAGGTTCCGAGTGATTCGGGTATTTTCGGGGGTACCGGGGAGTTACGGGAATACGAGGAAAAAGTAATGGGCCTCATGGGCCAAGTGATGGAAGAGAGGAGGCAGGGCGCGCGGCCCCCCTAGCCCAAACCGAATTGGACTAGGGGGCTGGCCCCCCTTTCCTCCTTTTCCTCCCTCTCCTTCCTTCTCCTTCTCCTCCTTCCTTTCCCCCTCCTAGTAGGAGTAGGAAAGGGGAGTCCTACTCCTACTAGGAGGAGGACTCCTCCTCCTGGCGCGCCCATAGAGGGCCGGCCGGCCTCCCCCCTTGCTCCTTTATATACGGGGGCAGGGGGCACCTCTAGACACACAAGTTGATCTGTTGATCTCTCCCAGCCGTGTGTGGTGCCACCCTCCACCATATTCCACCTCAGTCATATCGTAGCGGTGCTTAGGCGAAGCCCTGCGTCGATAGCTACATCATCACCATCATCACGCCGTCGCGCTGATGGAACTCTCCCGTGAAGCTCTGCTGGATCGGAGTCCGCGGGACGTCATGGAGCTGAACGTGTGCTGAACCCGGAGGTGCCGTGCGTTCGGTACTTGATCGGTCAGATCGGGAAGACGTACGACTACTTCCTCTACGTTGTGTCAACGCTTCCATTTCCGGTCTACGAGGGTACGTAGACAACACTCTCCCCTCTCGTTGCTATGCATCACCATGATCTTGCGTGTGCGTAGGATTTTTTTTGAAATTACTACGTTCCCCAACAGTGGCATCCGAGCCAGGTTTTATGCGTAGATGTCATATGCACGAGTAGAACACAAGTGAGTTGTGGGGATATAAGTCATACTGCTTACCAGCATGTCATACTTTGGTTCGGCGGTATTGTTGGATGAAGCGGCCCGGACCGACATTACGCGTACGCTTACGTGAGACTGGTTCTACCGACGTGCCTTGCACACAGGTGGCTGGCGGGTGTCAGTTTCTCCAACTTTAGTTGAACCGAGTGTGGCTACGCCCGGTCCTTGCGAAGGTTAAAACAACACCAACTTGACAAACTATCATTGTGGTTTTGATGCGTAGGTAAGAACGGTTCTTGCTAAGCCCAGTAGCAGCCACGTAAAACTTGCAACAACAAAGTAGAGGACGTCTAACTTGTTTTTGCAGGGCATGTTGTGATGTGATACGGTTAAGACGTGATGAGATATAAGTTGTTGTATGAGATGATCATGTTTTCTTGAAGTTATCGGCAACTGGCAAAAGCCTTATGGTTGTCTCTCTATTGCATAAGATGCAAGCGCCAAATAATTGCTTTACTTTATCGCTATGCGATAGCAATAGTTGCAAGAGCAATAGTTGGCGAGATGACCATGTGATGACACATTGATATAGATCAAGATGATGGAGATCATGGTGTCATGCCGGTGACGATGGAAATCATGACGATGCTTTCGAGATGGAGATCAAAGGCACAAGATGATGATGGCCATATCATGTCACATATTTTGATTGCATGTGATGTTTATCTTTTATGCATCTTATTTTGCTTTGATTGACGGTAGAATTATAAGATGATCTCTCACTAAATTTCAAGATAAAAGTGTTCTCCCTGAGTATGCACCGTTGCCAAAGTTTGTCGTGCCCATACACCACGTGATGATCGGGTGTGATAATCTCTACGTCCATCTACAATGGGTGCAAGCCAGTTTTGCACACGCAGAATACTCAGGTTAAACTTGACGAGCCTAGCATATGCAGATATGGCCTCGGAACACTGAGACCGAAAGGTCGAGCGTGAATCATATAGTAGATATGATCAACATAGTGATGTTCACCATTGAAACTACTCCATCTCACGTGATGATCGGACATGGTTTAGTTGATATGGATCACGTGATCACGTGACCATTGAAACTTATCCTGAACTTAGTCCTGGTAGTATTAGCATATCTATGTTGTAGAACAATAACTCGCGATGTTGCTCCCAGTTTATTGTGTTCCTAGAGAAAAATTATGTTGAAAAATGTTAGTAGCAATGATGCGGATTGGATCCATGATCTGAGGATTATCCTCATTGCTGCACATAAGAATTATGTCTTTGATGCACCGCTAGGTGACAGACCTATTGCATAGTGATGTTCAGCATAGTGATGTTCAGCATTGAAAACTACTCCATTTCACGTGATGATCGGTTATGGTTCAGTTGATTTGGATCACGTGATCACTTAGAAGATTAGAGGGATGTCTTTCTAAGTGGGAGTTCTTAAGTAATATGATTAATTGAACTTTAATTTATCATGAACTTAGTCCTGATAGTATTAGCATATCTATGTTGTAGATCAATAGCTCGCGTTTAGCTCCTCTGTTTTATTTTTGATATGTTCCTAGAGAAAACTAAGTTGAAAATGTTAGTAGCAATGATGCGGATTGGATCCGTGATCTGAGGGTTATCCTCATTGCTGCACAGAAGAATTATGTCCTTAATGCACCGCTAGGTGACAGACCTATTGCAGGAGCAGATGCAGACGTCATGAACGTTTGGCTAGCTCAATATGATGACTACTTGATAGTTTAGTGCACCATTCTTAACAGCTTAGGATCAGGACTTCAAAGACGTTTTGAGCGTCATGGATCATATGGATGTTCCAGGAGTTGAAGTTAATATTTCAAGAAAATACCCGAGTTGAGAGATATGAAGTCTCCAACAAGTTCTATAGCTAAAAGATGGAGGAGAATAGCTCAAGCAGTGAGCATGTGTTCAGATTGTCTGGGTACTACAATCGCTTGAATCAAGTGGGAGTTAATCTTCCAGATAAAATAGTGATTGACAGAATTCTCTAGTCACCATCATCAAGTTAGTAGAACTTCGTGATGAACTATAGTATGCAAGGGATGATGAAAACGATTCCCGAGCTTTTCATGATGATGAAATCGATGAAGGTAGAAATCAAGAAAGAGCATCAAGTGTTGATGATTAACAAGACCACTAGTTTCAAGAAAAGGGCAAAGGGAAAGAAAGGGAACTTCAAGAAGAACGGCAAGCAAGTTGTTGCTCAAGTGAAGAAGCCCAAGTCTGGTCCTAAGCCTGAGACTAGGTGCCTCTACTGCAAAGGGACTGGTCACTGGAAGCGGAACTGCCCCAAGTATTTGGCGGATAAGGATGGCAAAGTGAACAAAGGTATATTTGATATACAGATTATTGATGTGTATTTTACTAGTGTTCGTAGCAACCCCTCGGTATTTGATACTGGTTCAGTTGCTAAGAGTAGTAACTCGAAACGGGAGTTGCAGAATGAACAAAGACTAGTTAAGGGTGAAGTGACGATGTGTGTTGGAAGTGGTTTCAAGATTGATATGATCATCATCGCACACTCCCTATACTTTCGGGATTAGTGTTGAACCTAAATAAGTGTTATTTGGTGTTTGCGTTGAGTATGAATATGATTTGATCATGTTTATTGCAATACGGTTATTCATTTAAGTAAGAGAATAAATTGTTGTTCTATTTACATGAATAAAACCTTCTATGGTCATACACCCAATGAAAATGGTTTGTTGGATCTCGATCGTGGTGATACACATTTTTATAATATTGAAGCCAAAAGATGCAAAGTTAATAATGATAGTGCAACTTATTTGTGGCACTACCGTTTAGGTCATATTGGTGTAAAGCGCATGAAGAAAATCCATGCTGATGGGTTTTTGAAATCACTTGATTATGAATCAGTTGATGCTTGCGAACCATGCCTCATGGGCAAGATGACTAAGACTCCGTTCTCCGGAACAATGGAGCGAGCAACAAATTTTTTGGAAATAATACATACTGATGTATTTGGTCCGATAAATATTGAGGCTCGCGACAGGTATCATTATTTTCTGATCTTCACAGATGATTTGAGCAGATATGAGTATATCTACTTGATGAAACACAAGTCTGAAACATTTGAGAAGTTCAAAGAATTTCAGAGTGAAGTGGAGAATCGTCGTAACAAAAATAAAAGTTTCTATGATATGATCGCAGAAGTAAAATATTTGAGTTATGAGTTTGGCCTTCAGTTAAAACAATGTGAAATAGTTTCAGTACTCATGCCACCTGGAACATCACAGTGTAATGGTGTGTCCGAATGTCGTAACCGTGCTTTATTAGATATGGTGCGATCTATGATGTATCTTACCGATTACCACTATCGTTTTGGGGTTATGCATTAGAGACAGCTACATTCACGTTAAATAGGGCACCATCTAAATCCGTTGAGATGACACCGTATGAAATATGGTTTGGCGAGAAACCTAAGTTGTCGTTTCTTAAAGTTTGGGACTGCAATGCTTATGTGGAAAAGTTTCAACATGATAAGCTCAAACCCAAATCGAAGAAGTAAATCTTCATAGGATACCCAAAACAAAATGTTGGGTACACCTTCTATCACAGATCCGAAGGCAAGATATTCATTGCTGAGAATGGATCCTTTCTAGAGAAGGAGTTTCTCTCGAAAGAAGTGAGTGGGAGGAAAGTAGAACTTGATGAGGTAACTGTACCTGCTCCCTTATTGGAAAGTAGTTCATCACAGAAATCTGTTCCTGTGACTACTACACCAATTAGTGAGGAAGCTAATGATGATGATCATGTAACTTTAGATCAAGTTACTACCAAACCTCGTAGGTAAACCAGAGTGAGATCCGGACCAGAGTGGTACGGTAATCCTGTTCTGGAGGTCATGTTACTTGACCATGACGAGCCTACGAACTATGAGGAAGCGATGATGAGCCCAGATTCCGTGAAATGGCTTGAGGCCATGAAATCTAAGATGAGATCCATGTATGAGAACAAAGTATGGACTTTGATTGACTTGCCCAATGATCAGCTTCTGGAGGTGATGTGAACTATTGATGTTAAATCACATGGCGATATGAACTAGATTATTGACTCTAGTGCAAGTGGGAGACTGAAGGAAATATGCCCTAGAGGCAATAATAAAGTTATTATTTATTTCCTTATTTCATGATAAATGTTTATTATTCATGCTAGAGTTGTATTAACCGGAAACATAATACATGTGTGAATACATAGACAAACAGAGTGTCACTAGTATGTCTCTACTTGACTAGCTCATTGAATCAAAGATGGTTAAGTTTCCTAGCCATAGACATGAGTTGTCATTTGATTAACGGGGTCACATCATTAGAGAATGATGTGATTGACTTGACCCATTCCGTTAGCATATCACTTGATCGTTTAGTTTGTTGCTATTGCTTTCTTCATGACTTATACATGTTCCTATGACTATGAGATTATGCAACTCCCGTTTACCAGAGGAACACTTTGTGTGCTACCAAACGTCACAACATAACTGGGTGATTATAAAGGTGCTCTACACGTGTCTCCAAAGGTACTTGTTGGGTTGGCGTATTTCGAGATTAGGATTTGTCACTCCGATTGTCGGAGAGGTATCTCTGGGCCCTCTCGATAATGCACATCACTTAAAGCCTTGCAAGCATTGCAACTAATGAGTTAGTTGCGGGTTGATGTATTACGGGAAGAGTAAAGAGACTTGCCGGTAACGAGATTGAACTAGGTATTGAGATACCGACAATCGAATCTCGGGCAAGTAACATACCGATGACAAAGGGAACAACGTATGTTGTTATGCGGTTTGACCGATAAAGATCTTCGTAGAATATGTGGGAGCCAATATGAGCATCCAGGTTCCGCTATTGGTTATTGACCGGAGACGTGTCTCGGTCATGTCTACATAGTTCTCGAACCCGTAGGGTCCGCACGCTTAAAGTTTCGGTGATGATTGTATTATGAGTTTATGTGATTTGATGTACCGAATGTAGTCTGGAGTCCCGGATGAGATCGAGGACATGACGAGGAGTCTCGAAATGGTCGAGACGTAAAGATCAATATATTGGACGACTATATTTGGACATCGGAAAGGTTCCGAGTGATTCGGGTATTTTCGGGGGTACCGGGGAATTACGGGAATACGAGGAAGAAGTAATGGGCCTCATGGGCCAAGTGATGGAAGAGAGGAGGCAGGGCGCGCGGCCCCCCTAGCCCAAACCGAATTGGACTAGGGGGCCGGCCCCCCTTTCCTCCTTTTCCTCCCTCTCCTTCCTTCTCCTTCTCCTCCTTCCTTTCCTCCTCCTAGTAGGAGTAGGAAAGGGGAGTCCTACTCCTACTAGGAGGAGGACTCCTCCTCCTGGCGCGCCCATAGAGGGCTGGCCGGCCTCCCCCTTGCTCCTTTATATACGGGGGCAGGGGGCACCTCTAGACACACAAGTTGATCTGTTGATCTCTCCCAGCCATGTGCGGTGCCCCCCTCCACCATATTCCACCTCGGTCATATCGTAGTGGTGCTTAGGCGAAGCCCTGCGTCGGTAGCAACATCATCACCGTCATCATGCTGTCGTGCTGATGGAACTCTCCCATGAAGCTCTGCTGGATCGGAGTTCGCGGGACGTCATCGAGCTGAACGTGTGCTGAACTCGGAGGTGCCGTGCGTTCGTACTTGATCGGTCGTATCGGGAAGACGTATGACTAATTCCTCTACGTTGTGTCAATGCTTCCGTTGCCGGTCTATGAGGGTACGTAGACAACACTCTCCCCTCTCGTTGCTATGCATTACCATGATCTTGCGTGTGCGTAGGAATTTTTTTGAAATTACTACGTTCCCCAACAGCAAGGGCATCTTCACTCTGGAGGGCTTGGAGATGCGTGACAAATCTTCAGACTGCACATTGTGTTCAGGAGGTGCAGTGGCCAGAGGCTTCGCCTGTAAGACCTTTGGTGCAGGAGCAGGCTTTGAAGCTTTAGGCTTTTTGAGTTTCTTTGGCTTCGGTGGTGCAGGCGCTTCATCAGATTCAGCGTCGTCTGCAAGCTCATCCACGGCTGTCCCTTGAACCATGATATGAGTGATGAGACCTTCCAGGTTGTAGAAGGGCCCAACAAGATTGGTTTCAGCTTCGCGTGTGCCATCAGCACGAGGAGCAGAGGGGCCTGGATTGAAATCTAAGCCTCGTGACTTCTTGTTCTCTTTGGCCGAGTTCGTGGCAAACTGAAGGTTGCGCTTGAACAGATTATCGTCGCGGCACCACAGTAATGAAGATGGGTCTGCATCTGCAGGCTGCGGTCCACGGACCATGCAAGGATAGAAACCTTGTTCAATGGCTTCAACTTTGGACCTGGGTTGAAGATTTCTGTATAGAATGTCTCCCCATGGTCATTTGATGGCATTCTTCTCAGCATACTCCTGGGTCACGAACCTGTACTTGAACCACTGTTCTGCCCAATATCTTCGAATCCATTGGATTCGGGTTTTTCGCTGATTGTAGTCCTCCTCTGGATCTGTCCTGTACAGCTCATAGAGGTCAGGAGGCAAATCTCTTGAAGTGTTTCCACGACGCTGTCTGCCACCCTTCCTTGCAGATTTCTCTGGTGCCATGAAGTTTAAACTGAAAGGCTTCAAAGCTGTCAAAGGTTTCCGTCTACTGGTCAGACAAGAACTGGCTTCAGGAGAATTTATATGATGCTGTAAGAATTCTGCAAATGAATGCAGACTATGAGAACCAAGGGATTCTCCCACGGACATGTACCTGTGACATCATTAAGGTGCGAGGGAAGGGGAAGAGGTCATATGCATTCTCAGAAGATTTTGAAGATAAATCAGTTTAGAAGACATTCACTCATGGATAGAGAGTTGGTTCCAGATTTGTACGAATCCACGAATAAGTACAAGTGAGGAATCTAACTACTTTGTGAAGCATAAGTGAACATACTAGGCATATTATGAGATGCAGTATGAGATAGATTCAACTTGTGTGAATAGAAACTGCTTGTGGTACAAAGTGGTGAATCTATAGGATCAAAGGGGCCGTAAAAAGGAGGTTTTATTTACCACACGAAGAACTGCTAGACGGAGTGGAAGAGGAGGCCGAGCAGTTCAAATCTTCCGTGCCCTAACTTGGCGACGGAGGACACCTACGGCGACGGTGGAGAAGACGATGTCCGCGGTCGGCGTGAAGATGGCGTCGGTAAGGTCACGGCAGCGAAGCGCTTCGTCGCCGGCGTCGTCGAGGGCTAGCAGTGGCGCTAGGGTTTGTGCGAGAGTGGAAGAAAGGATAATGACTGTGGTGAGGCGTGTATATATAGGGATAGGGACGACAAAGTGTTATTACATAGGTGCCCCTGGCGATTCACATCTGAAGGACACGTGGTTATCATGCAACACATTGGTGGTTGTTCCACGTTCCCACGCACGCCTGGATTGTCGGGTGGTCGTTCCCACTTCTCTGGATTTCAGGTGAAAGGATTTAGCATTAAAAACCAGATTAATGTTTGTCTCTATGTCTTCTGCTGACAAGGACACAGAGAAGACAGTTTGACAGTGTCAATTGAATGCATATGATTTGGATAGATAGACTTGAGATAGAAGCATAGAGGGGTTAGGGTCCGATCACATTAACTTAGGTCAAAAGATTCAACGTGAAGACATAGCTATAAGTGAATGCTGTAGAGGACAGAAACCAATTGAAGATAAACATGCGAACTTTTAATCATTGAAGGCGAGCAAAATGCGAAGACTTTGCAAATGTAACGCCATGAGAAAAAACACTTCAAAGGGAAGAATTTTTGTGGTGGTGTTACCCACCGTATAGGAAATATTAGACTCAGACACGGCGCACAATTATCATGGCGCTCCGAAGTCAAATTCCACGTTAATATATTCACACTCAGAATGTAAGTCTTCATAAATTGAAGATATACTTTACTCCGTGTGTTGCACATCTATGTCATCAGCATGCTTAAGTGTTAGGATGTGTGCTTGATCACAGGACATTTGAGGATTCCAAGATATTTAGCTCACACCGTAACTTGCAAAACCTCTTCTCATCCAAGGGCTTGGTGAAGATATCTGCCAATTGCTCTTCAGTGTTGACGTGAATGATATCAATATCTTCCTTTATAACATGATCTCTGAGAAAGTGATGACGAATTTCAATGTGCTTTGTCTTCGAGTGCTGAACTGGGTTGTTGGCAATCTTGATGGCGCTTTCGTTGTCGCAGTAGAGTGGCACTTGCTTCAGATGGATGCCATAGTCTTTGAGTGTTTGCTTCATCCATAGAAGCTGAGCGCAGCAAGATCCAGCAGCAATGTATTCAGATTCAGCAATGGAGAGAGATACATAGTTCTGCTTCTTTGAAGACCAACATACAAGTGATCGTCCCAGAAAATGACATGTGCCTGATGTAGACTTGCGATCCACCTTGTCACCAGCATAATCAGCATCCGAGAATCCAACTAGATCAAACTCTGAGCCCTTTGGATACCATAATCCTAGTGTTGGGGTGTGAGCCAAATATCTGAGAATTCGCTTCACAGCTAAGTGATGCGATTCCTTTGGTGCCGCTTGGAACCGGACACACATGCAAACACTAAGCATGATATCTAGCCTAGATGCACATAAATAAAGCAAGGAACCAATCATGGAGCGGTATACCTTTTGATCGAATACTTTACCATTGTCGTCGGGACCCAGATGATGTTTGGCTGGCATTGGCGTCGTGTAGCCTTTGCAGTCTTGCATTCCAAATTTCTTCAGGCAATCTTTGAGGTATTTCTCTTGAGATATAAAGATGCCATTGTGTTGCTTACGTATTTGAAGACCAAGGAAGAACTTCATCTCACCCATCATGGACATCTGATATTGCTCTTGCATCATATATCCAAACTCTTCACTGTATTTCTGATTGGTGCAGCCGAAGATAATGTCGTCCACATATATTTGGCACACAAACAGTTCACCATCATATGTCTTCGTGAAGAGAGTGGGATCGAGGGAACCAGGTTTGAAGCCTTTGCTCTTCAGGAAGTCTTTGAGTGTGTCATACCAAGCCCGAGGGGCTTGTTTGAGGCCATACAGTGCCTTGTTGAGCTTGTACACCATGTCAGGATGTTTTGGATCTTCAAAGCCAGGCGGTTGTGCAACATACACTTCTTCTTCAATCTTGCCATTGAGAAAAGCGCTCTTCACATCCATTTGATACAGAAGAATGTTATGATGATTTGCATAGGCTAGCAGTATGCGTATGGCTTCAAGCCTAGCCACAGGAGCAAATGTTTCATCGAAGTCAATCCCTTCAACTTGAGTGTATCCTTGAGCAACGAGACGAGCTTTGTTTCTGACAACTTGACCATGCTCATCTTGCTTGTTGCGATATATCCATTTAGTGCCTATTATATTGTGCTTACGAGGATCAGGACGCTTAACCAGTTCCCATATATTATTCAGCTCAAACTGCTGGAGCTCTTCTTGCATAGCTTGAATCCATTCAGGTTCCATGAAGGCTTCATCAACTTTCTTGGGTTCAGATATTGAGACGAATGTGAAGTGCCCACAGAAATTTGCTAGCTGTGTTGCCCTTGGACGAGTGAGTGGACCTGGTGCATTGATGCTATCAATTATTCTCTCTATCTGTACTTCATTTGCAACACGAGGATGAATAGGACGAAGATTTTGCTCTTGCTGATCATTGTCATCGTTAGAAGGATTGTCTTCAGGCTGAGCATTGTCTTCAGGTTGATCAGGTGCGGAGATGATAAGTTCCTCTTCAGGCTGAGCTTTAGATGGTATGATTTCTCAAGTTCCCATAAGTTTGATTGATTCACTGGATGGAACTTCATCTAGCACATTTGGTAGGTGCTCTCTTTGCGATCCGTTAGTCTCATCGAACCGCACATCCACAGTTTCAACCACTTTATAGTGAAATTGGTTGAAGACTCTGTAGGAGTGCGAATCCTTTCCATATCCAAGCATAAAACCTTCATGTGCTTTCAGTGCAAATTTTGAATTATGATGTGGATCCTTGATCCAGCACCTGGCACCAAATACTCTGAAGTAACTGACATTTGGCTTCTTGCCAGTAAGGAGCTCATAGGATGTCTTGTTCAGAAGTTTGTGAAGATAAACACGGTTGATGATATGGCATGCAGTATCAATGGCTTCAGGCCAGAACTTTCTTGGAGTCTTGTATTCATCAAGCATCGTCCGGGCCATCTCAATAAGTGTTCTGTTCTTGCGTTCCACGACGCCATTCTGCTGCGGCGTGTACGGAGCTGAGAATTCATGTGTGATGCCCAAAGTATCAAGATAAGTATCCTAGGCCAGTGTTCTTGAATTCAGTGTCATTGTCACTTCTGATGTGCTTGATCTTGACGCCATAGTTGTTCATGGCTCGATTGGCGAAGCGTCTGAAGACATCCTGCACTTCAGTCTTGTAGAGGATTATATGCACCCAAGTATATCTTGAATAATCATCAACAATGACAAAGCCATAGAGACAAGCAGTAGTAGTAAGAGTTGAGTAATGAGTGGGACCGAACAAGTCCATGTGGAGCAGTTCGAAGGGTTGAGTCGTTGTCATGATTGTCTTTGAGGGATGCTTGGCCCTCGTCATCTTTCCTGCTTCACAGGCACCGCATAAGTGATCCTTCTTGAACTTGATGCTCTCGATGCCTATGACATGCTTCTTATTTGCAAGGGTGTGCAGGTTCCTCATGCCAGCATGCCCTAGCCTCCGATGCCAGAGCCAGCATTCAGAAGCTTTTGCTAGAAGACATACGGCAAGTTGTGGTCCTGCTGAGAAATCTACCACGTACAAATCATCTTTCCGATACCCTTCAAAGACTAGAGACTTGTCAGATTCCATTAGAACAAGGCAATGATATTTTCCAAACATCACAATCATGTTCAAATCGCAAAGCATTGAGACAGACATTAAGTTGAAACCAAGGGATTCAACAAGCATGACTTTATCCATGTGTTGATCCCTTGAGATTGCAACTCTACCTAGGCCCAATACCTTGCTTTTACCAGTGTCAGCAAATATGATGTGACTTTTGTCAGATGGACGTAAGGTTGAGTCCATGAGAAGACTTCTCTTGCCAGTCATGTGATTAGTACACCCACTGTCAATAATCCATTCTGAAGCAGCTGGTGTCGTACCCTACAGTGCAGTTAGGGGGATAGGCTTCACGAAGAGAATTGTGAAGCATAAACATTTGACGAACAAGTGGATTATGAAAGCTTAGATCGAGGTTAGGACTGATAGGGCAAGTAGCAAGCGACTCAGGAACAAAATACATAATAAGACCATTTGGGCATTTGATCTTGCGCCCTACAAGATGTTTAAGGTCCCCAGCAATAGCTTCAGACGATTCTGGTTTTTGGTTGGAGACCTTTCCTTGCAAAAGAGAGTTAAGCTTTCTTAGGCACCCACATCTTCAAGGGTGGCTTCGAAGCAATGAGTCTAAGTGCAGCATCTGAGAACTTTGGCTTTGGAGCCCTAGCAAAAAGTCTTGCGGGTGGACAATAGTACTCATAAGAATAAGCAGAATAGTTCTTGGTCTTATGAACATGACGGTTTGATGAAACGCGCTCATATTCATAGGCCTGAGTATGGCTTCCCTACAAAACATTTGCATTAGTGTGACTCAGGTGAGTCCTTTGTCTGTATGAAGCCTTTCTGTTGTTCAGTTGCAATTTTAGCAAGTGTTTTGTAGCTGGGTTTGGAACCACAATCAGAGTCGTCATCACTGGATGTTTGATAGTGAGTAGTGTGTGTGTTTACCTTGGCACTGCGTGCCATGAAGCAGTAGGTAGGAGCGGAGTAGTCCTTGTCATTTGCATCGGTGTCGGTGATGAAGTCATTGTCTTTAGTGTTGAAGATGGACTTGGCAACGTATGCTGTAGCCAGACTCGCAACGCCAGAATCGGACTCCTCCTCAGACTCCACCTCCGCCTCCTCAGAAGCGGACCCCTCCTCTGAATCCATTTCCTTGCCAACAAACGCACGAGTCTTGCCGGATGAGCTCTTCTTGTGTGATGAAGACTTTGAGGAAGACTTGGAAGAAGACTTTGAGTATTTCTTCTTCTTCTTGTCGTCAGAGTCATACTCCTTCCTCTTCTTCTTCTTCTTGTTCTCATTGTCCCACTGCGGACACTCAGAGATGTAGTGGCCAGGTTTCTTGCACTTGTGGCATGTCCTCTTCTTGTAGTCATGAGCAGAAGCTTCATCATTCCTTGAGCTTGATCGTGAAGACTTTCTGAAGCCTTCCTTCTTGGTGAATTTTTGGAACTTCTTCACAAGCATAGCAAGCTCCTTTCCAATGTCTTCAGGATCATCAGAACTGCTGTCAGATTCTCCTTCAGATGAGGAGACAGCTTTTGCCTTCAAGGCACGAGTTCGCCCATAGTTGGGACCGTAGATGTCTCTTTTCTCAGAAAGCTGAAACTCGTGTGTGTTGAGCCTCTCAAGTATGTCAGACGGATCGAGTGTCTTGAAGTCAGGATGTTCTTGAATCATCAGGGCTAGGGTGTCAAACGAGCTGTCAAGTGATCTCACGAGTGTCTTGACGACTTCATGCTTGGTGATCTCAGTAGCACCGAGGGCTTGAAGCTCATTTGTGATGTCAGTGAGTCGATCAAACGTGAGATGGACATTCTCATTGTCATTTCTCTTGAAGCGGTTGAAGAGGTTGCGAAGGACACTGATTCTCTGATCTCTCTGGGTTGAGACGCCTTTGTTGACCTTGGAGAGCCAGTCCCAGACTAGCTTAGATGTTTCCAAAGCACTCACACGGCCATACTGTCCTTTGGTCAGATGACCACAGATGATGTTCTTGGCAGTGGAGTCCAGTTGAACGAACTTCTTGACATCAGCAGCAGTGACACCTTCACCAGCCTTGGGAATGCCATTCTTGACGACATACCATAGGTCGACATCAATGGCTTCAAGATGCATGCGCATCTTATTCTTCCAGTAGGGATATTCAGTTTCATCGAAGACTGGGCACGCAGCGGAGACTTTGATTATCCCTGCAGTCGACATAGCTAAAACTCCAGGTGGTTAAACCGAATCACATAGAAAAAGGGAGTACCTTGCTCTGATACCAATTGAAAGTGCTAGTAATCGACTAGAGGGGGGTGAATAGGCAATTTTTATGAAAGTCTTCAAAATGGAAGTTTCGAAGATAAACGATAGAAATAAACCTATTACCATGCAGCGGAAGGTAGACTACACTAAGCAAGCCATAGTCAAGTATTCAATAAAGTGAAAGCACAATGACTAATAGCAGCTAGGCAGTATAGATCAGGTAGGAAGATAGTGTGAAGCCAATCAGAACAAGCAGTCACTCAGTGAAGACAAAAGATAATGCAATCATACAATGACTTCACCAGGGCCAACAGTAAGTAAAGGAAAGGGAAGGATGAAACCAGTGACTCATTGAAGACAATGATTTGTTGGACCAGTTCCAGTTGCTGTGACAACTGTACGTCTGGTTAGGGAGGCTGAGATTCAACTCAGAAGACCACGCCTTCACCTTATTCCCCTTGAGCTAAGGACACCCAGTCCTCGCCCAATCACTCTGGTAAGTCTTCAAGGTAGACTTCCAAACCTTCACAGACTTCGTTCACCGGCGATCCACGATGACTCTTGGATGCTCAGAACACGACGCCTAACCGGCTGGAGGATTCACAGTCCTCAAGTGTAATAAGTCTTCAGATCACACAGACAGGAAGACTTTAGTGATGCCTAACACTCTTTGACTCTGGGTGTTTAGGGCTTTATCCTCGCAAGGAATTCTCTCTCAAAGGCTTCGAGGTGGGTTGCTTTCAAACGACAAGAACCGTGCACTAACTCTGAGCAGCCAACCGTTTATGGTTGTAGGGGGTGGGCTATTTATAGCCACTAGGCAACCCGACCTGATTTGTCCGAAATGACCCTGGGTCACTAAGGAACTGACACGTGTTCCAACGGTCAGATTTCAAACACACACGATAACTTTACTTGGGCTACAAGCAAAGCTGACTTATCCAACTCTGAATAAAATTTCCTCTCATAGTCTTCACTCGAAGACATAGGATTTTGGTTAAGCATCACTTCAGTCATTCTGACTGGTTCTCTTGGACCCCACTTAACAGTACGGTGGTTCCTATGAATCAACAAAGAAAAAACAAAGAACGACGAAACTGCTAAGTCTTCGCGCTCCATAGTCTTCACTCGATGTCTTCTCTTATCATAGTCTTCAATGTGAATGTCTTCACATACCACCTTTGACTTCAATGTCTTCATACATTTTTAGGGGTCATCTCTGGTAGGAAAACTGAATCAATGAGGGACTTCTACCTGTGTTATCCTGGAAATTCTCACAAACACATTAGCCCCTCAACCAGGTTTATCGTCAATACTCCAAAACCAACTAGGGGTGGCACTAGATGCACTTACAGAGCACTGGGCCTCTATCGAACGAGCGCCTTCAAGAACTTCTTCAAAATAGTGCTCGGCAGCCACTCGCCCTATTGTCGAACCCTGCGCCGCGAAAGTGGTGGCATTCATCTCCGCCCAGTATGTTTTGACACGGGCAAGGGCCATCCGCGAGCCTTCTATGCACGCCGACCTCTTCATCGCATTAATACGCGGCACCGCACCAAGGAACAGCTGCACCAAACTAAAATAGATGTTCGGCTTTGGCCTTTCCGGCCACAGATGATCCACAACAGACCTCATGGCGAGTCCGGACAATCTATTCAGCTCGGCCCATTCGGCAAGCCGATCAGTCAATGAAAGCGGACGCTCTGGAACATTAATTGTGATCAGAATAGCTTGTCCACTTCACGATCTGTTTGATCTCGGAAGTATTCCGCCGCATCGACATCACTCGCCGCCAAGTCCAGATATGCATCCGCCGAACTCCACAGCCGGTCCAGAGGGGCATACTGAGAATCTCCAAACTTCCTCCGCAGCATGAAGGGTTTCCCAGCCGCGATATCCCCGGCTTGACGCAGCTCCTCCTTCGCTCTCTTCGCAGAGTGGGTGTCTTTGGTCGCCATCGTGGCCTTTTCCAGGTCCGTCGCCTTCGCCCGGTTTTCTTCTTCAAGAAGCTGGTAACGGTCGGCAGTGTCTTTTAACTTTATAGCCATCTTGGCCATTTTCTCTTTGCTCTCATAATGCGCAGCCTTTTCAGCTCTTAACTCTTCGGCCGCCTTTAAAGCGGCCGCATTACTACTCCTTGCTTGCTCCTTGGCTCGGGCAAGCTCCGCCCGAAGGGTCTCCACGGTGGCAGCTCCATTTGCAGTCACAACATGTTAAAGATACTGGCATCATGCTGCTCTTATTATGTGACGATCACCAGAAAAATCACTCACCCTGTGCCTCGTCAAGCCGCTTATTGACAAGCACAATGTCGGCATCTACCGCATCCAGTTGCCGCTTTAGTCCGGCAAACCCATCAGTCCGGCTAGCCACCGGAGCTTCAACCACCTGCACATACAGGCGATCTGGTTATTACCTGGGACTACGATCCTCTGTTTGCCGCTGTTCCCGACGACAACTAGAGTCTTAGGGCTACTATCTACACAGGGCACACCTTAAAATGCGCGGTACTATCAAAAATGTACATCATTTCACGTTCCTCAAAACCCGCCAGTAGACTCATAAAGGCTTCATGCAACCCGCTTTCGGAGGACGAAATCCTTTCAATCACCGTACCCATCAACGTACGGTGCTCTTCTGAGATAGTCGCTCGCTCTAGCAGATCCCTCAGTACGTCCGACCGCATACCAGACGGTGCCGGACTCTTTTGGTTGCTCTAGTCAAGAGCCGGATACTGGGGACTTCGGGTGGCCATAGGATTATCTTCTGGCCTCGCCGGATCCGGAGAGACCCTCCGCGACGACACTTTAAGGTCGCCCGCTTCTTGAGTTGGGGAGTCCGGGGGAGGCGTTTCGCTCTCCATCATCTCCGGAAGAAGATCTCCTGAAGACGAGCTCTGCTGAGAAGGGCTAAGATCCGAACTGCAAGATAAATGCTTCGGTTATTTTCCTCAGAAGTAAGGTAGGATATCTTCACTATTAAGTACTTTTTGATTACTTACACCTCGCTAGAGGGCTGATCCCTGCGCGGACATTGTGCGGCAAGAGTACCCTCCGAGGCAGGACCCTCTGGTGGAGATTTCTTCTCCCGTTTGGAAACCTTGGTTCCGGATCTTCAGAGGTAGTCCTCTTCCTTCCCCGGGGCGAGAGAATGTCAGATTCTTCTCCTGGGTTGTCCTCCCTCACGGAGGCGCCCATTCCCTCGGTTGGAATAGGTAGCGGTGGAGGCCCGTTTTCGCCCTCTTTATTCCCCCCTTCATCTTCCTTTGAGGGCACCAGGCAAGGTGTTGGCTCGAGCATCTTTTTCAGCACCGGATTGTCCAAGCCTTCAGGAAGGGGGGCCGAACACCGGACCATCTTCGCCTTTGTTATCCAGTCCTGATCAAAGAGCGATTCTTCAGAATGATGTCATGATAAAAAAAGGACAGTGTGTTCGGCCATGGGATTACTTACTTGGGCCGCGGTACGGTTGCTGCTCAGGCCCACATCCTCGGTAGTGTCCGGACACTCTATTTGGGGTCCGAAAAACGATTTGTACATCACCTCGTGCGTCAGGCCGAGGAAATTCTGAATAGTGTGCGGTCCTTCCGGGTTGAATTCCCACATGCGGAAGGGCCGGCGTTTGCAAGGCTGGACTCGACGAACCAGCATGACTTGCATTACCATAACCAGACTGAAATCTCCCTCGAAGAGATCTCGGATGCGGCTCTGCAGTATGGGCACGTCCTTGGTTGGTCCCCAGCTCAGCCCCCTGCTGATCCATGACATCGGTTGTGGTGGAGGGCCCGAGTGGAAGGTGGGGGCGGCTACCCACTTGGCACTTCGGGGAGCTGTGACGTAAAACCACTCCCGTTGCCACAATCCGGACACCTCTGGAAAGGAGCACTTCGGCCATGGAGCGCCAGCAATTTTGCTTATTAGAGCACCTCTGCACGCTACGCACTGCCCCTCGACCATCTTTGGCTTCACATCAAAGGTCTTGAGCCACATGCCGAAGTGAGGGGTAATGCGGAGGAAGGCCTCACAAACGACAATAAATGACGAGATGTGAAGGAGGGAATCCGGGGCTAGGTCGTGAAAATCCAGCCCGTAATAGAACATAAGACCCCTAACAAAGGGATCCAGAGCGAGGCCTAGTCCTTGGAGAAAGTGGGAGACGAACACAACGCTCTCGTTGGATTCGGGAGTAGGGATGACCTGCCCTCGGGCAGGCAGCCTATGCGAAATTTCGGCGGTCAGGTATCTGGCCTCCCTCAACTTCTTGATATCCTCCTCCGTGACGGAGGAAGGCATCCACCGACCTTGAAGGCTGGATCCGGACATGATTGAAGGTCTGAAGCACCTGACCTGGGTTTTGGGTGTTAGAACTCGAGGCGGGGGAAGGATTTGATTGAGCACGGGAGGGAAGAAGTAAAATCATTGTCCCTTTATAAAGAGGGTGAATATCAAGCGTCCTCCTCGTGGCCGTTTGGGACTTGCCTAAAATCTAGGAGTCCTAGGCACGGTTGGGTCACCCACGTCTGTATTAATGAGAATCCAGTAATAAGGGGAACACGATCTCTGCTTTGACAAGACGTGTCAAGAAACCGCCTCGCGTTATGTGCGGGGCTGATTAAGGAAAAATGGTTCGAATAATTACCGGGCCATGGCATGATGTCATGCTGTCAAAACATGTCAGCAGATTGGATTTGTGGAAATATTACTCTCTCTACGGTGGTATATGGAACTTATTTTGCAGGGTCGGACACTATCCTTGTATTCAAACTCTTCTGTGGTGTATTCGGAGGAGGAACCCGCCTTGCAATGCCGAAGACAACACTGCGCGCCGGACTCATCGTCATTGAAGCCTGGTTCAGGGGCTACTGAGGGAGTCCTGGATTAGGGGGTCTCCGGACAGCCGGACTATATCCCTTGGCCGGACTGTTGGACTATGAAGATACAAGATTGAAGACTTCGTCCCGTGTCCGGATGGGACTCTACTTGGCGTGGAAGGCAAGCTAGGGAATACGGATATGTATATCTCCTCCTTTGTAACCGACCTTGTGTAACCCTAGCCCCCTTCGGTGTCTATATAAAGCAGAGGGTTTTAGTCCGTAGGACAACATACAATCATACCATAGGCTAGCTTCTAGGGTTTAGCCTCTCCGATCTCGTGGTAGATCAACTCTTGTACTACTCATATTATCAAGAATAATCAAGCAGGACGTAGGGTTTTACCTCCATCAAGAGGGCCCGAACCTGGGTAAAACATCGTGTCCCCTGCCTCCTGTTACCATCTGCCTTAAACGCACAGTTCGGGACCCCCTGCCCGAGATCCGCCGGTTTTGACACCAACAATGCAGCTCAAGTACAATTCGATCACAAATGTTTAGAAAGGAAGAAACTTTATGATTGAAGATGCGGTCATTTCGTTCCTTTGAAATGCCCCACCAAATAGTCATCATCAGCAAAGAGAAGGCCTGCTTCTTTTGGTTAGGAATTTTCTTTTTACAGAGACAACTGCCATCAATCAAGCAGAGAAAGAGCGCTGACATTTGGTTTGGCATCAAATGGAAACTGAAATTCTGGCAGGCAAAAATCCCAAACATCAGCTGTGAACGGGCAATCGGCAAAGAGGACTCAGTACTCACAGCTCGCAGTTCTTAGAGGACAAGCATAATCGCACAAGTACACAGACATTTGTTCGTTCTTCAGTGGAGCAAGCAAAAGAAATCCATACCTTACCTGGCCACAATGGTTTAGCACCTCCTGGACGGGACCAACCGCTGAAACGGCATCAACAGAAGGAAATCGCCGTCGGCCTCTCGTGACAAACCCGTGGCTGATAGCAAGACAGAGAGAGACACGGCGCATATCTCCCGGTCCCGGCGGGTTCCACCGCTTCCCGTGACCGCTGCACCCTGCCGGAGACATCATGCACGGTCCCTCCTCTCCCGGTCGCCGCCGCGACCGCGTCATAATGCGCCACCATTGCAGGGCAACGTCGACGCCGGCAACCCCACCACTGCGACACACACTCGACACGGCACCACGGACGGAGGGGATCATCAATCAAGGCGGCTAACTAAAAAGCATGACGGACAATCTGTATAGCTAGGTAAAGGCTCATCCTAACATACAGTTTCGGCGTAATAGTATCCCACAGCAAGTAGTAGAGTGGTACTACTATAACATGTGGATGTGGTGGGCCTGGCCAGAACTTTCTCCTCTTCTCTTTGTGAGTTGTGACGTTGACGCATCTGGAACAGCCCTACACGGCTACACATCGCCTTGTGCGGCAGCACTGTACGCCGGAGGTGCGCGTGTGCGGCCTAGCAATCTCCACATGGAAGTGGTGCCACTTTGCATTTCATCATGGGTGCTGACTCGTGACCGGTGAGGCCACACCCATGATTTGGTCCATTCGCAGCCCCTAGGATCACGATCATTGTTCCTTTCCTTTGGCTCGGCTGCACTGCTTGTGTCTCCCACCACCCGCCCCAGAATCATTGGCCCAACTTGTAGCGGGCATGTTGCCTTGGGCAAGAGCCGCACACTTTGGAGAAAAGCTTATCGGTTTATCGGCCACGCAGACGCACGCATTGAGTGGACCACATGGAATCTGCTCCTACCTAGGCACCCGGGGCCACGGCGGCGGCTTGTTGAGACAAAGAGGAAAGAAGATGATCCGTGGAACAATCTCAACTGCCACGGCACGCGTGACGCGTGCACTGGCACTCGAGAATCAGCGAGATGATGGGTATTCTTATCTGTTGCGTCCGATCATCGGCCACGCATATACGAACCGAATGGACTCGTGCGCCGCCGGAAACGTGAGGCTGGCCGTAATTATAAGTAAGATAAGCGCGAGCGAGATGCCGTGCTGCGGATAAGCTAAGCTAAGCTTTCGGGGCGCACGCAAGCGTGGACGCAAGACGGTTCGGGCCGCACCGCACGCAAGGCCGGTAATGACGGATGACAAGGAAGGCAAATCGTTTTTCTTCTTTACAGCAAGTTGGGAGCGCTGCTGGACCCATGGGATAGCCGTCAGCTAAGATTCCGTATGCGTGTAGATTGATAGACGATCGATAGGCCCAAGGAAGAGGTCGTCTCACGGCGATTCCGACGACGATGATATGATAATCCATGGAGATGGAGAGGATCCCCCACCTCACCCTGTGCAAGCGTCACGATTCCAACGAGATGGTGGAGGCAGTATTATTAGCGGCGGTTTTTCGTTGGGCTCCTGCTGCTGAGGTAACCGGGTTAGTTAGCCGTAGCTGTCGGCTTGGGGCCTCCGGCGACAAGGGTGACGCGGTCGGCTGTGTGGTCGACGCGACGCGTGCGCGCGGATTCCGGCCGGGTTCATTCATCATCCTTCCGGCCCGTCCTGCGCCGCGCCTGTCCTCGTCGCAGGCTCGCACGTATTGTCCCGTGCTGCTGCGGTGTGGTATGATGGCGCCCGCCGTTGCGGGTGGTGGTAACTTTGGTTGGCGCGAGTCATGCATGGGCTCATGGCACTGGCACGCAACCAACACAAGTTTATAGTACGTGTGTAGGTCTTGGAAATGTTGTTGATCCGTCGCAACTCGCGAGGCTACCATGGCGGCGAATCGTAGGCAATCAACGCCCTGCGTGCAAACATATTGCCTACCTTCTATAGAATTCTTGCCGGCAAAAAAACCCTAGGCTACATCTAGCTAGCTAGATATACTTTGCTTAAGCTATCATCGCTGCACTTTGTAGCGGTATGGGATGGCGTTTCGTTTGCCTGCGGCCTGGCACCTGTGCCAAGGTTACAAGACCAGGCCAAGTATCCAACTCATCGTCTGTGGATTGGATCCCTCGGCCATGAGAACGAATCACTTTTTGACATTCCAGATACTAATTACAGTGCCGAACCATGTAGAGATTGAGATAAAAATACCAGCAGCGACCGCGGTGCATGCATGTGCAGTGCATGAATGCAGTGTACTGTTGTACGTACGTGAAATAAACAAGCGGAGCGCAAATGTCGTGCCTTCTGGTGGCTACGTTATAAGTAGGTGCGTACGTAGTTAGACCAAACGATGCAATCCCAGCAGTGCTGTACTGCTGCCACGTCGCTCTACATTTAAGTACATGCGTACTACGTAGTTGACCAAATGTACCAACACAACAAACTTATTAAGAAGAGAGGAGCCTTCGGTTGGTACACTCACGCACATACGTCTACCAAGTACCAACTAGTCAATCACGCGCGCTACATCTTAACTAATAATCAAATCAAATGGTTTAGTTAACTGTCATGCGTCAAGGCGAATGTAGATAAGCGTGTAAGTGTAACACGGCGCTTTAGCGTGTGATCGATCGATTTGGTCCACTGTCAAATGTCAACTAGCTACTACTAGCACCAGGAACTGAGCTCAAATGATTAGGTTTCTCGTGATAGAACTAGTCTATCAGGGTTTAAGTTCTATAGTGTCGTCCCCGCCTCCAACGATGTCTAACTCGCCCTCACTGGCGACACATCGGTCGGTTGTGGCGTCCCCGTCTTGAGCTCAGGCACCATCTAAGCCAAGCGGCGTCAAAACGGGGAAGCCCCCTACGCCCTCCAACTTGAACCAGCAAACCCCGTCTCTCCCTCGTCGGCGACGACGCGGTGAGCTACGTCATCCCCGCCTCAAGCGGCTCACCCTCGTCGGCTACACATGAACCAATCAACTCTTCTTGAGCTCAGCGTTTCACTCTTCTCAGATGCAAATCGACTGACACAAATTCTACTCGGCACAACTAATACTCCCTAAATTGAACTAAAATCATGACACTTATTTTCAGATGAAGGGAATAGTAAATACTGATGACTGCAAACAACTATGATAGCCGTGTTGAATTTTTGAAGCACAAATTGCCGCCACCGTAGCATGCATTGGAGAGCGTGGGATGGATGTACCTACGAAATTATCCTAGGTCACAGTATTATGTACTCCAACTTTCCAAGTTTGAAGGATTGTTCTGAAACTTGACGATGATATGGGTCTAGTGATAGTTCAGTTCATTCGAGAGGAAGTCTCATCCTTTCTCGATGCTCCATTTTGGCAAGCAAAGTATATCCGTTTGAACGGTCGATGGGAACACTTACCTAACTGCATAAGATACACGGTGAATCTTCTTAAAACCAAACACTTTTTTGGCGCACTTTCGTTCCTTATTGGACCAGCTCTTTTCTTGATAGTGAGGTATACCGATTTGACCGATGATATATGTGCATCTCCGTTATCGAACTAGCCAGTAGTTTTGGCCATTGACCTGTGACAAGAAGCTGTATGTGCGAAGGAGGAAACATACATATAGTGCGTGGACATGTTTGGTATGGTTAGCTTGGGGCAACTCCAACATGGTGCACCCAAAATGTACACCCCAAACGTTTACGGACATGTCCGCGGACAATGTTAGGTGGTCATTCAACCATAGCCATCAAATCTGGATAACAGGAGTGAGCATGTAGGTGTGGGTCATGTAAACCTAGAGAAAAAATCACATGAACTGTGTGATCCAACTAACAATGGGCCGAGCAGGCTATTTGGACTTCTCTAAAACTTCTCCAGACCGGTTTAGATGATTTCTACGGTTTGGACTAGTCCGTGAACATTTGATGTCCACTGTTGAATGATAAAAATTGTTTGGGCATACCGATCCAAACATTTACAGACGTTTTGTTGAACCGCGGTATAGTAGTTGCCCTTGTCTCAGGTTCATTCGGTGATTCGTTCCTTGCAGGAGGACCGACACGTGCGAGAGCAGGGCACGAGCTACCAAACCCACCGTCACTTTCAGGGCCTGATTTTAATTGCTACGGTCACCGCTGGAACACTGCAGACAACCGATCGGTAGGATGATGGAGCCTATGACGCTGCTGCGCTCTGCGTGAAGGACACGATTGTGTCTAATGCGTTTCAAGGTATATTAAAGGTGTTAGTTAGAAGCTAAGATGACAAGAGAAATGTAGAGTTCTTTGTTTTAGTAGTAGCTTGATTGCAAGTTAAACTTATCAATCTCCTTTTGCATATAATTTTTAAATCTAATAGTCGGAAAGCAACAGAGTGTCTTTTCTTAAGAAACATCCATAGTTAGTACTACTTCAAGTAAGAGTAGAATACATGTATTTGTGGTATAATGCAGGAAATATGACGTCGTACATGTGCTTGTCGTTTGATCCCAATTCTTACTAGTATACTTAGAGCATCTACAACTGCATGTAGCAGCGGACGCCCGAGGGCGACCGGATGCGTCCATAGACAACGCTGGAGAGATCCTCATTTGGCCCTCTCCACAACTACACTCTCTAAATCTTAATACTCAAATCCATGCAAATCCACAAACGCTGATCGTACAACGTAAATTCATTATACATCCAACGATACAAAGATAATGTAGACCGAATAAATTCAGTAAATACCGAAATAAAATTTAATAGTTCATACATAGATAAACCTACATGAATGAATAAATGACTTCAGTCCTCGCGGTTATTGATCCTTTTCTTCATGCGGATCAACCACTTCTTCCCTTCATCCCACAACATGATCCTTGACTCCTCCGCTCTCTCGCAAGCTCCAAGTTCTCTTTCTTGAGCTCAAGACCATGCATTGTCACTGTTTGTTCAAGCTCCCATTCTGCAACTTTCTCTTGCCTCTTCAATTCAACTTTGTTCTTTTCCAACATCAACCACTTCCCATCTAACTCCATCTTCTTCCTTTGCACATCAATGAACATCTTGTACCTTTTCTCCTTCTTCACCTCCTTGGCATAAAAAATGCCCATCCAAGGGGCGGACATTTTGCTTGTTGCCCCCTCACATGCCACCTTCTCCTTCTCCCACTCGTTCCCATCTGCCAGTTTCTCTTGGGCACGGTTGGTTGCAAGTCAGCGCTACCATTCTCTTCTTCTCCTTCCTCATCCACTCCAATTAATTGAGCAGAGCTTGACCCATTGTTTTCTTCATCTTCTTCGTGGCGTTTCAATATCCTTGAGCACGGTTTGCCACTTGGGTTTCTCATTCAATTTCAGCCAACAATATGAAAAAGTGAATGTCTTCTTCTCCACTTGATGGTACAATGTTGCCGCCAAAGTTGTATGTGTTTGAACTCCGATGCCGCTTTGGTTCTGGCCAACAACTTGCTTAAGATAACTAACAAATTTGCTCATGGCCTCTTGGATGAGTGACCATCTATGTCGGAGAGAGCATCGGACACAGTTTGTAACAATTGGGTGTGGCTCCATATAGTGTTTTTGCTTATGGAAAAGTTTATGAATTTTTTTTACCAATATTTCTCATTTTTACTCGATTTCACATATTGGGTCCATGCTCGTGTTACACCAACTTTCACACAACAAAACATCTTCAATTGTGTGAATGCCGGACCTCCGGGCTTCACTACTTTCGCGCCAACTTTCTTCTTTGTTTTAGTGCGCGATGTTTGCCCAAATTCAAACACCGAGGAATTGGTATCCTCCGTGGTGAATGGCAAAGACTCTTGATCATCATTTATCATGTCATGCAATATTTCTTTCTACAATATGCATCGCAATTTAACTATCGTCCAAAAAGTTTGATCCAATGGTACGTGCAACAAAAGAATTAACGATTGCAAGTACTAAAGGGGCAAAAGATTGTATCGAGTCTTGGTCGGGCGTTCCTCGAATAGGTTGTGGGCATGTTCGGAGCGGCAGTGTGTGATGTCACCCGATGCATTTGGAGCTGCGGCGAGTCCGTTGTCGTGGACGCATCAACGACAGCTTGCGACAAGCTCAATTCCGGGATGCCAGTCCACTGGGAGGGCGGGACGGAGTCGGGATCTCCCGACAAGTTGTTTGCCCCTGCGGCCACGACCTTCATATTGGTGGTTGTCACGGCGTAGTCCATGTCCTCAGCAACGAACACGAAGGGCATCTCAAGACTGGCTGCCTCCGTGGCTGCCTTTGCCACCGTTTCACGCTCGCGCTGCCTCCGGCCGCGCTCCTTCCGGGCAAGATTCTCCGGCTTGCAAGGAGCCATCAGGCCAACCGATTCCGCGGAGGCATCATCCGTGGCCATGACGGTGGACTAGGTTGTTGGCGGCGACATCCGCGACGATGGACGAGGACGGCAAGCAAGGGAGGAGGTGGGCGAAGGCAGGAAATGGAGGACGGGGGCAGGAAGGTTTCAGTTGAAGAGGACTTCTTTAAAGTCAAATTTGAAAGGATTTGGGATGGGTTTGGCTTGTTGAATCCGACGTGGCAGGTGTGTCCGGGCGTGCTCAGCATCCTCTATCGACTCCAGATATGAACCGAGTATGGGGTACCGATTAGTCCGAACGTTTGGGCCTAAATTGCGAGGTCCAACTACAGCGGGGTGACGTTTCTTCGTTCGAACACTGACCGGACATTTCGAAATGGGGCGCATATGGGTCCGATTGTAGATGCTGAGTACGGCACATGATCCAAGACCGTTGTACTTAAGCTAGTATATATACTACTAGTACTTTATATCCATTATAAAATACAACCTCGCATACGGCAGGTAAGACACGCTTTAACCGTGGTTGTTTACTTGGTTGCACGGAGAATGAGCGAGATCACACGTGCGGTATGGAGAAAGGCTCCCGAGGTTACCTGCGTAATTTCACCAAGGCGGCACGATGTTCTCTTCGCGCCACGTTTCTCTCCAGACGACGGGAGACAAGCAGCGTGCCCAACTACTCCGTACTCCTCCACCGACCGGTGGGGCAACAGGGAGATCGGCCCCGCGTGTCAACGGCGAACATGGCCAACACTAAAATGGGGCCAAGTCAGGAAAGTGATGACGCCGACGAGATGTCACCCGTTGAGTAACCACCGGGCTTTCCTTTTCTTTTGTTGGGTTCGAATCCACAGTGCGATCCATTGGTCACCGACACGCTGCTTCACTTTGATGAAGCTTATGGTAAGGTTAAAGTACCGTACTACTACTACACGTTGTTGATTTTCGTGATCATATGTCCAGGCTCGGATCTTTGGCGTTTGTACTAGTATATATAGACTTTAGAAACAGCATACACTTGTCAAGAGGCCGAAAATAGTTCTTCTACATACAGAAAATGTCAGTTGATAAAAGAAAGGTCTCTTCCTTCTCTATACCAGCACAAAAAGTAATTTTGCAGTCTTGCATGTCAGAAACATCTGGTACAGGTGACCAATGGACAATATGTATTTTTGGAGCCAAGGTCCAACACATTATTTGAATGTGCTATTGTGCACTCACAAGAATTAGTTCAGCGAGACGGACATGGAGTATTTGATCCCGAGCTCATATGCTCCCGCATGAACAGTAAAATTGAAAAAAAACAGTAAAAAGATTAAAAAAATCTGAAATTATTTTGTGATGAACATTGACAAAATTTCTAGTCGCGTGCAAAATTTCAGGTCGAAATGACATTCGTGGAGGTCTGGGCGAAGAAAATAAAATCAATGGTCCGAAAAGATTATTGTTGGAAGCATTTTGGAGCATCGATTTTGTTATTTTTGCCCAGACTTTCACGAATGTCATTTCAATCTAAAATTTTGCACGCACTTAGAACATTTATCAATGTTCATCACAAAAAAATCAGTTTTTTTGAATTTTTTATTAATTTTTTTTGATTTTACTGTTCATGCGGGAGCATATGAGCTCGGGATCAAAAGAGGACTTCTGCAGTGAGACATGTGTTGTATTGAGCCTCTCGAATGGTCTAGAGCATTATTAGGTTTGAAAGGTAGAAACCTATCACAAAGGTAGGAGATGGAGTACAAATTATATTTCACCGAATGCAAAGATGGGTCTATATACTCTAACACCCTCGAAAATCGCAGGACACGCACCTGCCCAACCACGCCAGCCGCCCCGATCACTTCACGATTTGCAAAGCTGTTGGATCCTGCACGAGGACACAATAAGTTTTAAGGTTAGTTTTGAAACTTGTGTTTTTGTCAGTCGCGGGTTCTGAAACTTTTTGTCGGTCACTCTCTACCAAGTTTCAGAAGTTGAAACATTTTTTTGTCGCGGGATCTGAAACTCATGATTTTGTCGGTCGCTTGTACCGAGTTTCAGAAGTCAGAACTTAATGATAATTTAAAAACAAACTTGACAAATGTATTCGAAATGGATCTCATTTGAAAACCCTCGTCACGAGAAACACGAATATGCAAACGCAATTTAATTTGGGACTTTGGTTCAAAACATATGAAAGATTAAAAAATCGAAAGCCAAAAGAAAAAGGGGGTTGCATGGCCCCGCACCTGCGTGCTACAGATCCTCTCCCCTAACATCCTCCGCAATCGTAGTAGTAGCTAGCTTCGCAAACAATATGGGCATTGTAGATGGTCATACCAGAAAGCAACCGAAAGCAGAAACCAACGAGTTGACACACCCCCACGGTCGTAGCAGGAGTATCATGAATGATGTTGCATCACGGACACCTGGACTATATAGGAAGCCGGCGAGGTGGCCACGCGAGGTAATAGCTCTTTGTGCTGATGTTGAGGTAGCCGAATGTTGGGGAACGTAGTAATTTCAAAAATTTCCTACGCACACGCAAGATCATGATGATGCATAGCAACGAGAGGGGAGAGTGTTGTCTACGTACCCTCGTAGACCGGCAACGGAAGCGTTGACACAACGTAGAGGAAGTAGTCGTACGTCTTCCCGATTCGACCGATCCAAGTATCGAACGTACGGCACCTCCAAGTTCTGCACACGTTCAACTCGGCGACGTCCCTCGAGGTCCGATCCAGCAAAACGTTGAGGGAGAGTTTCGTCAACACGACGGCGTGATGACGGTGATGATGTTCTACCGACGCAGGGCTTCGCCTAAGCACCGCTACAATATGACCGAGGTGGAATATGGTGGAAGGGGGCACCGCACACGGCTAAGGAACGATCACGAGGATCAATTTGTGTGTCTATGGGGTGCCCCCCACCCTCGTATATAAAGGAGTGGAGGAGGGGGAGAGGGCCGGCCCCTATGGCGCGCCCTGGAGGAGTCCTACTCCCACCGGGAGTAGGATTCCTCCCTTCCCTAGTTGGAGTAGGAGAGGAAGGGAAGGAGGAGTAGGAGAGAAGGAAAGGGAAGGCCGCACCCCCCAAACCTTCTCCAATTCGGCCTCCTGCCCAAAGGGGGCGCACCAGCCCCTTGTGGGCTGGTGTGCTTCCTTCTTATGGCCCATAAGGCCCATAACTTCTCCCGGGGGGTTCCGGTAACCTCCCGGTACTCCGAAAAAATGCTTGAACCACTCGGAACCCTTTCGTTGTCCAAACATAGTCATCCAATATATCAATCTTTACGTCTCGACCATTTCGAGACTCCTCGTCATGTACCCGATCTCATCCGGGACTCCGAACAACCTTCGGTACATCAAAACACAAAAACTCTTATTATGATCGTCACCGAACTTTAAGCGTGCGGACCCTACGGGTTCGAGAACTATGTAGACATGACCGAGACACGTCTCCGGTCAATAACCAATAGCGGAACCTGGATGCTCATATTGGCTCCCACATATTCTATGAAGATCTTTTATCGGTCAAACCGCATAACAACATACGTTGTTCCCTTTGTCATCGGTATGTTACTTGCCCGAGATTCGATCGTCGGTATCTCAATACCTAGTTCAATCTCGTTACCGGCAAGTCTCTTTACTCGTTCCATAACACATCATCCCGCAACTAACTCATTAGTTGCAATGCTTGCAAGGCTTATAGTGATGTGCATTACCGAGTGGGCCCAGAGATACCTCTCCGACAATCGGAGTGACAAATCCTAATCTCGAAATACGCCAACCCAACAAGTACCTTCGGAGACACCTGTAGAGCACCTTTATAATCACCCAGTTATGTTGTGACGTTTGGTAGCACACAAAGTGTTACTCCGGTAAACGGGAGTTGCATAATCTCATAGTCATAGGAACATGTATAAGTCATGAAGAAAGCAATAACAACAAACTAAACGATCAAGTGCTATGCTAACGGAATGGGTCAAGTCAATCACATCATTCTCCTAATGATGTGATCCCCTTAATAAAATGACAACTCATGTCTATGGTTAGGAAACATAACCATCTTTGATCAACGAGCTAGTCAAGTAGAGGCATACTAGTGACACTCTGTTTGTCTATGTATTCACACATGTATTATGTTTCCGGTTAATACAATTCTAGCATGAATAATAAACATTTATCATGATATAAGGAAATAAATAATAACTTTATTATTGCCTCTAGGGCATATTTCCTTCAGTCTCCCACTTGTACTAGAGTCAATAATCTAGTTCACATCTCCATGTGATTTAACACCAATAGTTCACATCGACATGTGACCAACACCCAAAGGGTTTACTAGAGTCAATAATCTAGTTCACATCGCTATGTGATTAACACCCAAATAGTACTAAGGTGTGATCATGTTTTGCTTGTGAGAGAAGTTTAGTCAACGGGTCTGCCACATTCAGATCCGTAAGTATTTTGCAAATTTCTATGTTAACAATGCTCTACACGGAGATACTCTAGCTAATTGCTCCCACTTTAAATATGTATCCAGATTGATATTTTGAGTCATCTGGATCAGTGTCAAAACTTGCATCGACGTAACCCTTTACGACGAACCTTTTGTCACCTCCATAATCGAGAAACATATTCTTATTCCACTAAGGATAATTTTGACCAATGTCCAGTGATCTACTCCTAGATCACTATTGTACTCCCTTGCCAAACTCAGGGCAGGGTATACAATAGGTCTGGTACACAACATGGCATACTTTATAGAACCTATGGCTGAGGCATAGGGAATGACTTTCATTCTCTCTCTATCTTCTGCCGTGGTCGGGCTTTGAGTCTTACTCAATTTCACACGTTGTAACACAGGCAAGAACTCTTTCTTTGACTGTTCCATTTTGAACTACTTCAAAAACTTGTTAAGGTATGTACTCACTGAAAACTTATCAAGCGTCTTGATCTATCTCTATAGATCTTGATGCTCAATATGTAAGCAGCTTCACCGAGGTCTTTCTTTGAAAAACTCCTTTCAAACACTCCTTTATGCTTTGCAGAATAATTCTACATTATTTCCGATTTACAATATGTCATACACATATACTTATCAGAAATGATGTAGTGCTCCCACTCACTTTCTTGTAAATACAGGCTTCACTGCAAGTCTGTATAAAACTATATGCTTTGATCAACTTATCAAAGCGTATATTCCAACTCCGAGATGCTTGCACCAGTCCATAGATGGATTGCTAGATCTTGCATATTTTGTTAGCACCTTTAGGATTGACAAAACATTCTAGTTGCATCATATACAACTCTTCTTTAATAAATCCATTAAAGAATGCAGTTTTGTTTATCCATTTGCCAGATTTCATAAAATGCGGCAATTGCTAACATGATTCGGACAGACTTAAGCATAGATACGAGTGAGAAACTCTCATCGTAGTCAACACCTTGAACTTGTCGAAAACCTTTTGCGACAATTCTAGCTTTGTAGATAGTAACACTACTATCAGCGTCCGTCTTCCTCTTGAAGATCCATTTAATCTCAATGGCTCGCTGATCATTGGGCAAGTCAATCAAAGTCCATACTTTGTTCTCATACATGGATCTCATCTTAGATTTCATGGCCTCAAGCCATTTCACGGAATCTGGGCTCATCATCGCTTCCTCATAGTTCGTAGGCTCGTCATGGTCAAGTAACATGACCTCCAAAACAGGATTACTGTACCACTCTGGTGCGGATCTCACTCTGATTACCTACGAGGTTCGGTAGTAACTTGATCTGAAGTTACATGATCATCATCATTAGCTTCCTCACTAATTGGTGTAGTAGTCACAGGAACAGATTTCTGTGATGAACTACTTTCCAATAAGGGAGCAGGTATAGTTACCTCATCAAGTTCTACTTTCCTCCCACTCACTTCTTTCGAGAGAAACTCCTCTAGAAAGGATCCATTCAAAGCAACGAACATCTTGCTTTCGGATCTGTGATAGAAGGTGTACCCAACATTTTCTTTTGGGTATCCTATGAAGGCGCACTTCTCCGATTTGGGTTTGAGCTTATCGGATTGAAACTTTTTCACATAAGCATTGCAACCTCAAACTTTAAGAAACGACAGCTTAGGTTTCTTGCCAAACCATAGTTCATATGGTGTCGTCTCAACGGATTTAGATGGTGCCCTATTTAACGTGAATGCAGCTGTCTCTAATGTATAACCCCAAAACGATAGTGGTAGATCGGTAAGAGACATCATAGATCGCACCATATCTAATAAAGTACGGTCATGACGTTCGTACACACCATTACACTGTGGTGTTCCAGGTGGCGTGAGTAGTGAAACTATTTCACATTGTTTTTAACTGAAGGCCAAACTCGTAACTCAAATATTTTACTTCTGCGATCATATCGTAGAAACTTTTGTTACGATGATTCTCCACTTCACTCTGAAATTCTTTGAACTTTTCAAATGTTTCAGACTTGTGTTTCATCAAGTAGATATACTCATATCTGCTCAAATCATCTGTGAAGATCAGAAAATAATGATACCTGCCATGAGCCTCAATATTCATCGGACCACATACATCAGTATGTATGATTTCCAACAAATCTATTGCTCGCTCCATTGTTTCGGAGAACGGAGTCTTAGTCATCTTGCCCATGAGGCATGGTTCGCAAGCATCAACTGATTCATAATCAAGTGATTCCAAAAGCCCATCAGCATGGATTTTCTTCATGCGCTTTACACCAATATGACCTAAACGACAGTGCCACAAATAAGTTGCACCATCATTGCATCTTTTGGTTTCAATATTATGAATATGTGTATCACTACGATCGAGATCCAATGAACCATTTTCATTGGGTGTGTAACCATATAAGGTTTTATTCATGTAAACAGAACAACAATTTATTCTCTTACTTAAATGAATAACCGTATTGCAATAAACATGATCGAATCATATTCATGCTCAACGCAAACACCAAATAACACTTATTTAGGTTCAACACTAATCCCAAAAGTATAGGGAGTGTGCGATGATGATCATATCAATCTTGGAACCACTTCCAACACACATCGTCACTTCACCCTTAACTAGTCTATGTTCATTCTGCAACTCCCGTTTCGAGTTACTATACTTAGCAACTGAACCAGTATCAAATACCGAGGGGTTGCTACGAACACTAGTAAAATACACATCAATAATCTGTATATCAAATATACCTTTGTTCACTTTGCCATCCTTCTTATCCGCCAAATACTTGGGGCAGTTCCGCTTCCAGTGACCAGTCCCTTTGCAGTAGAAGCACTTAGTCTCAGGCTTAGGTCCAGACTTGGGCTTCTTCACTTGAGCAGCAACTTGCTTGCCGTTCTACTTGAAGTTCCCCTTCTTCCCTTTGCCCTTTTCTTGAAACTAGTGGTCTTGTCTACCATCAACACTTGATATTTTTCTTGATTTCTACCTTCGTTGATTTCAGCATTACGAAGAGCTTGGGAATCGTTTCCGTTATCCCTTGCATATCATAGTTCATCACGAAGTTCTACTAACTTGGTGATGGTGACTAGAGAATTCTGTCAATCACTATTTTATCTGGAAGATGAACTCCCACTTGATTCAAGTGATTGTAGTACCCAGACAATCTGAGCACATGCTCACTGCTTGAGCTATTCTCCTCCATCTTTTAGCTATAGAACTTATTGGAGACTTCATATCTCTCAACTCGGGTATTTACTTGAAATATTAACTTCAACTCCTGGAACATCTCATATGGTCCATGACATTCAAAACGTCTTTGAAGTCCCGATTCTAAGCCGTTTAATCATGGTGCACTAAAATATCAAGTAGTCATCATATTGAGCTAGCCAAATGTTCATAACATCTGCATCTGCTCCTGCAATAGGTTTGTCACCTAGCGGTGCATCAAAGACATAATTCTTCTATGCAGCAATGAGGATAAATCTCAGATCATGGATCCAATCCGCATCATTGCTACTAACATCTTTCAACTTAGTTTTCTCTAGGAACATATCCAAAATAAAACAGGGGAGCTAAACGCGAGCTATTGATCTACAACATAGATATGCTAGTACTACCAAGACTAAGTTCATGATAAATTAAAGTTCAATTAATCATATTACTTAAGAACTCCCACTTAGATAGACATCCCTCTAATCCTCTAAGTGATCACGTGATTCAAATCAACTAAACCATGTCCGATCATCACGTGAGATGGAGTAGTTTCAATGGTGAACATCACTATGTTGATCATATCTACTATATGATTCACGCTCGACCTTTCGGTCTCCGTGTTCCGAGGCCATATCTGTTATATGCTAGGCTCGTCAAGTTTAACCTGAGTATTCCACGTGTGCAACTGTTTTGCACCCGTTGTATTTGAATGTAGAGCCTATCACACCCGATCATCACGTGGTGTCTCAGCACGAAGAACTTTCGCAACGGTGCATACTCAGGGAGAACACTTATACTTTGATAATTTAGTGAGGGATCATCTTATAATGCTACCGTCAATCAAAGCAAGATAAGATGCATAAAAGATAAACACCACATGCAATCAATATAAGTGATATGATATGGCCATCATCATCTTGTACTTGTGATCTCCATCTTCGAAGTACCGTCATGATCACCATCGTCACCGGTGCGACACCTTGATCTCCATCGTAGCATCGTTGTCGTCTCACCAATCTTATGCTTCCATGACTATCGCTACCGCTTAGTGATAAAGTAAAGCATTACAGCGCGATTGCATTGCATACAATAAAGCGACAACCATATGGCTCCTGCCAGTTGCCGATAACTTGGTTACAAAACATGATCAACTCATACAATAAAATTCAGCATCATGTCTTGACCATATCACATCACAACATGCCCTGCAAAAACAAGTTAGACGTCCTCTACTTTGTTGTTGCAAGTTTTACGTGGCTGCTACGGGCTTAGCAAGAACCGTTCTTACCTACGCATCAAAACCACAACGATAGTTTGTCAGGTTGGTGCTGTTTTAACCTTCGCAAGGACCGGGCGTAGCCACACTTGGTTCAACTAAAGTTGGAGAAACTGACACCCGCCAGCCACCTATATGCAAAGCACGTCGGTAGAACCAGTCTCGCGTAAGCGTACGCGTAATGTCGGTCCGGGCCGCTTCATCCAACAATACTACCGAGCCAAAGTATGACATGCTGGTAAGCAGTATGACTTATATCGCCCACAACTCACTTGTGTTCTACTCGTGCACAACATCAACTCATAAAACCTAGGCTCGGATGCCACTGTTGGGGAATGTAGTAATTTCAAAAATTTCCTACGCACACGCAAGATCATGGTGATGCATAGCAACGAGAGGGGAGAGTGTTGTCTACATACCCTCGTAGACTAGCAACGGAAGCGTTGACACAACGTAGAGGAAGTAGTCGTACGTCTTCCCGATCCGACCGATCGAAGTACCGAACGTACGGCACCTCCGAGTTCTGCACACGTTCAACTCAGCGACGTCCCTCGAGCTCCGATCCAGCAAAACGTTGAGGGAGAGTTTCGTCAGCACGACGGCGTGATGACGGTGATGATGTTCTACCGACGCAGGGCTTCGCCTAAGCACCGCTATGATATGACCGAGGTGGAATATGGTGGAAGGGGGCACCGCACACGGCTAAAGAACGATCACGAGGATCAACTTGTGTGTCTATGGGGTGCCCCCCACCCCCGTATATAAAGGAGTGGAGGAGGGGGAGAGGGTCGGCCCCTATGGCGCGCCCTGGAGGAGTCCTACTCCCACCGGGAGTAGGATTCCTCCCTTCCCTAGTTGGAGTAGGAGAGGAAGGGAAGGAGGAGTAGGAGAGAAGGAAAGGGAAGGCCGCACCCCCCAAACCTTCTCCAATTCGGCCTCCTGCCCAAAGGGGGCGCACCAGCCCCTTGTGGGCTGGTGTGCTTCTTTCTTATGGCCCGTAAGGCCCATAACTTCTCACGGGGGGTTCCGGTAACCTCCCGGTACTCCGGAAAAATGCCGGAACCACTCGGAACCCTTCCGATGTCCAAACATAGTCATCCAATATATCAATCTTTACGTCTCGACCATTTCGAGACTCCTCGTCATGTCCCCGATCTCATCCGGGACTCCGAACAACCTTCGGTACATCAAAACACAAAAACTCTTATTACGATCGTCACCGAACTTTAAGCGTGCGGACCCTACGGGTTCGAGAACTATGTAGACATGACCGAGACACGTCTCCGGTCAATAACCAATAGCAGAACCTGGATGCTCATATTGGCTCCCACATATTCTACGAAGATCTTTTATCGGTCAAACTGCATAACAACATACGTTGTTCCCTTTGTCATCGGTATGTTACTTGCCAGAGATTCGATCATCGGTATCTCAATACCTAGTTCAATCTCGTTACCGGCAAGTCTCTTTACTCGTTCCGTAACACATCATCTCGCAACTAACTCATTAGTTGCAATGCTTGCAAGGCTTATAGTGATGTGCATTACCGAGTGGGCCCAGAGATACCTCTCCGACAATCGGAGTGACAAATCCTAATCTCGAAATACGCCAACCCAACAAGTACCTTCGGAGACACCTGTAGAGCACCTTTATAATCACCCAGTTACGTTGTGACGTTTGGTAGCACACAAAGTGTTCCTCCGGTAAACGGGAGTTGCATAATCTCATAGTCATAGGAACATGTATAAGTCATGAAGAAAGCAATAGCAACAAACTAAACGATCAAGTGCTATGCTAACGGAATGGGTCAAGTCAATCACATCATTCTCCTAATGATCTGATCCCCTTAATCAAATGACAACTTATGTCTATGGTTAGGAAACATAACCATCTTTGATCAACGAGCTAGTCAAGTAGAGGCATACTAGTGACACTCTGTTTGTCTATGTATTCACACATGTATTATGTTTCCGGTTAATACAATTCTAGCATGAATAATAAACATTTATCATGATATAAGTAAATAAATAATAACTTTATTATTGCCTCTAGGGCATATTTCCTTCACCGAAAACATAGGAAGATGGAGCCATGCAAGTGAACCCCATGGTTGATGTCGAGGTCGGAGTAGCCAATGCTGAGGTAGCCACATGTGTAGTTACGGGCACAAGGAAGCGACATGGAGTCAATGATGTAGAGATGCGCCAAGAGGGAGATGATGGCGTGACCGAGACAGATGTCGAGAGGGTGTTGATGTCAAAGAAAATGCTATCAAAGGTGTGGTAGATGAGGTAACGCATGGGTTTGCCAGGCCCGAAGACATGTATGGACGAAGGTACACGTTGGTATTGTCAGTATCAGGCGGGGTTATAAGGTGCAATGTAGCCCATGGTTTTTAGAGTAGACGAAGTAGTTGGGGAAGAGATAGTGATGTTGCGACAAGTTTGAGCTAGATAAAGGCAAAACCAATAGTAGCTTGAAGGGGCCATGTTGATTGCATGTAGAAGTGCAAGAATGAAGCTCGAAGTAGGTGAGGGAGAGCCCGACGGCGTGACAAAGACCATGCGCAGAAGGTGACGCAACAAGTGCTAAGGTAGATGCCGGTGCACGGGAACAACAAGGAGGATCATGTGCGGCTCCAATATGACCCAAGTGGGCGATGTAGCTGCAGCTTTTGAGTCAGAGCATCGAGATGAGAGGCCAAAAAAACATACGTGAATGAGAAGGCATGTAGGTGTCGGAAGCGAAGACAACTGCCATGACTTATTGGCCTGAAGGGCTAATGAGGCGACAACCTGTTGCTCAAGTTGCGGAGATGCGCACATACTAGATATGCCCTGACCTTAATGGGATCCTACGACGGGGCATGTGAATAGCTGATCTGACCTGTTGCGTGGCAAGGGCGAAGTGAATGGTGGTAATCGACGATGTTGATGATAAACCGACATAGAATGACGGACATGCGAAGCAACTAGGAGGTGGCGTAGGCATGCATCCCCTAGAACACCACATGCCTTGCCATGGCGCATAGAAGTGGAGGTGGCCAACATACAACACGAAGGGTTGATAGACGGTAGGCAAACTCAAACATATCTTAGATCAGAAGTCCAAACATAGACATCATGGGAAATAACCTGATCTACTAATGAGAAAAACTCTCTAGACAACCGATCAAGGTGACATGCGGATGAACCCTAGGTATGGGATGCACTCATGCACATCTCCTAAAGGAGATCAATCTCCTCGGTGGCAACCTAATGTGAAAGCTGAGGTCGAGCTAGGTCTATGATTTTGCAGTTGATATCGTGTGAGCCAATGAGATTTTGTGTAATTAGGTGTATGCTTTATTGAGCCTATCTAGCGATTTATCTAGAGTACATTACAAACTCTATTCTATTGAATACATTAATAATCTAATCCTATCTAACTAAGTGAGTGGTATTCACTAACATATCAAACACATTAAGCTACAGGCAAATGGCGGCCAACCAGCACGGCCACGTGGCGCATGCTGGTTGATCGTGGCAAAAAACATTTTGATTTTTTTGGTAGATGAAACTTAGGAACTTCTTTATTTTTTTGGAAGATGAAATTGAGACCATTTTTTCTTTTGAGAAAAGTTTTATTTGAGATTATTTTTGGAAGTTGAAAGTGAGACTTTTGTTTATTTTTCATTTTAAGAATGTTTTTAGGCTTTTCCTTTTTCTTTTTGAGATGCATGTGATGTTCACATGTTGTGAGAAAGTTTTCTTTTTAATTTTAAGATGAAGTTGAGGTTTTTTCTTCAAGAGGGAGAAATACATGCACAACTTTCTCTCAAGAGGCCCGCCATCACTGGTTTTATCTCAACATGCTACCATGTCACATTAACATTCAATCATGCATGGAAAATGGTAAGACTCAACATACAACCATGCATGTAAAAATACTTAAATACTTTAATTATTATGTTACTTATATGCAATAAATATTTATAATTAAACAAAAATCTTATGTAGTTTATGTTTTAGTTCTTATATTACCAATTAATATATTTATATCCATCTAACCAAATGTAATCAAAATATATTACAAGCAAATTCCCATGGCAACACGAGGATACCATCTAGTTTACTCTAACAGTTATAGATAACTGAGTTATTCCTCACTGAAGTGAACTTGTAGTAAAAACTTATGCGTTGGCTTGTGATCTTTTATCAATTTTATTATAGTGTTTTTTGATTCATTTTAATAGCTTTTGTGGCTATTATTTCACAACAGATATAAATATACGCTCGACGTAACACAATCCACCAACAAAAAAATAGAGCCTATGATGTGTCCCAGAAGGAGGGGCAAAGGGCGTAGTTTTTTGTGTCTTGGTTTAATTAGTTGGACAAATACAAAAATCTTTAATGCATTTTACTTTAACAAGAATGAGTCACTTATTACCGGTCTCTTTCTATATAGAAACTCACAAGAAAAATGGGGACAATTTTTTTCCGGGGTCAACAACCTAAAGAGTATGATCGGTATCTAGGAGTGATCGGTCTCCTCCACCCATTTGCTATCTTGCGCCTCGACCATCTAATTAACCTCACTGAGGGAGTCCTGGATTAGGGGGTGTCCGGATGGCCAGACTATACCTTCAGCCGGACTCCTGGACTATGAAGATACAAGATTGAAGACATCGTCCCATGTCCGGAAGGGACTTTCCTTGGCGTGAAAGGCAAGCTTGGAGATACGGATATGCAGATCTCCTACCATTGTAACCGACTTTGTGTAACCCTAACCCTCTCCGGTGTCTATATAAACCGGAGGGTTTTAGTCCGTAGGACAAGATACACAACAACAATCATACCATAGGCTAGCTTCTAGGGTTTAGCCTCTCCGATCTCGTGGTAGATCTACTCTTGTACTACCCATATCATCAATATTAATCAAGCAGGACATAGGGTTTTACCTTCATCGAGAGGGCCCGAACCTGAGTAAAACTTCGTGTCCCTTGCCTCCTGTTACCATCCGGCCTAGACGCACAGTTCGGGACCCCCTACCCGAGATCCGCCGGTTTTGACACCGACATTGGTGCTTTCATTAAGAGTTCCTCTGTGTCGTCGCCGTCAGGCTTGATGGCTCCTACGATCATCAATGGCGATGCAGTCCAGGGTGAGACCTTCCTCCCCGGATAGATCTTCGTCTTTGGCGGCTTCGCACTGCGGGCCAATTCACTTGGCCATCTGGAGCAGATCGAAAGCTATGCCCCTGGCCGTCAGGTCAGATTTGGAAGTTTAAACTACACGACTGACATCTGCGGGGACTTGATCTTCGACGGATTCGAGCCACTGCCGAGCACGCCGCACTGTCACGACGAGCATGATCTAGCTCTGCCGTCGAACAGTGCCCTGGAGCCGCACCCGCATCGACTTCGACCCTTAATTCGGAGCCAACTGCGCCGATCGAGGGTGGGTGGTTGAACACCGCCTCGGGGGCTGCGATCCCAACGGCGATCGAGCCGAACACCAGCCCCGCACTCTGTGAGACTCGTGACTCCAAGGAGCCGGACTCCTCTCCGGACTACGAACCCTCCGCGCCCCTGCCGATCGAATCCGATTGGGCGCCGATTATGGAGTTTACTGCCGCGGACATCTTTCAGCACTCGCCTTCCGGCGATATTCTGAAGACACTGAAGTCTCTCTCTTTATCAGGAGAGCCCTGGCCGGACTACGGCCAGCAAGGTTGGGATTCGGACGATGAAGAAATTCAAAGCCCACCCACCACCCACTTTGTAGCCACTGTCGACGACTTAACCGACATGCTCGACTTCGACTCCGAAGACATCGACGGTATGGACGCCGATGAAGGAGACGATGAAGAACCAGCGACTATCAGGCCCTGGAAAGCCACCTCGTCATATGACATATACATGGTGGACACCCCAAAAGAAGGAGATGGCGATGGAATAGCGGAGGATGACCCCTCCAAGAAGCAGCCTAAGCACCGGCATCAGCGGCGCCGCTCAAAATCCCGCCAAAACAAATACGGTGATTCCAGCACGGGAGATAATAATACTCCGGAAAGTGCCGAAGAAAACCCCCTCCAGCAAGATTTAGCACAGGAGGATGGAGAAACCAGCCCTCATGAGAGAGCGGCGGACAGAGAGGTCGAGGACGATAATTATATGCCTCCCTCCGAAGATGAGGCAAGCCTCGACGACGACGAATTCGTCGTGCCAGAGGATCCCGTCGAGCAAGAGCGTTTTCAACACAGGCTTATGGCCACGGCAAGAAGCCTCAAGAAAAAACAGCAACAGCTTAGAGCTGATCAAGATTTGCTAGTCGACAGATGGACTGAAGTCCTTGCGGCGGAAGAGCATAAACTCGAACGCCCCTCCAAGAGCTACCCAAAGCGTAGGTTGCTACCCCGATTAGAGGAGGAAGCACTTGATGCGGCCGACCGTCCACCTCGTGGCCGCGATAGAGAGGCCTCTCGGCCCTCCACTCAAGCCGCACCCCGTACCAAGGCACAGGAATATGCGCCAGACTTACGAGATATGTTGGAGGACAAGGCAAGGCAAACAAGATTGATCTACGAATCGCGTGGGCGCCCCACGGCTCGAGACGGTAACCGTCACGCCAGCCACAAATTCGGCAGGGCCGAACACAGTAGACAAAGCTCATTGGAGCTACGTCGTGATATAGCCCAGTACAGAGGCGCCGCACACCCACTATGCTTCATAGACGAAATAATGGATCATCAAATCCCCAAGGGTTTCAAACCCGTAAATATCGAATCATATGATGGCACAACAGATCCTGCGGTATGGATCGAGGATTATCTCCTTCATATCCACATGGCCCGCGACGATGATTTCCACGCCATCAAATACCTCCCACTCAAGCTTAAAGGACCAGCTCGGCATTGGCTTAACAGCTTGCCAACAGGATCAATCAGTTGTTGGGAGGACCTGGAAGCCGCATTCCTCGACAATTTTCAGGGCACTTATGTGCGACCCCCAGACGCCGATGAACTAAGTCACGTAATTCAGCAGCCAGAGGAATCGGCCAGGCAATTCTGGACATGGTTCCTAACAAAGAAAAATCAAATAATCGACTGTCTGGACGCTGAGGCCCTAGCAGCCTTAAATCACAATATCCGTGATGAGTGGCTTGCCCGGCACCTTGGACACGAAAAGTCGAAGTCTATGGCAGCACTCACGACACTCATGACCCGCTTTTGCGCGGGAGAAGACAGCTGGCTTGCTCGTAGCAACAATATGACCAAGAACCCTGGTAATTCGGATACCAGTGACAGTAGTGGCAGGTCGCGTCGCAACAAGCAGAAGCGCCGCATTAACGGCGACAATGCTGAGGATACGGCAGTTAATGCCAGATTCAGAGGCTCTAAATCCGGTCAGCGGAAAAAACCATTCAAAAGGAATCCTAGGGGCCCGTCCAGTTTGGACCGAATACTCGACCGCTTGTGCCAGATACATGGCACCCCCGAAAAGCCGGCCAATCACACCAACATGGATTGTTGGGTGTTCAAGCAGGCAGGCAAGTTAAACGCCGAAAATGAAGACAAGGGGCTGCATAGCGATGACGACGAGGAGCCCCGGCCGCCGAACAACAATGGACAGAAGGGTTTTTCCCGACAAGTGCGGACGGTGAACATGATATACGCAACCCACGTCCCCAAAAGGGAGCGGAAGCGCACGTTAAGGGACGTATACGCGGTAGAGCCAGTCGCCCCAAAGTTCAACCCATGGTCCTCCTGCCCGATCACCTTTGATCAAAGGGACCATCCCACTAGCATCCATCATGGCGGTTTCGCCGCATTGGTTCTAGACCCAATTATTGACGGATTTCATCTCACTAGAGTCCTTATGGACGGCGGCAGCAGCCTGAACCTGCTTTACCAGGATACAATGCGGAAAATGGGCATAGATCCCTTGAGGATTAAGCCCACCAAAACGACCTTTAAAGGCGTAATACCAGATGTAGAGGCCAACTGTACAGGCTCAGTCACACTTGAAGTGGTCTTCGGATCTCCGGATAATTTCCGAAGCGAGGAGTTAATCTTCGACATAGTCCCATTCCGCAGTGGCTATCACGCACTGCTCGGGCGAACCGCATTCGCCAAGTTCAATGCGGTACCGCACTACGCATACCTTAAGCTCAAGATGCCAGGCCCTCGAGGAGTAATTACGGTCAATGGAAACACCGAACGCTCCCTCCGAACGGAGGAGCACACGGCGGCCCTTTCTGCGGAAGTAGAAAGTGGCCTCTCCAGGCAGTTCTCCAGTCCAGCCATTAAACGACCGGACACCGTCAAGCGCGCCCGGAGTAACCTACAACAAGACCGCCTGGCACAATCTGAGCAGGCGTAGCAATGCGGCCCCAACCCCAGCCCTCGCAAAGATGCGACACCAGTACTTCGCGTACATTACTACGCTCTAGAAATACCATGGGTACAGGGGGAGGGGCACCATCACGGCATGCCCGAAACACGGCTTAAACCGCACCAGGGGCTGCCGATTTTTTAATTTTCTCTTACTTTCAGGACTCCACTCTTCGGAAGGCCTATTCGGCGGTTCAATTGCCGCACAAACGATGTAATAACTAGGGAAGCAGACAAGCCATGCCGCATTACGGAACTCCCAGGTGGTCTCTATCACAAGCAGTATACCTGTTTCGCATACTATTCCGCAGCTTGCCCCTGGAATGGACATGTTACATAGTCCAACCTGTTGCTTATCGCATTATTTGTATCGTTCTGCTTTGATCGCAGCCCTTTTTAATAAGCAATGCATAGCTTTTGTCTATTTTTGCATTACTCTTTATATATATGTGTGTGTGTGTGTGTGTGTGTTCCTTAACGACATATTGCACCCGTACACTTTGGTACGGTCTAAATACGCCAGGGGCTTTAGTACCCCTCAATATGGTGTGAGAAGTCCGAACACTTTAACAAGTGCGGCACCCCGAACTTATAGCATTATATGCATCGGCTGCGAATCATGTCTTGGGTCAATAGTTGGGTTTGCCCGGCTCCTATGTTTTGGTGCCTTACGTTCCGCTATATCGACTAAGGTAGCACTAGGAGAACCACTGCGATTGTGCCCCAGTTGAGCTGGGTCAAGCACCTCAGTGGAGAAAGCTAAAACTGACTGTCATGATGAAGTGAGAGCTGGTCGCTGTTCGAGAGGTTTTTCGAGTCCCTAACGACTTATGCCGCTTAGAGCGAGGAGCCGGCTCTGTCCGGCCCCGAACTCGGTCTTTCGAATACTAGGGGCTTCGCCGAAATTTAAAATTATAGAATTCTATGGCTAAGTGAGAGTGTTCACACATTATAGTCCGATTGCCTTGTTCGTTGGGCTGAGCGCCTCCCTCGAAGGACCCAAACATGGGAAAAAGAGCGCTCAGGTTTATCCCCGAACACCCCAGCACTAGCGGCACGGGGGCAGAAGCCGACAACTTTCCATGTCTCAGAATTGATAAACAGCCGCACAGAAGGTAATATTTTAAATTCCAACAGCATTGTTTAGCGCATATGAACAAGTTTTCAGTGCATAGGACAAAACGAGCAAATTTCACTCAAAAATTACATCCCTAGAACATTCATCCGCCACAAGGCAGGCACCCTTCAAAACATCCTTATAATAATCCTCGAGCTTGCGATGCTCTTTCCCCGGTGGTGGCCCGTCCTTCACAAGCTTCTCAGCATCCAGCTTGCCCCGGTGCACCTTAGCACGGGCAAGGGCCCTACGGGCACCTTCAATGCAGACGGTGCGCTTGATGACTTCGAGCCTTGGACAGGCCTCCACCAGCCGCCGCACCAGCCCAAAATAGCTCCCAGGCAGAGCCCCTCCAGGCCACAGCCGAACTATGAGGCCCTTCATGGCCTGTTCGGCTGCCTTGTGGAGCTCGACCAGTTGCTTCAGCTGGTCGCTCAGGGGCACGGGGTGTCCGGCCTCAGCATACTGAGACCAGAACACCTTCTCTGTCGAGCTGCCCTCCTCGGCTCGATAGAATGCGGCGGCATCAGACACACTCCGGGGAAGATCTGCGAACGCTCCTGGAGAGCTCCAGATTCGGGTAAGTAACAAGTAACTCACGTTTATGTGTTTGCTTTGCATAAAGAATGCCTTACCCGCCGCTATCTTCTTCACCTCATCCAACTCCTGGAGGGTCTTCTGGGATTCGGCCTTGGCAGACTTGGCATTTTCAATAGCCACCGCGAGCTCAGACGCTCGCGTCTTTGAGTCAAGCTCCAAACTCTCATGTTTTTCCATGAGAGCCTGGAGCTCTTTCCGTACCTTGCCAACCTTGGCCTCATACTTCTCCTGCTCGGTGCGCTCCGTGGCCGCCCTCTTCTCGGCCTCGACCAGCGCTTGCTTAAGGGTCGCCACCTCAGACGTGGCCCCTACAATAGCCATGATAATCCTGTCATTTTTTGCAATTGGACCTTTTTATATATATTTAAACAAGGTATTTCTTACCTTCATTGTCCTCGAGCTGCTTCTTGGCACGCCCGAGCTCTTGCTCGGACCGCTCGAGGTTCTGCTTTAGCGTGTCCACTTCCACAGTCAATGCGGCGGACGCAAGCAGAGAAGCATGCATACGCATATTGACTCCTTTTTGTTAGACTCCTACGAATTTTATTTGATCCTCTATTCGGCTTTTCTTCCCGAACGCCAAACAGAGCATCAGGGGCTACTGTCTATGCGGTAATATTATTTGCACATTCTTTACTTACCTCAAGGCCTGTTAAAAGGCTAGTACAAGCTTCAGTCAGTCCGCTCTTGGCGGACTGAACCTTTTGGACCACCGCACTCATAATGGTGCGGTGCTCCTCATCGATGGAGGCGCCTTGGAGCGCCTCCAACAGATTGTCCGGCGCCTCCGGTTGGACGGGGGTCACCGGCACGGTGGGCTTGCTCCTCTTGGAAGGAGGACCCCCGCCGGACTCTGGAACCTTTGAAGGTTCCGGAGCGGTGTCCGGCCTAGAGCCGGACTTGGAGCCCTGGGGGGTTTCATCCCCTTTACTCCTGGAGTCCGGGAGGTCGCCTTGCGGCGCCTCCAGGACCACCTCCTCCCGGCTTGGAACCTGTTGGGACAACACTTCGGTGTCATCCGTAGGGTGGGGGGAGGAAGCCGTCGGAAGCGAGTTCACATCCAACGAGTCCAGTGAGCCGCTCGACGACGCGTCGAGTCGGTCTTTGGGTGGGCTGCATAAACATATTCGACATAAGGGAAAGCTGTGCAATAAACGAATACTATGAATTACTCTGGTATCCGGATACTTACGATTTTGCCAGGGGCTTGGCCCTGGGCGGCCACTCCTCTCCGCCGTCGTCGGCGTCGGTGGAGTAGTCCGGAGGAAGGGTTTTCCCCTTCTTGGACCCTCCGGCCTCCCGAGAGAGGGCGGCCTTCCTTTTCTTCTCTCCTCCCGCTGGAGGGGGAGAGGTCTCTTCTTCTTCCTCCTCGTCTTCACGGGAGGAATGCGCCTCGGAACCGTCGGATGATGGATCCGACACCTTGCGCCGGGCACTCTTTCGAGTCCCTGTGGCCTTTTTCACGGCCTTCTTCTCCGCACCACATAGGGTGCCGGAACCAGCAGCTTCGCCAAGCGAGCGTCCGCTGGGCCTTCGGGCAAAGGAGCCGGATAGTTGATCTGTCCGAATGTCACCTGCCAATCCTGTCAAAGGTAAGGGAGCTTAGATCCTGCATGGAGTCAAACTATGAAAAACTGATACCCTGTAAAAGGAAAAAAATAGCTTACCGCATGAGCGTGACGCTGCGTACTGAATCCGCGATCCTCGGTAACGGATGCGGGGGCCTCGGCGCCCTTGAAAAGCACCTTCCAGGCATCTTCGTACGTCGTGTCGAAGAGCCTGCTCAGAGTTTGGTGCCGCGCTGGGTCGAACTCCCACAGGTTGAAAGCCCGTTGTTGACACAGGAGGATCAGGCGGATGAGCATAACCTGGACTACGTTGACAAGTTTGAGCTTCTTGTCCATCAGGGTTTGGGCGCATGTTTGGAGTCCGGTCAGCTCTCCTTTTTTACCCGCGACAGGCCCGTCTCCTTCCAGGAGGTGAGCCGCGTAGGGGGTCCGGATCGAAACTCGGGGGCTGCGACCCATTCGGGGTCTTGCGGCTCAGTGATGTAAAACCATCCCGATTGCCACCCCTTCAGGGTCTCCACAAAGGAGCCCTCAAGCCATAAGACGTTGGCCATCTTGCCCACCATGACGCCTCCGCACTCCGCCTAGTTGCCGCGCACCACCTTTGGCTTGACATTGAAAGTCTTGAGCCATAGGCCGAAATGGGGGCGGATGCGGAGAAAAGCCTCGCACACGACGATAAACGCCGAGATGTTGAGGACAAAGTTCGGGGCCAGATCGTGGAAATCCAGGTCATAGTAGAACATGAGCCCCCGGACAAATGGGTGAAGAGGGAAGCCCAGTCCGCGGAGGAAATGGGGGAGGAACACCACCCTCTCATGGGGCCTAGGAGTGGGGATGAGCTGCCCCTTTTCGGGAAGCCGGTACGCAATGTCGTTAGACAAGTATCCGGCCTTCCTCAGTTTTTTGATGTGTCCCTCCGTGACGGAGGAGACCATCCACTTGCCTCCCGCTCCGGACATGGCTGGAGAAGGTTGAGGTGGGGAGTGCGGACTTGGGCGCTGGAGCTCGAGTGCGCGAGAATGGATAAGCAAGGGAGGAAGAAGGCGTAGGTGAAAAGGTGGATCCTTATCCCCTTATATGGGTGGACGCAACTACGTGTCCCCACCAGCCTGATAGAACTCGCTTATCTCCAAGCGCCGTAATCAATGGCGCGGTTGGGTTACTCACGCCCGTATTGATGAGAATCCCGGAATAAGGGGACACGATCTCTGATTTAACAAGACTTGCCACGGAAACCGCCTCGCATGACGCGCTGAGGTGGGATAATGAAACGACTCGGATAAAGGCTTGGCCGTGGTGTGTCACACTACGGAATACGTCAGCAGATTAGATTTGTGTAAATATTATTCTCTCTATGGCAATATGTGGAAACTTATTTTGCAGAGACGGACATTATCTTTGTGTTCAAAATCTTCTATGAAGTACTTGGAGGAGGAACCCACCTTGCAATGCCGAAGACAATCTGCGCGCCGGACTCGTCGTCATTGAAGCCTGGTTCAGGGGCTACTGAGGGAGTCCTGGATTAGGGGGTGTCTGGATGGCCGGACTATACCTTCAGCCGGACTCGTGGACTATGAAGATACAAGATTGAAGACTTCGTCCCGTGTCCGGAAGGGACTTTCCTTGGCGTGGAAGGCAAGCTTGGCGATAGGGATATGCAGATCTCCTACCATTGTAACCGACTTTGTGTAACCCTAACCCTCTCCGGTGTCTATATAAACCGGAGGGTTTTAGTCCGTAGGACAAGATACACAACAACAATCATACCATAGGCTAGCTTCTAGGGTTTAGCCTCTCCGATCTCGTGGTAGATCTACTCTTGTACTACCCATATCATCAATATTAATCAAGTAGGACGTAGGGTTTTACCTCCATCGAGAGGGCCCGAACCTGGGTAAAACTTCGTGTCCCTTGCCTCCTGTTACCATCCGGCCTAGACGCACAGTTCGGAACCCCCTATCCGAGATCCGCCGATTTTGACACCGACACTCACCGTCCCTCTCTTCTCCTCCTCCCACCCTTGCAACGTACACCTCCCCTCTCACAGCAACCGGTGGTGACTTGCAGTAGCGACAACAACTTGTAGTGGCGGTTGGTCGCTTGTAGCCCCGACGTTGCTGCCCTACACACTGGTTTCGTCCCTCTCGCAGCACGACGTCGTCGATCCCATAGTGTCAGTGGTCATAGCTCGCTGTAGCACAAGTAGCCACCCCAATCCCTATGGCCACTCTCCCTCCCCTTGCAACATGGCGTGGTTGGGCCACAGTAGCACTGAGTGCCCAACTTCCAACAATACCGACAATGTCATCTTGAAACACCAATGGTCTCCCCTTATAGCAGTTCGTGTCTGGACTTGCAGGACAACACCAGCAGCCAGACATGTAGCAGTGTGTATGCAGCGCCCGACCTACACCTCCGATGCCCATCTTACAATGAGGACGTCCTCATGTTGTGCCAGTCATGTGCGGCTTGCAACAATGGTGTCTCCGCTTGTAGCATAGCATAGGGAGCAGGTTGCACACAAGATCGACTGGTCAAGAGTATTCATGGATATACGGGCGATTAAGTTGGTCAAGTTACAATGCTGTCCTTTGCGGGGTTGCTATCCATCATATGAGTGTGCGATCGATGCCTCGGTGCGTTGGATCAATCGGCTGAAACAAAACATTTTCACTTTTTAATGAAAGAAACTAAGTATTGGCCCCTGTTTTTAGGATGGTAATTCATATTTCTAGTTGTACAATCAGCAATGTGGAGCTGTAATACTGCAAGGTTATTTTATCGCAAAGATAGCTTATATTGACTATTTCAATCTTAATGTTGGTCAACACAAAAGCAGTCTCTAAAAAATATATACTATATGACCAAACTTCTTAATCACATTTTCAAGTCAAACTCAAAGCTAACTTTTTTTTTCTAGTTGAACTCATATCAAACTTGACCGAACTGGGAAGTACTCCCTCCGTTCGGAATTACTTGTCTCGGATATGGATGTATCTAGAACTAAAATATATCTAGATACATCCATTTCTGCGACAAGTAATTCCAAACGGAGGGAGTAAAATGCATATGCATGCTTCGATTGTAATATGCTAAGAAAACCATTGAAAACAGTCTCATACGCATATGCATGCTCCGATAACCGAACTTCTGGATCACATTTCCAATCGAACTCATATCAAACCTTTCTTAATTTTCTACTAGTGGAACTCGGATCAAACCTTTTCTAATAATTTTGTAGTGGAACTCAAATCAAACTTGTCTGAACCCGGAAACGGAGAAGCAAAGCCGCCGGGAGGGGCAATTCGGTCAACCCAACGCCCCGAAAAAGGGCGCGACCCAACCGCCGAACCGTCCCGAAGCGCCTAACGCCCCGAGAATTACCGAAACGCCCCTCCCTATCCGTCTCGGCTCCGGGCCGAGCGTCCGATCCGCTCTGCGATTCGGGAAACCGCTTCCCCCGGAGAGTACCTGGTACCGCACCTATATAGCGCTACGCGTGGCGCACCCAGAACGGCGCGGAAGAAACTAAATTCGAGAGGCGAGGGGAAAAATAAGGGAGAAACAAGTGGAGGAGTAAAGCAGCGGCGCAAGCAAGGGAGGGAGGAGGAGGAGAAAGCGAGGCGATTTCTTGCGGGATTCACCGGCGAGTTCGATCGGCGAGGGAGTCTGATCGGTGCGGTGATGGGGGTGAGGGAGCCCGTGGCGATGGAGATACCGGCGGAGGAGGGGGCGGCCGCGAGGGTGCCGCCGCGGATCAGGAGGAGGCTGCTCGAGGGCAGGGCCAGCGGCGGCGGCGGCCCGGCCAGCGCCGAGGAAATCGAGGCCAAGCTCAAGGAGGCCGACCACCGGAGGCAGGTAGGGGTCCCTGTCTGGTACCTTTGGTTTTCCTGCCTTTATTTCCCCCCTTTCCCCTTCTTCCTCCTCACGGTGGATTGCCGAGTCGCGGGGCGTGAAATTGTGAACTCGAAGTGTTGAGGCCTGCTTTTTTCCCCTTCTATTATACTCATCGGTGGTTCCCACCTTACTGGTGAAACGATAGTTGCGTGTCCTGCTGTAGAACTGGTATGTAATTTTATATTACTTTAATAAGAAAGGGGTGCTGTTTTTGAAGGAATTTACAGTAACTTTAGACTTGTGAAAGAATTCTTTTGGTTGAGCCTGTTCATGGGGGAGTCGGAGACTCAGAGTTACATTCTTTGGGAATTGTTTCGGCGGTAGGTAGTCGTGAGCTGAAGTTGGTCTCACGGGTGTCACGAATTGCTTTTCTGTTGGATTTTGCCGGTTTTTCTTTTCTTTTCTAGTTTGGAGTTTTCTGGTCTTTGAATTGAAGCGTTTGCCCCCATTGAAATAGTCTCAATTTTATCTGTAGTTCGGTGAAAGCGTAAACAGGAACTGTTAGTAATTAATTTAGTTGTCTGCATAGGTTTATTCCGAGTCTCCAGTAAAAATGGAAAGTTTTTTTAATCAAATAATAAAGGTGAAATTATTGTAAGTTCTAACTGCTTGAGTTAGCAAATTGATTTCAGGTTGTTTCGGTGGTAGGAGAATTATCCTAGTTTGGTAGGATAGTTTGCTTTCATCATCGACCACTTTGTTTTGCTTAGAAGTAACTTGTACCGCTGAAATTTTAGTTGCAACTTCTGTAGTTCTGTTGGTTGATGTAATCCTGGCAGGAGCTGTAGAAACAACTAAATAATTATGTGTTCTTTTGGTTAAAAAGTAAGTTTGAAGTGAATTAGCGATACATGCTTGATCAAATTAACTTATTTTCAATTGTTTCTCTGCAGCAATTCCACGATTGGTTATCCTGCAAAGCAAGGAAGAAGCCACGGAGCCCATCGTGGTCGTCTCAAGAGGAAGATTACGGACAGCGCCTTGAAGCCAGGCTTCAGGCAGCTGAGCAGAAAAGGTTAAGCCTCTTGGCAAAGGCACAGAACCGGTTAGCCAAGTTGGATGAACTCCGACAAGCAGCGAAGAATGATGTGGAAATGCGGTTTGAGAAGGAGAAGGAGGAACTTGAGACTAGAGTCGAGTCTCGTGTCCGACAGGCAGAGGAAAACCGTATGCGCCTTCTGCATGCAGATATGCAGAAGCGGGCCGCACTGAAGGAGAGAACAGAGAGGTCTCTCGTGCAGAAGGCGACATCTGAGAGCAAGTATACAGAGCGGGTGCGATCTGCTATCCTGGCAAAGCGTGCTGCTGCTGAGAAGAAACGGTTGGCGTTGTTAGAAGCTGAGAGGAGGAAGGCTCGTGCTCGGCTCATGCATATTCAACAAGCAGCCATGACTGTAAGCAGCCAGAGAGAAGCAGACAGGATTAAATTGAAAGAACATCTGGATAGCAAACTTCAGAGGGTATGTGTTGTGATACATACGCTGATTACAATTTTAGTTCTCCTGTTCTGCTTCTTATCTGATTTGTTATCTTATTGAACAGGCCAAGAGGAAGAGAGCTGAATATTTGAAGCAGCGAGGAAGTCCGTGCAGTTCTGCTCATGCCGATTACATCAAGCATGCAGATTTTCTTTCAAGAAAGCTTGCAAGGTATTACTCTCATACATTAAATTTTCCTTTGAATTCTAACCATTTGATTGTATTTGCATGTTCGAGTTAATTGAAGTTTTCTTCTCGTATATTGTAGGTGCTGGAGAAGTTTTGTGAAGTCCAGGAAGACAACACTTGCCTTAGCTCAAGCTTATGATGCTTTGGGAATTAATGAAAAATCTGTGAAGTCAATGCCATTTGAGGAATTAGCTATGTTGATGGGATCTCCCACAGCTCTTGAGGCTACTAAGGCATTACTTGACCGGTTCGAGAGGCGTTTGACTCTTTGTCAGTCAGCAAGTTCATCATCTGCAGAAAATATTGACCATCTACTGAAACGCCTTGCGACTCCAAAGAGGAAGGCACCTCCGAGTAGAGACGGAAGAACAAGGGTTGCAGCAAAAAGGCCAGCAAGAACTTCTGAAACAAGCAGGTTGTCTAGATATTCACTGAGGGTGGTACTCTGTGCTTACATGATCCTGGCTCATCCTAGTGCTGTTTTAAGTGGAGATGGTGAGCAAGAGAAGCTACTCATGGAGTCAGCAGCAAACTTTGTCAGGGAGTTTGAGCTGTTAGTTAAGACAATACTCGAGGGACCAGGAAGAGCCTCAAGGCAGCCATCTCTTGATGCTGCTGAATCATCTAGTTGCCAGAAGTCTTATGATGTTGCCAGTCAAAGTAAATTCAAGACTCAGTTGGTTAATTTTGACAAAGCATGGTGCACCTATCTTTACAGATTTGTGGTGTGGAAAGTAAAAGATGCAAGATCATTGGAGGGTGATCTTGTTAGGGCTGCATGCAAGCTTGAGCTGTCAATGATGCAAACATGCAAGTTAGCTGCCGACGGGCAGTCACACAACCTCACCCATGATATGAAGGCGATTCAGAAGCAGGTTTCTGACGATCAAAAACTCCTAAGAGAGAAGGTTCAGCATTTGAGCGGTGATGCAGGCATCGAGCGTATGGACTCTGCTCTCTCCGATGCAAGATCAAAGTTCTTTGAAGCGAAGGAGAATGGAAGTCCATTGGCAGCACCTGTTGCAAACGTATCTACCCCTCTGAGCATTGATTCATCTGGAAAGCTCCCGCCTACTGAGGTCAATATGAATTCCAAAACAGATGCTGAAGGATCAAGGTCTGTTGTGCGATCCCTGTTTGGAGCTTCTGGAGCATCAAGCAGCACATCACCAGTGAATCTGCCAACAGAGAATGAGCAGATGGTCAATGAGATGCTTCATGAGGACGGTGGTGCGATTGCTGGCAATTCTAATGATGCTCGTACCATTGAGAAGGATTTCCAAGACAAAGTGAGGGAAACAATGGAGAAAGCTTTCTGGGATGTGGTTACCGACTCGATGAGAGGAGACAAACCTGACTACAGCCAACTGATCAACCTGGTAAAGGAAGTGAGGGATTCATTGCACGACTTGGCTCCCAAGGAATGGAAGGAGGAAATCTGTGAGAACATTGACCTCGAAATTCTATCCCAGGTAAGATCCGAGTGTTTTGCATATATAAGTTTGTCATCGTGTTCCTTATTTTTTTTTTCTTATTCATGGAACATTGACATAATTTTGTTCCTGTACAAATGAAGGTACTCAAGTCAGGCTCCCAGGACACCCAATATCTGGGGCAGATTTTGCAGTACTCTCTGGATATGGTCAGAAAGCTGTCTGCTGCGGCAAAGGATGATGAGATGAAGGCAAGTCATGACAAATTATTGAGCGAGTTGGCTGCAAGTTCTGAAGATAATGATAATGCAATCAGCTCATTTGTCATTGCTGTCATCAAGGGTCTGCGTTTCACTCTGGAAGAAATAAAGGTGTGTTGAGTGTGTTAATACATTAAACTTGTCCTATAATTAACTGCAGTTGTTTTTATGCAGTGGAATTCTAACATTTTTCTGTTATATACAGCAACTGCAAGTAGAAGTGAGCAAGGCATATGTTCAGCTGATGCAACCGACGATAAAAGGCTCTGCTGGAGTGGAGTACCTGCAGAAGGCTTTCGGCGATCGCTATGGACCTCCTGCCAATGCGTCAGCTTCTCTCCCTGTAACTCTGCAGTGGATTTCAGCATCAAAGAGCATCGTGGACGCAGAATGGAGCGAACATCTGGGCTCTCTTTCAGTTCTTCCAGCAGCAAATCATGTAAGTTTCTAACAACATCAGCAGCATAGGGGCGTTCTATTTGTTATCTGGTTCCTGACACTAGTTTAATCCTTTGTGGCAGGCTCAGCCCCTTGTTACAGTGCTCCGAGCTGGCCATGGAGCTCCAGCAGCTGTTGTAGCTTCAGCAGGTAGTTCAGGTTTACCTGAATGCAAGGGAGAAAAGATTGACAAGCTTGTGAGGGTTGGCCTGTTGCAGCTTATTAGTGGTATGGAGGGATTACAATTGCAGTCAACTCCTGAGAGCTTCCATCTCAACTTTCTGAGATTGAGGGCCGTGCAGGGCCAATTTCAAGAAGTGATTGTGATGGCTACGAGGTAAACTACTATCTTATACTCATGTTATTTTAGTCTAGTCTGCAGGATTAAAACTTGAATGTGTGCTAACTGAACTTACTGTTTGTGCAGCATGCTCGTCCTGCGTCAAGTCCTGATGAGTGAGAATTCTAAGATCACTCCTCCGGAGCTGGAGACTGTCATCTCAGAACTCTTCGGCGCCCTGGTGAAGTTGTTGGACAACTCCCCGGAGGCAGGAACTGAAGAGATCGTGGAGGCGATGATGAGCGCGTCGGCGTCAGCCGGCTCTTTGACGGACGCCAAGATTCAGGCAAGGAGGCAGATAGTAACCCGGGTGCTCCTGAAGAGCCTCCAAGCGGACGACGTCGTCTTCAAGAAGGTCTCCCGGGCGGTCCACTGCGCCTTCCGCGGGGTCCTCCTTGGCGGCAGCAGTGCCAAGGGCCAGAAGCTGGCGGATGCAGCCCTACGCCGCGTCGGCGCGGGGAAGCTCGCCGACCGGGTGGTGAAGGCGGCTGAAGTGCTCATCAGGGTGGCCACGGTCTCGGAGAAGGTCCATGGCCCGTGGTACAAAGCGATCGCCTGAATGTGAATATAGCTTACTTTGGTTGGTTCTGTGAATACACACGTTGGGTCGGGTGTAAATTCTTGTCCCGCTGGATGAGGTGGGAATAAGTCATTGTACAGAAATTAATTAGTAGTTCAGGATGTTAAGAATTCTTGGTGTAGGGCAATATATGGATGTCCCAGCTCCAGAATTTAGTCAGTCAGGGCCCGGAGATGCTCAATGGCACCTGGGTTACGCCAATGATGGTGCAGTCACTGTAATAGAACTCAATAATGTGGTTATGTAAATATATCTCGTTTGTTTGAGCAGTTGGATGTTAAACTCTCGAATCACTGATTCTGAAAAGGACATAGTTATACATAATCACATCATATGGATTTTATCTGTTAAAGGCTCAAATGCTTATACATCTAGCTCTTTGCTTCAGAACAGACCTCACGGATGGAGAAAAAGCCCTGACCAAATTCATTAGACCCAAAGTAATCATGAATTCAGGAGTAAACTCCCAGGGTTTCTTGTCAGGACAATTTGCCACAGGGTGACCCTGACCACAACCATCACACTTCAAAGGAGTGGATAACGATGGCAGGATAACACTATTTTTGTGTGCATCACCACCCAACAATGTCTCTGCTTCATTACTCTCTCTGATTTTGGGAGAAATCTTCCTAGGGGGAAATGCAGGAATAGAACGACGGTCACCACCAAGCGAGGACTTACTTGCAGTGTGCCAGCACCACAGGAAACGGTGTGTATGCCAACGGCCAAAGCCATCGGCAAAGGCCCCAAAACTGTCGGCGAAGGCCTCAAAACCGTCGGCATACAGCCGTCGTCTTTGATTCCCTCAGTAAAGCCTGGATGGCCGTCGGTGTACAAAAGCCGTAGACATAGAAACATATGCCGACGGTCTTCTCGAGCCATCGGCGAAAAAGTAGATGACACGGCCGTCAAACGTCATCCACACACGTGCCGGTTTGCCGTCGGCATAGCTATGCCACGTGTCGCCGCCTGGGGTCCTCTTGGTGGTCATCTATGCCGACGGCAACACCAGATGGCCGAAGATTCCAACTTTATCATGATAAGTAAATAATTCAAAGTGAATTAGAAATGGATAATACAGAGTAATTATACAAGACTTACAGTCTGTTATGAAACCATAAGCTTTATTAATAATTATACAAGGTACAAAATTCTCAAATATTTACATTATATTAAATGAATATAAAAAGAAAAAAACTAAACCAAAATCTAGACTACACCTATTCTAAGCTCTTCTCTATCTTCTTTTTCATCACCTCCATGTCCTGGAGATCAACCTGAGAAACAAGAAAAAGAAGAAGAAAGTTTGTTTGGGGTTCAAATGTATGCGTCTCCTATGGATACACAAGCACATCTAGATGTCACATCCCTAGTTTTGGTATGTCCTAGGCTAGCTCTTCATGTGTGCATCATGTTTAAATTTCTCAGAAACTTAAAATGGGGATGACAGAAACCCCAGCACCCCCTGAAACCAACTAGGGTTTACAAAAATTATTTTCAATGAACCTGAAATGCCCTTATAAAATATTCATCATCTTTGCCTTGGTCTAGAACCTCTGACAAAAATGGTGCACACTTTTCTAGAACAACAGAGGGTCACTGAATTAAATCATATGCTATTTGCATTTGGGCATTTAAGTGCTATATAATATTTTAAATGTTCAAATATTCATGAACTAAAATGTTTACTGTTGGAATTATTCCAAACAGTAGCCTTGAGCAGTTTCATGAATTTTGAGATTGTTTTAGTATTTTTAATAAAGCCCTAAAGTTACAGAATAATAGAAAACATAAATAAATAGAAAAACCAGAGAGAGAGAGAACCTACCCGGCGCCTACCGGTGCGGCCTGTTGCTGAAGCCGGCCCAGCCCGGCCACCTCCCCTGCCAGTTGTCTTCCTCCTCTCGCCAGAAGGCAGAGGGGAAGCAGTGCACGGCGCTCTCGCGCGCGGGCACGCAGCTGCCTGCCTGGCCCCTCCCTGGCCAGCGCGACGCTGGGATCGTCACCCCGTGGCCTCTGGAACCCACAGACCCCTCTCTCAGTTTTCCCCCTCGCCCCCTCGCTCTCTTCACGCCATGGCCGGCGCGCTCGTCGCCGCCGTTCGCTGCCACGCGGCCACAGCCACCCCCTTGCCCCTCTGCCGTCCCCAAGAGCTCCGCCCCGACCTCTTCTTCGTCTCCGCCGAGCCAAACGATGCCAGAGCGCCCCACAACGCCGCCATCGCCATTGTCTTCGTCCTCTGCACCAACAGTCGTCATCGATTCGCAGCAACCCGACCGCGGCCGACCTCGCCGACGACGCCGTCGGACGCGCTGTGAGCACCCGCGTCGTCTCCCCCTTCTCCCCTGGTCGTGCTCGCCCTCTAGGCCATAGCCCCGTCATGACCAAAAGCTTGTTCGCCGCCATCCATGTCGCTGCCGTGGCGAGAGCCCACACACGTCGCATCCGAGGACGCTATCGTCCTTAGTACACTCCCAGGAGCCGAGAACACCCACCAGATCCTCCTCCCGTGCGCCGTAGCGCCTAACCCGCTGACGCCAAACTCCGGCCGCCACATTCGTGCTCGCCGCCGTCGACTCAGACCACCCCAGCTCCTCCCGCTTGGCCTACCAGATGAGCGCGAGCCCCAGCTACGCGTAGGACCAAACCGCGGTCGATTTGGTCGACCGTGGGCAAATTCCGAGCCCCCCGTCTTCTCGGGCTTCACCGGCGACGAGCCGTGGACCAAGTCCGGCGGGTTTGACCCCGCTTGACCGGGGTTTGACTTCCCCCCTGACCCACTGACGTGTGGGCCGCCCCTATTAAATATTAGTTAGATTAGTTTAGCGCTAATTAACCTAGATTAGTGCCTAACCTAACACTAACTAACTCTGTTAAGTTAGTTATGACACTGACACGCGGGACCCACAGGTCAGGTTTGACCTGGACCGCGCCCTGTTGACCTGCTGACGTCATGATGACACAGTGCTAACGCAATAAAGTCTTTCTGGAAATGAAATAAATCAGGAAAGGTTTAGAAATCCCAGAAAATGCTTTAAACTTTGAAAAATCATAGAAAATCAACCGTAGCTCAGAATTAAATAAATTATATATGAAAAATTATCAGAAAAATCCAATCTATCCATTCATGCTATCCCCATGCATGTTTGAGCAACTTATGCCTGCTGATCAGGTCAAATCAAATGTTGGCATTTAAATAATCACATATGGAGTTTGAATTTGAACCTTTGGTTCAAACCAACTTCATTTAAATCATTGCTAGTTGCATTAGCTCAAATCACAGCATATTGCCATGTCATGATCATGCATCATATTGTGTATCGCATTGATTGTGGTCTTCCTTGTTTGCCGATAATTGTCCCCTCTCAGTAGACGACGTTCCGACGATGAGATCGATGACACCGATGAAGAACTATACTATCTTCAGAATTGCCAGGCAAGCAAAACCCCCTTGTTCATTATGATACAATCCCACTCTCTCGCTCCTGCTCTCTTTTATTGCATTAGGACAACAACGATTCAACTGTTACATGCTGCGGTAGTTGAGCCCCTTTCCTTTGCATGACCTGTCATTGCCACAGTAAATAGATGAAACCCACTAGCATGAGTAGGAGTTATTTGAGCCCTGGTGTGCCTACTCATTCATGCTTGTTTGTCATGCCTGCTATTGCTTAGAGTTGAGTCAGGTCTGATTCATCGGGGATGAATTAGAGGTGTGAGAACATGTCCTGCTGTTGTGAGCTAAGTGTGTGAACACGATTTGGTAAAGGTATCGGTGAGAGGCCATGTAGGAGTACATGGTGGGTTGTCTCATTGAAGCCGTCCTCAGGAACTGAGTTCTGTGTTTGTGATCCATGAACAGCTACTACCACGCATTGGAATGCTTAAGTGCCCCTCTCGACCTATTAATCAACCTGATCTCTGTCCAGGAGTTGTAACTAGTTTCTGGTGTTTGTAGGTTGTGTTAGTAGTCTACCAAGTGGCACCCGGTACAGCTGGGCTTGGGACAGACTAGGCACAGTGGCACGATGTACCAAGTGGCACCCGGATAGTGGGCTTGGGAACCCTGCTCACATCGTTTGGGGCCATGAGTGACACCCCGGCCGGATCTCCTTGCGGATGGAACCCGAATAGGCGATAAACCTGGACTAGAGACTTGTGTGGTTAGTCAGGTCGTGGCCGACTCCCTCACCAGGCTTCCGCTTGAAGGTTGCCGAGATACACGACGTGTACATGGTGGTAAGTGGCGAGAGCGTGTGTGAAGAAGTACACCCCTGCAGGGTTATCATTATCTATTCGAATAGCCGGATTCCTCGGATATGGAAACTTGGACCCCTTGCATAGTTCATAGACAAGTGAAAGTGGATACTCTAAAATGCGCAAGATAAGCGTGAGTGCTATGGATGGCGTTCTTGTAGGGAGACAGGAGCGGATCCATAGTGGTGTATTGATATGGTGAATATGTGGACTCGTGTGCGCCACCTCAAAAGAGTTACTTGCAGTCGTAGTTCAGGATAGCCACCGAGTCAAAACTGGCTTGTTGCAGTTAAACTCCACCACCCCTTTCTTGATACTGATGCATATGTAGCTAGTTCTGATGTAAGTCTTGCTGGGTACATTTGTACTCATGTTTGCTTAATTTATGTTTTTGTGGAGAGACTTCAGCCTCACTAGTAGTTCCGCATGGACTTCGACGTTTAGCTCGTTACCTCAGCTACGATCTTGTACCCTTGGGAGGGTCTTATAGATAGTCAGGCTTCTCAGCCTTCTTCATTTGTAGTTGTCTGTACTCAGACAAGTTAAGCTTCCGCATGTGCTTGTTGCTTGTATGCTCTGTATGTTGGGTCATGAGACCCATGTTTGTAATATCTCGCTCCTCGGAGCCTAATGAATAAATTCTTTGAGTCGTAGAGTTTTGTTGTGATGCCATGTTGTATTTACACATATCGAGCATATTGTGTGTATGATTGAAATGCTTGGTATGTGTGGGATCCGACAACCTAGTTGTTTATCCTTGGTAGCCTCTCTTATGGGGAAATGTAGTCTTATGCTTCCATGAGCCATAGTAGTCCGCTACAGCCCGGTTCACCGGAGTCCTGCTAGCCCAGCACTACTGCTCCGGAACACTTAGACTGGCCGGCATGTGATTCACTTCGTTCCTGTGTCTGTCCCTTCGGGGAAATGTCACGCGGTGACATCCGGAGTCCTGCTAGCCTGCTACAGCTCGGGTTCCCAGAGTCCTGTTAGCCCAGTTGCTACAGCCCGGATTCACACGCTGCTGACTGACATGCTCGATGTTGATTCATGTATGCCTGTCCCCGTAAGTTAGTGCCACTTTGGGTTCACGACTAGTCATGTCGGCCCGGGTTCTTTGTCATATGGATGCTAGCGACACTATCATATACGTGAGCCAAAAGGCGCAAATGGTCCCGGGCCATGGTAAGGCAACACCCGTGGGGATACCGTGTGTGAGGCCGCAAAGTGATATGAGGTGTTACAGGCTAGATAGGTGTGACTTAGAATCGGGGTCTTGACAGTTTTGGTATCAGAGCCTGACTGCCTGTAGGATTACCAAGCCAAGCTGGTCGAAGTTGAGTCTAGAAATGCTTTAGTTACATAAGGGAATTGATTGTGGAAGGGAACGTAAGGCTCTTTTTACTCCTTTACCTTATGCCCTTCTGCTCTGAGTCAACCTCTTCTTTTCTACGGGGGTTAAGAACTAGGCTTCTCTTCTATCTCTCAGGATGACGTGTTACTAAACCGTAGTTGCCTAGGATTGTTGAGTTCAAGCCTCAGTTCAGTTCCTACTACTTCCATATGTTCATAGCTGGCCTCAGAACCTTGATATTGTGATGTTGAGTGGTTATGCGACCATTTTTGCAGGATGTCTCAAATCATTTTGAGCATTTACAGCCGTTATGCTGTCTGAGTCATCCCAGGTTTCTAAACAGTCTGATGCATCTGCAAATCCCTTCCTCCTGTTCCTGATGTCCTTTTGGGCCAGATTAAGCACACTAATCAGTGAGTTGAGGTACTCTATTGCCTCGACATATATGTTGGAGTTGTTATTATGACACTAGGGTATCTTAGAGTTAGTAATCTAGCCATGTTTGGTGTTCCCAGTGTGATGATTCTGGCCACCATTCTCGAAAGCATCTCGTGATGTTATTTAGTTAGTAGGTATTTTATTTCCGGGTCCTTGGACCCAAGATTCACTCTACTTACCTCATGTTGATAGTGTTTGCTAGTTCCTTTAGGATATTAGTAACCTTGTGATCGTCCTCGAGCTCTGTGGTATATAGTTCTTCCAATACCATGAGCCAATATGGCAGAAGTTATTTGAACCAAAAGATCACAATCAGAGTACTCTTGATGAGTTCTCGATCATATGTTGTGACTCTGCCAGTTCTATCTTACCGCATGGGTTATCCGGAAGAAACCTGTTGAACTTAGTTCGACATACTAATCTATGCATCCACAACTCAAAATGTTATATGTTCCTTGAGTTGATCCTCCTCAGTTGTATTCCGACCCTAGTCCATCAATTGATAGTCAGGAATAGTTGTGCATTCGTGTTCATCGATGCCTATTATTCTTGTGGTCCGTCAAGCCATTCTATTCCGTAATGACTAGGAGAAACAAACTCCAGTACCTTGTCCACTTCGAGGATTGGGTCAAAGTAGTTATATGCCATGGATCAAAATGCAAATCCAGCTTTTGCTCTGTTCTACCTTGGAGTGTTACCATCTTTATGTCAAGAATGTCTTGAGAATTACACCACCTCTTATGAATTCTTGATGCAGTGATACTTCTCACCATCATCATTCATTCCTCGGTCCTCGTGTTGTTGTAACCGGAATGCCGACAAGTGAATTGTGATGTGTGAAATCAATACTCCGAGCAACTCATTGCTTGGTAGTAAATGGACAATATTCTCATTCTTAGCGTGCTCGTTATTGAACTACCATTCTAAGATTGATCTTGCTACCTAGTCCATATTTCCTGGTGCACTCTTGGATCAATGAGTTAGGATTGTGTCAATCCCTCGCTCCCTTGATCATATCGTCTTGCCCTGAAAAGCAAGATTGATCTTGAGCTTAGTAACATATCGGTGGTTCGTGATTTTCCGAATATCTTCTCGGAAGTATTACCTGGTTATCACCTGACCTCTATGTTGAGTTCGTGATCAATTTGATTTTTCTATAAACCACTATTTCTCCAAGAATCTGTGTTGGATACCCTGAAATAGTTGGTTAAGCTAAATGACAACTTGGAGAGTTGGAATATGATAGCTTGTCCGACTTAGTTCATCCCAAAGGGATATCCTTGTGTTTTGATAGTTGTTGAAGCAAGATGATATCTTCATCAATTGGTCCTCGTGATCAGTTGCTGGGTCTATCATCTTGTCAAAACTTTGACTTGAGTATGGGCTATCGTCAAGTCAAATCAGAACCAACGATGTTTGTAATGTTGTCTTACTCGTGGTTGATCCCTCGAGCATACACGATTACATCTTTTGGTCTGACCAATGCTATCACCGTGTTCACATGATGGTGGAAGTCCAGTGATATGGAAATTCCGATGAGTTGCTGTTGAGCCCATCAGCAGCATTTTGTCTCCCCCATGATTCATGTTGAACATCAACCTAGTATTGGAAACTTTGTAAGCAATGCCTTCGTGTTCCGTTCATGAAGCTTATGCTTGGATAGAAGAAGTGACTTCCTCAAATTCATGTGCATTTGGAGCAAGTTGCCGCCATGAGTTCGAGAAAGATTGCTTTGTTTCCTCTGGTACCATCCCAAGTTAGTTATGCATGTGCGAATGTATTCTATGGTTTGGTAGATTAATTACCTCCACTCCATATGTATTTCCTAGCACACCAAGCCACTGATTGATTTGTTCAAGGAGAAGAAGTTCCTTCTTAAGAGCATGCCTTATGCAAGGACTTTGTTATCCTCGATGATGTTTCCCAACCTGAACTCGGTAGTGTTTTTATTATAAGACTACTACGTGGTCATGCTTGTCTGGGACAACATGTTCACATGTGTTAGCAGAACCAGCTCATGTTTTGGAGCTTACTACCATAGTCCATTTCCTGAGAATCTCGCAACGCCATCTCGTCGATTTGTGTTGCAAACTTTCTTTCCAGACACATTGTCTGAATTATCCTGTTACCAACCAGATTTGAATCTCAGGCAGATATGATGGTTGGAACTTCTTCCGAGAACTATGATATAGGTTCCAGTGGAATGGACACACCTAGCTGGAAGCACTGTTGTTGTAGTATCTTGATTAAGCCATTTGGTCACCTCCCATGAGGATTTCACATGACTTATTCTTGAAGTTGTTCCTTAGGGATCCTTGTGCTCTCAGTTTCTTCGATGATTCTATAACCATTGGAACTTTGGAAACACTCTCGGCTGTTGAGTTCTTCCCCAGTTACCAGAATCATTCCCAACATTTGCATTTTGTTCCCAGCTTGCACCTCAGTAGTTGTTGTTCAGGATCATCTTCAAAAGTGGACTTACCATGGGTCCCATCCATCTCCGATGATAAGCAAACCATCCATTACGTTGTCTTCAACAAGGTAGTGCACATCATCCATTCTGGTATGAGTATGCCATTCTTTCGAATTCGTTCAAACGAACGTTTGTAAATTGCCTTAGGCTGGTAAGAAGAGTTCCAATGATCTTCGTATCAAAAGTAATTATTTTTGCCACTTAAGGGAATAATTCTATGAGTCACCTCCTCTAAGATGTCTCGTTGTGGTATCATGGCAACTCAACTCCTCGCTACGTTGACAACCGTTCACCACCTTCTTAAGTGTGGAATTGTTGCCTACCTAGTGAATCTTCATCATCTGTTTCACTCCATCCCTCTGGATGTATGCTTCATGTCTCAGCTCGAGAGATGTTTTCAATGTCTCACACCATGAGTTGATCCTGAGTTGTTCGATCTTCAAGAAGATTGATTCTTCTAGAGTTTCTTTTTTTCTCTCGTTGTCGTGTTGGTTGAAGTTTCCGAAGCAAGACGTCGAGACAAAGATGGTGATGAATCAACGTTCTTACGAAGTGCAACCTAGATCGTGAAGATAGTGTTAGTTGTGTTTCCCCTTCATCTTACCCTATGCTTGAATCTCGGGACGAGATTCTTGTTTAGTGGGGGTGAGCTGTCACATCCCTAGTTCTGCTATGTCCTAGGCTAGCCCTTCATGTGTGCATCATGTTTAAATTTCTCAAAAACTTGAAATGGGGATGATAGAACCCCCAGCACCCCCCTGAAACCAACTAGGGTTTACTAAAATTATTTTCAATGAACCTGAAATGCCCTTATAAAATGTTCATCATCTTTGCCTTGGTCTAGAACCTCTGACAAAAATGGTGCACACTTTTCTAGGACAATAGAGGGTCACTGAATTAAATCATATGCTATTTGCATTTGGGCATTTAAATGCTATATAATATTTTAAATGTCCAAATATTCATGAACTAAAATGTTTACTGTTGGAATTATTCCAAACAGTAGCCTTGAGCAGTTTCATGAATTTTGAGATTGTTTTAGTATTTTTAATAAAGCCCTAAAGTTACGGAATAATAGAAAACAGAAATAAATAGAAAAATCAGAGAGAGAGAGAGAGAACATACCCGGCGCCTACCTATGCGGCCTGCTGCTGAAGCCGGCCCAGCCCAGCCACCTCCCCTGCCAGTTGTCTTCCTCCTCTCGCCAGAAGGTAGAGGGGAAGCAGTGCACGGCGCTCGCGCGCGCGGGCACACAGCTGCCTGCCTGGCCCCTCCCTGGCCAGCGCGACGCTAGGCTCGTCACCCCGTGGCCTCTGGAACCCACCGACCCCTCTCTCACTTTTCCCCTCACCCCCTCGCTCTCTTCACGCCATAGCCGATGCGCTCGTCGCCGCCGTTCGCTGCCACGCGACCACAGCCACCCCCTTGCCCCTCTGCGTCCCCAAGAGCTCTGCCCCGACCTCTTCTTCGTCTCTGCCGAGCCAAACGACGCCGGAGCACCCCGCAGCGCTGCCATCGCCGTTGTCTTCATCCTCTGCACCTACAGTCGTCGTCGTCGATTCGCAGCAACCCGACCGCGGCCGCCCTCGCCGACGGCGCCGTCGGACGCGCTGTGAGCACCAGCGTCGTCTCCCCCTTCTCCCCTGGCTGCGCTCGCCCTCTAGGCCATAGCCCCTCCATGACCAAAAGCTTGCTCGCCACCATCCATGTCGTTGCCGTGGCGAGAGCCCACACACGTCGCATCCGAGGATGCTATCGTCCTCAGCACACTCCCAGGAGCCGAGAACACCCACCAGATCCTCCTCCCGTGTGCCGTAGTGCCTAACCCGCTGACGCCGAACTCCGGCCGCCGTCGACTCAGACCACCCCAGCTCCTCCCGCTTGGCCTACCAGATGCGCGCGAGCCCCAGCTACGCGTAGGACCAAACCGCGGTCGATTTGGTCGACCGTGGGCAAATTCCGAGCCCCTCCGCCGTCTCGGGCTTCACCGGCGACGAGCCGTGGACCAAGTCCGACGGGTTTGACCCTGCTTGACCGGGGTTTGACTTCCCCCCTGATGTGTGGGCTGCCCCTGTTAAATATTAGTTAGATTAGTTTAGCGCTAATTAACCTAGATTAGTGCCTAACCTAACACTAACTAACTCTGTTAAGTTAGTTATGACACTGACACGCAGGACCCACAGGTCAGGTTTGACCTGGACCGCGCCCTGTTGACCTGCTGACGTCATGATGACGCAGTGCTGACGCAGTACAGTCTTTCTAGAATTGAAATAAATTAGGAAAGGTTTAGAAATTCTAGAAAATGCTTTAAACTTTGAAAAATCATAGAAAATCAACCGTAGCTCAGAATTAAATAAATTATATATGAAACATTATCAGAAAAATCCAATCTATCCATTCATGCTATTTCCATGCATGTTTGAGCAACTTAGGCCTGCTGATTAGGTCAAATCAAATGTTGGCATTTAAATAATCACATATGGAGTTTGAATTTGAACCTTTGGTTCAAACCAACTTCATTTAAATCATTGCTAGTTGCATTAGCTCAAATCACAGCATATTGCCATGTCATGATCATGCATCATATTGTGTATCGCATTGATTGTGGTCTTCCTTGTTTGCCGATAATTGTCCCCTCTCAGTAGACGACGTTCCGACGATGAGATCGATGACACCGATGAAGAACTATACTATCTTCAGAATTGCCAGGCAAGCAAAACCCCCTTGTTCATTATGATACAATCCCACTCTCTCGCTCCTGCTCTCTTTTATTGCATTAGGACAACAACGATTCAACTGTTACATGCTGCGGTAGTTGAGCCCCTTTCCTTTGCATGACCTGTCATTGCCACAGTAAATAGATGAAACCCACTAGCATGAGTAGGAGTTATTTGAGCCCTGGTGTGCCTACTCATTCATGCTTGTTTGTCATGCCTGCTATTGCTTAGAGTTGAGTCAGGTCTGATTCATCGGGGATGAATTAGAGGTGTGAGAACATGTCCTGCTGTTGTGAGCTAAGTGTGTGAACACGATTTGGTAAAGGTATCGGTGAGAGGCCATGTAGGAGTACATGGTGGGTTGTCTCATTGAAGCCGTCCTCAGGAACTGAATTCTGTGTTTGTGATCCATGAACAGCTACTACCACGCATTGGAATGCTTAAGTGCCCCTCTCGACTTATTAATCAACCTGATCTCTGTCCAGGAGTTGCAACTAGTTTCTGGTGTTTGTAGGTTGTGTTAGTAGTCTACCAAGTGGCACCCGGTACAACTGGGCTTGGAACAGACTAGGCACAGTGACACGGTGTACCAAGTGGCACCCGGATGGTGGGCTTGGGAACCCTGCTCACATCGTTTGGGGCCGTGAGCGACACCCGGCCAGATCTCCTTGCGGATAGAACCCGAATAGGCGATAAACCTGGACTAGATACTTGTGTGGTTAATCAGGTCGTGGCCGACTCCCTCACCAGGCTTCCGCTTGAAGGTTGCCGAGATACACGACGTGTACATGGTGGTAAGTGGCGAGAGTGTGTGTGAAGAAGTACACCCCTGCAGGGTTATCATTATCTATTCGAATAGCCGGATTCCTCGGATATGGAAACTTGGACCCCTTGCATAGTTCATAGACAAGTGAAAGTGGATACTCTAAAATGCGCAAGATAAGTGTGAGTGCTATGGATGGCGTTCTCGTAGGGAGACGGGAGCGGATCCATAGTGGTGTATTGATATGGTGAATATGTGGACTCGTGTGCGCCACCTCAAAAGAGTTACTTGCAGTCGTAGTTCAGGATAGCCACCGAGTCAAAGCTGGCTTGCTGCAGTTAAACTCCACCACCCCTTTCTTGATACTGATGCATATGTAGCTAGTTCTGATGTAAGTCTTGCTGGGTACATTTGTACTCATGTTTGCTTAATTTATGTTTTTGTGGAGAGACTTCAGCCTCACTAGTAGTTCCGCATGGACTTCGACGTTTAGCTCGTTACCTCAGCTATGATCTTGTACCCTTGGGAGGGTCTTATAGATAGTCAGGCTTCTCAGCCTTCTTCATTTGTAGTTGTCTGTACTCAGACAAGTTAAGCTTCCGCATGTGCTTGTTGCTTGTATGCTCTGTATGTTGGGTCATGAGACCCATGTTTGTAATATCTCGCTCCTCGGAGCCTAATGAATAAATTCTTTGAGTCGTAGAGTTTTGTTGTGATGCCATGTTGTATTTACACATATCGAGCATATTGTGTGTATGATTGAAATGCTTGGTATGTGTGGGATCCAACAACCTAGTTGTTTATCCTTGGTAGCCTCTCTTATGGGGAAATGTAGTCTTATGCTTCCATGAGCCATAGTAGTCCACTACAGCCCGGTTCACCGGAGTCCTGCTAGCCCAGCACTACTGCTCTGGAACACTTAGACTTGCCGGCATGTGATTCACTTTGTTCCTGTGTCTGTCCCTTCGGGGAAATGTCACGCGGTGACATCCGGAGTCCTGCTAGCCTGCTACAGCTCGGGTTCCCAGAGTCCTGTTAGCCCAGTTGCTACAGCCCGGATTCACACGCTGCTGACCGACATGCTCGATGTTGATTCATGTATGCCTGTCCCCGTAAGTTAGTGCCAATTTGGGTTCACGACTAGTCATGTCGGCCCGGGTTCTCTGTCATATGGATGCTAGCGACACTATCATATATGTGAGCCAAAAGGCGAAAATGGTCCCAGGCCATGGTAAGGCGACACCCGTGGGGATACCGTGCGTGAGGCCACAAAGTGATATGAGGTGTTACAGGCAAGATCGGTGTGACTTAGAATCGGGGTCCTGACACTACACCCACTCACACTTGGTATATTCCTGTACTAGATACACAAGCACATCACAACACATGGGTTAGTAAAAATTAGCTAAATATACATGTACAACAAAAGGCACTAAACTACAGAAAGCACATAAGTGAACAGGAGAAACCATTATAATCTATGCAACTACAAATACTAAACTATATAGATAACATGACTATATCATATATCATACCAAAGAACAGTAGCACTTGTATGTATAACAGGTGAGAACCACAACTAAATGAGCAGAACATTCCTTCGGTGTTACTGTCGTCGGTGAAGCAGGTCACACTTGGGAGCTGGGTATTCGTTGTTTGAACCTCCTACCACACTTGTATACATATATTAGGACACAATGCAAGTTTTGGTAGGATTCAGACCCTCCAAAGACCACACAGCGGCCTAACCCTTACCCATTTGACCGGCAAGTCTAGCCCCTCTAAGTATCGAACCTCCATGAGTGGCAACTCATGTGTAAAAATATTATTTCTGAAATCCTTGAAACTTTCTGATGCAAATAGACATAAAATTTGCCTCATTTGGCAAAGGAATAAAAAATATACAAAAAGTCAAAACAAGAGGGGGTTTATGCAAATTTGAAGCAAACATGATTTTAGTTTGTTAAAATTTGAAAACATAACCAATAGAATCCTTTCATGATTTTGATCAAAAAAACATATACAATCTGTCAAAATCAATGCAAGTATGAATTACTTGTGATTTTGATAAAGTTTAAGGACCTATTTGCAAAGGTACATGAAGTTGCATTTTTAACTTACTCAAAAATAGAAACAAAGTGATATTCATAATCTATGAAAAATTATACCCCAAATTGATAAAGAATTTGTATATGGTTAATTTTATATAAGAGGGAGAGGCATGAGCTAACATACTTTCCGTACCTGGATCATATGAATTTATGATTGGAACTCTAGCAAGCATCTACAATAACTAAAGATTATTAACGTAAAATCCAACCATAGCATTAAGTGTCAAGTGCTCTTTACTCCCATACAAAAAAACCCCCTTACTTGGGTTTAACCTTCTGTCACTCTCGCAACCCACTATAAGCGAATCATGAACGTATTGGAACACCCTACAGTGGGCATCTACCATGTTTGTGGGACACGGAAGGCATCATAGGACAACACCAAAATAAAACACACAACTCAAACCAATCAAGATCATCAATCAACCCATAGGACAAAAGAAATCCACTCAAACATCATAGGATGGCTACACATCATTGGATAATAACATATAGCATAAAGCACCGTGTTCAAGTAGGGGGTACATCGGGTTGTGGGAGAATGGACCAATGATAATAGATGAGGTAAGGTGATGGAGGTGTTGATGAATATGAAGGAGTTGTTGGAGTAGATCTTCGTTACACGATGTTCCCCTGGCATTGTTCTGGCTCCACCGGGAGAGAGGGGGTGAGAGCCCCCCTCCTTCTTCTTGCTTCCCCCCCCCCCTAGATGGGAGGAGGGTTTCTCATTGGGTCCTTGGCTGCCATGGCTCCCGCAGGGGAGGAGCCCCTCCGAGATTGGATCTCTCTCTCTCTCTCTCTCCTGTTCTGCATTCCTATTTTCTGGCCCCTCACCGTTTCTTATATTCCTAGAGATTCGTAACTCCGATTGGGATAAAATGTTAACATGATTTTTATCCGGATATTAGCTTCCTTGAGGCAGGAGGACACCGTAACGGACTTACTGGGAGGCCACAAGCCTTCCTGGCACGCCCCAGGCTAGGGGGCGCGCTGTGTGAGTTTGTGGGACCTATGGGCCACCCCTTGCTTTGATTCTTGCGCCAAAAATTCACATATATTCCAAAAATCTTCGTAAAATTTTATCGCATTTGGACTTCATTTGATATGGATTTTCTATGAAACAAAAAAGCAACAAACAGGAGGTGGCACTAGGTACTAGATCAATATGTTAGTCCAAGAAAATAATATAAACTATTGCCAAAAATATGTGAAAGTTGTAAAATAATGGCATGAAACAATAAAAAATTATAGATACAACGGAGATGTATCAACGTGTATCGATCTTGTCCCACCTGCCGCAGATGCAGACACACCCGCCATCATCTCTGGTCTGTGGCTCCATCGGTCTTTGGTCACCCTGATATCCTCCTCTCTTCACTAGGCTTCAATTCTCTCTTGCAATCAATTCTTCCTCCTTGTGCTTCTCAACCCTGCAGGCCTCATCCATCTTTTGTTTTTTGACTCTGTGTCTCTTCAATCCTTCTTCTCTCATCTTCCCTCTGCCTCCCTTTCTTCCTTACGCCTCCAATCCTCCCGTCAAGCCCTTTGATTATCCTCCCAGCGGCGATCCTCTTCTCTTTTGTCCAATTACCCCACACGGTCGCACTCTCTACCCGCAAAGCGACCACGAGGGGGAGCGAAGGTTGCATGCCCTACGCTCCATATTGGTCGCGCTGCAACTACTCGGCAAAGGATCTCTCAAACTTTTGTGGTGAGAGGGCAGCGACGGTGGCAGGGATGGCGATGGGGAAGATAGAGAGAGTGGGAGGGACAAAGACCACTATCGGAACCCTAGATCTTATCTCTCTCACCCGACCGGCATTGAGGACCTGGGTCAACCCATATTTTCATGACCCCAGCCAAGGCCCACTAGGGGAAGTAACCGGCCCATACCGTTTGGGGCCATATTTTTTCTCCAAGTCCAATAATTTCACATTTTCCTTGTTAAAATTCACTTTCTTAGCTAGTTCCTCATGGATTGCATCTCCTTTTCCACTGGAAAGAACACTAGTGGGATAAACTTGGCTTGACCGCAACCAAGAATAACTGCACCATGTATGGACCATTTTTGTCTGTGACATGTCAGGAAGCAACAAGGATGATGGACTTAAAGTACCTTTTAGCTTTTTTCTTAGTCCCATCTAATTCTACTTTTCTTCATAAACCTTATTCACAGCTGCAATGTGACAGGGAAAAAAATACCATCCCATTCAACATAATCATCTCCCCTTTTCTCCTTTTTCTGTATTTAATCATTTTATCCCGATCATTGAGCAATCTGAGCATACCAGATCCCTGCTACAATGTCATGCATAAGAAAATGCGCCGGGAGGGGCGATTCGGTCAACCCAATGCCCCAAGAAAAGGCGCAACCCAACCACCGATAGTCAAGCACCTAAGGGCATGTCCAACGCGGGCACCAGGATTAATTCCCAGGTTGATGGGCGGTTGGGACGTTGATTCCTGGCGTCGTACGAGGCATCGACACAAAAATTAGAAGCGAGCGCTTGTGCATTTTTTGCTATGCGGGGTAAAGCGCTTGTGCAGTAGCCAGTTTTCCTAGCGCTAATTAGCCTCCAACATTGTAACAAACAATGCTTGATGTCATCTTCAATGGCAGACACTTACATAGGCGCTTATGGAGGAAAAAAATAAATATTGTAAAATATAAAAAAATCATCATAACACTCGCTAACCCAACGCTGCCGCTAACACTAGGTGCTAACTAACCGCTAACTGGCTGTAAAACTAGGAAGTGGGCACATCGTTCCAACTCATGCGAAGGAAAAAATAACTAAGTGCTCGTCACTAGATCTTGCGTTGATGTCGGGCCTGCCGCCATGATTGGATGGCCCAACCGCCCCATCGACCAAGAATTCGATCCTGGTGCCTATGCTAGCGTCGAGCATTATAGATGCCCTTAGAGCATCTCCAATAGAAGATGTATATTTGAAGATGTAAAAGTGCTAGATGTATAATTTACATCACCAAAAAGTGCTTTTTACATCACCAGAAAACACCCAATTCTAACTGATGATGTATAATTGGTGATGTAAAGCTAATGCTCCAACAGATGATGTAAATACATGATGTGAAACTAGTTCAACTACTACATGATTTCAAACATAGAAAGTTCATTTGAAGCAAACATAGTTCATAAAACATAATTAAACATAGTTCAAACTACTACATCCATCAAACTATTACTACTCCAAGTTTACTTCAATTTCATCAAACATAAACGAACATAAAACTACTCATCATCGCTCTTGAACTGCTCCAAGAACTATTCCTTGCTGCAGTCATCACACTCATCATACTCTTCCTCCGTGTCATCCCAATCTGACGAGTTGGAATCGATGGGGATCACCATCGAGGGGTCGGCTGAGGGAGTCCTGGACTAAGGGGTCCTCAGGCGTCCGGCCTGTTATCTATGGGACGGACTAATGGGCTATGAAAAGACCGAAGGCTGTACCCGTGTCCAGATAGGACTCTCCTGGGCATGGAAGGCAAGCTTGGCGAACAACTATGAAGATTCCATCTTATGTAACCGACTCTATGTAACCCTAGATCCCCCGGTGTCTATATAAACCGGAGGGTGTAGTCCGGAAAGCATATACTCAATACCGTAGTCATACAGGCTAGGCCTCTAGGATTTAGCCATTACGATCTCGTGGTAGATCAACTCTTGTAATACTCATATTCATCAAGATCAATCAAGCAGGAAGTAGGGTATTACCTTCATAAAGAGGGCCCGAACCTAGGTAAACAACGTGTCCCCTGTCTCCTGTTACCATCAACCTTAGACGCACAGTTCGGGACCCCCTACCCGAGATCCGCCGGTTTTGACACCGACATTGGTGCTTTCATTGAGAGTTCCTCTGTGCTGTCGCTGAAAGGTTTGATGGCCCCTTCAATCGTCAATAACGACGCTGTCTGCGGAGAAACTTTCCTCCCCGGGCACATCTTCGTGTTTGGCGGCTTCACACTGCGGGACAACTCGTTTGGCCATCTGGAGCATATCGAAAGCTACGCCCCTGGCCATCAAGTAATATTCGGGAGCTTGAACTATGTCACGGACATCCGTGGAGACTTGATCTTCACCGGATTCGATACCGCGGTGGCCGCTCCCGGCCACCCCGATGATCATGACCTAAATCTATCATCGGGCTGCATCCAGGAGATCGCTCCTATAACCGCTCTGGCCCTAGAGCCAGAGCAGGCCGTGCCATCCAAAGACGGGAGGATTAACCCCACCTCGGAGGCCGCAGACTCCACGGCGTTGGAGCCGCACATGGACCTGGTCTCACACGATGCCTATGCCACCGGAACGCTAGACTCATCTCCGTACGTAGGTGCGCGAGCCCGTGGACGCCGAGCTTGATCGTTTATCGATCTTCAAATTCAGCACCACAGACATCTTCCAGCACTCGCCTTTGGGAGATGTGCTAAACTCATTAAAAAACCTGTCCTTGGTGGAGGACTCTCAGCCGAACTATATCCGGCTCGAACTAGGGGCTGACGATGGAGAATTTTGCTTCCCACCCACCACCCATTTTATAGCCACGATCAAGGATTTGACCGACGAACTTGATTATGTGTAACGCCCCGAGACCGACGCTTCAGTTGCCCTTCCATTTATTTTAGTTGTTGATGTGTGTTTATTATGTTTGTGCATTATCATAATTGTTTTGCATATTTCTTTTTCCTATGTTGTTGCCATGTTCATGATGAGTGCCTTTGTCGTCTTGCTTCTTGCTTCATGTTCATCTTTTATTATATTGCATTGTGCCATCCTTGCCTTTTTATATGCTTCATGATGTGATGTTGCCTTTGCCATTTAAGTTGCATTTGCATCATGATCATCATTGTAGTTTGGATATTTATCGTGTGTATATTTGTGGTGGGCTTGTTATATTTATGAACTCCTTCTCCTCATCTTCTTTGCCGATCCATCTTGCCCTTCCATCTAAACCATCATCAAGTGCAACACCCCATGACTAGCTTCTTCTTTTCAATTGTCACACATTTATTGCAAGTGGCATTTTCCTGTCCCAGTAAAATGTTCACTTATTTTCTGTAAATCTTGCTCCATGCCTTATACCTCTCTGCCAAATTTCATTCATTTTGGAGTTGTTTTGGTTGGGTTCAAAAATGGCTCAAGTTTGAATTTAATTCAAACTTGGATTATTTTTCTACCTCTAAAAATTGCCAAGTCAGTTTATTCAAATCCTGTATAAATCTAGGACTCCATATATATTTCTGTCTCTGAGCCTTTCCTTCCCAAAACTCCTCCCCTTTTCAATCTTGGAGGTGTCTAATTGTTTTAGGCAGAATATAAGAAAGGAAGGAAGGCCTCAATCCCAGACAGCCCACCTGGGACTTTCTTTCCCCGGCCGAGCCGAGCCGAACGACCACCTGCTCCCTCCCTCACGGCGTCTCCTTCCTCTAGAGTATAGCAGCAGCAGCGCCGTGAGCAGGAGGCTCACGGACGTTGAGGCTAGCGCCTGCCTGCGCAACTATAAAGCCAGCGCGCCCTTAGGGTTTCCCTTTTCCCTCTCTCGCCGCCGCCACAAGCCCTCTGCTTCCTCCGGTTGTCCATCTTCTTCACGAACAGAGCACCCGAGAGAGAACCGCCGGCGCCCGTCGTCGTCCTCGCGTCCGGCCTGCGTCAGGATCCTCTCCGGCACGTCTTCCTGCGCCCCATCACCCTCCTCGACCGATCCCGGGAGTTAGTTGGGTGGGAGCCTCCCCCACGCGCCTCCCTGCTGTCGCCGTCGTCATGGCCGTGGCCGAGCCGAGTTGATGCTCGAGCCCGGCGTAGCAGCCGGCGTCCCCGACCTTATTCCTCCGCGGCAAGTCCCACGACTCTGGCAACAGCTTCCCACACCTCTCTGAGCCCCGGATCGCCAAGTCCAGCTTCTTCCCCGTCGTCCTCTTCCTCCCCTGCTTCCTCTACTTCTCGGATCCGAGGACGTCACCCCGACCAGCAGCTCGTCGCCGCCCTCTCCTTCATCTCCCGGCCTCCTCGCCGTATCCCTTGAGCCCCCTGGTGAGCAGCCGTTTCTCCCAGCTCCTCCCCGGTTCGATTCTGTCGTTGTGGCCATCGATCCCGTCGCGTCAGAGGCCATGTCCGCCACGCCATGGACGACCATAGCAGCGAGCCCAAGATCGTGTTCTTGGCTCTGCTCGCCTCACCTATGGCATGCATCCATGCACTTCGTCTCCGTTACAGTCGGCAGCCATGGCCGTAGCCATGTCCAGCGAGGCTTCACCTCCAGGCACGCTCAGCCACCCTCGCATCGTTGCTCCACCACACACGCCCGTAGCCCCCGCATGCATCTGCACCCGCACGCACACCCTGCCTGCTTGCCGCTCGCTCGCCGCGCCATGCTCGTCTATGCGTTGCTGTGAGCCGCAGCCGAGATGAGCTCCAGCTCGACGCTCGAGCTCCGGCCTCTTTCTTCCGCTCTCCACATGCACGCACGCATCCTGTAGCTGCACTCCCCTCATTTTTCCGCACCCCCGCCGCCGAACTCCAGCCTAAGCCGCCGCTGCATCCGGCCGTTAAGGCTCGCCGGAGACCTGCTGTCACCATGCCTTCATGGCAGAGCAAGGCTACACCTTCGCTTTTCTCTTTAAGTAGCTGTACTCCTTTCTGAACACAATTACAGAAGCACCCTAGTGGTCGGTTACATAGGCACACAACCAGGAGGTCCTGGGTTCGACTCCCAGGCGTCCCAATATTTTGCTCTGTTTTCCCTTTTCTGTTGCACACACACTGAGCGCGCTCCGGCCTCATTCGCTACCGGGCCGCTGCACTGCGCTTCAATCCGGCCCGTGCATGTTTTTTTTCCGCTCTGTGATTTTGGCATATTTCCAGTGCATGCGTATTTTCAGTAATGCCATTTATTTGCTTTGCTCATATCTAAATATCCATGCATCATAATAAAGCATGCAATATATGTAAAAATGCTTAGGATCTCATGTACTTTCATAATATGCAACTTTCACCCATGTCAAAATGTTTAAACTTGCTGTTTGCATAAATGATTTGTTAAAATGGTTTATTTCATAACTAAATAACCGTAACTCCGAATTTAATAAATTATATATGAAACTTGTCCAGAAAAATGCATAGATTAACATGATGCACTTACTTTTGCTGTTTAACAACTCTAAAATATGGTTTAGGCAGAACAGTACCAAATTTGAAATATGCATATGGGGATTTTCCGGAATTGTTGTTTGTATTTCCGGCTTCATTTAAACTTACCTAGATAGATAGTTTCTTTATGCTCCACCTCTTGCCATGCTAACAACATTTAATCTTGTTGGGTACATAAACGAGATCGAACTAAATAACTTGAATGTGGTGTTTCGTCAATATGCAACGGAGTTGCATATTGAGCTCCACTTAATTTGTAGGGTTGTTTGCGCACTTTGCCATGCCATGCCTCATTAAACCGGACATGCATCATACTTGCTCTGTTTTCCCTTTTCTGTTGCACACACACTGAGCGCGCTCGGGCCTCATTCGCTACCGGGCCGCTGCACTGCGCTTCAATCCGGCCCGTGCATGTTTTTTTTCCGCTCTGTGATTTTGGCATATTTCCAGTGCATGCGTATTTTCAGTAATGCCATTAATTTGCTTTGCTCATATCTAAATATCCATGCATCATAATAAAGCATGCAATATATGTAAAATGCTTAGGATCTCATGTACTTTCATAATATGCAACTTTCACCCATGTCAAAATGTTTAAACTTGCTGTTTGCATAAATGATTTGTTAAAATGGTTTATTTCATAACTAAATAACCGTAACTCCGAATTTAATAAATTATATATGTAACTTGTCCAGAAAAATGCATAGATTAACATGATGCACTTACTTTTGCTGTTTAACAACTCTAAAATATGGTTTAGGCAGAACAGTACAAAATTTGAAATATGCATATGGGGATTTTCCGGAATTGTTGTTTGTATTTCCGGCTTCATTTAAACTTGCCTAGATAGATAGTTTCTTTATGCTTCACCTCTTGCCATGCTAACAACATTTAATCTTGTTGGGTACATAAACGAGATCGAACTAAATAACTTGAATGTGGTGTTTCGTCAATATGCAACGGAGTTGCATATTGAGCTCCACTTAATTTGTAGGGTTGTTTGCGCACTTTGCCATGCCATGCCTCATTAAACCGGACATGCATCATACTTGATTGTGCATCATGCCATGATTATGTGGTAGTTTTTTACTATGTTTGTTTGCTTCTTTCCGGGTTACTTCTCGCGTTAGCTTCGGTTTCGTTCCGGAGTTGTGAGGATCCGTTCATCTACGTCCGTTTGTCTTCTTCATGGACTCGTTCTTCTTCCTTGCGGGTTTTCAGGAAAGATGACCATACCCTCGAAATCACTTCTATCTTTGCTTGCTAGTTGCTCGCTCTTTTGCTATGCCTATGCTGCGATACCTACCACTTGCTTATCATGCCTCCTATATTGTTGAACCAAGCCTCTAACCCACCTTGTCCTAGCAAACCGTTGTTTGGCTATGTTACCGCTTTGCTCAGCCCCTCTTATAGCATTGTTAGTTGCAGGTGAAGATGAAGTTTGTTCCTTGTTGGAACATGGAGATGTTGTTCCTTGTTGGAACATGTTTACTTGTTGGGATATCACAATATCTCTTATTTAATTAATGCATCCATATACTTGGTAAAGGGTGGAAGGCTCGGCCTTATGCCTGGTGTTTTGTTCCACTCTTGTCGCACTAGTTTCCATCATATCGGTGTTATGTTCCCGGCTTTTGCGTTCCTTACGCGGTTGGGTTATAATGGGAACCCCTTGACAGTTCGCCTTGAATAAAACTCCTCCAGCAATGCCCAACATTGGTTTTACCATTCGCCACCTAGCCTTTTCTTTCCCTTGGGTTCTGCAGACTCAAGGGTCATCATTATTCTAACCCCCCCGGGCCAGTGCTCCTCTGAGTGTTGGTCCAACCTGTCAGCTGCCGGTGGCCACCAGGGGCAACTATGGGCTGACCTACCAGGAGTTTGGACAATCTGAGTGTGCCCTGAGAACGAGATATGTGCAGCTCCTATCGGGATTTGTTGGCACATTCGGGCGGTGTTGCTGGACTTGTTTTACCATTGTCGAGGATGTCTTGTAACCTGGATGCCGAGCCTGATCGGATTGTCTTGGGAGAAGGAATATCCTTCGTTGACCGTGAGAGCTTGTGACGGGTTAAGTTGGGACACCCCTGCAGGGATTTGAACTTTCAAAAGCCATGCCCGCGGTTATGGGCAGATGGGAATTTGTTAATGCCTGGTTGTAGAAAACCTGAAGTTGATCTTAATTAAAATGCATCAACCGCGTGTGTTACCGTGATGGTCTCTTCTCGGCAGAGTCCAGGAAGTGAACACGGTGTTGGAGTTATGCTTGACGTAGGTTGTTTCTAGAATCACTTCTTGATCATAGTTGTTCGACCGTGCTTTGCCTTCTCTTCTCGCTCTCATTTGCGTATGTTTAGCCACCATATATGCTAGTCGCTTGCTGCAGCTCCACCTCATACCTTTTACCCTTCCTATAAGCTTAAATAGTCTTGATCGCGAGGGTGTGAGATTGCTGAGTCCCTGTGACTCACAGATACTTCCAAAACCAGTTTGCAGGTGCCGATGTTACCGAGCAGGTGACGCAACCAAACTCAGGAGGAGCTCGATGAAGATCTTGTCCTTTGTGTTGTTCCGTGCTAGTTGATCAGTAGTGGAGCCCAGTCGGGACGATCGGGGATCTGTGCAGCATTTGGGGTAGTCTTCTTTTATTTTGGCTTCGTAGTTGGGCCTTGATTGTATTTGCTTGATGTTATGCTTTATTCTTGTATTGTGTGAAGTGGCGATTGTAAGCCAACTATGTATCTTTTCGCTTATGTATTACATGGGTTGTGTGAAGATTACCTCACTTGCGACATTGCTTTCAATGCGGTTATGCCTCAAGTCGTGCTTCGACACGTGGGAGATATAGCCGCATCGAGGGCGTTACAAGTTGGTAATCAGAGCCTTCCCCGACTTAGGAGCCCCCTTCTTGATCGAATCGTTGGCGTTGTTGAGTCTAGAAAAATGTTTTGAGTCTTTTAGGTTTATATATATCGGAGTTGTGAGGATCGTGTTCTTTTCATGCTTATCCATTTAACCGGAGTGTTATGTCTATCATTCCTCTTCTAACCGGAGTCTTCTTCCAAGTGCTTTCGTTTTGCCAAGCTCATATTCTTTACCTTCCATTTCCAACTGGAGTGTTGTTGTATTTGATCCTTATCATTCCTTGTGCATCTCGTTTCTATCGGAGTGCTTGCTTGTACTTCTTGTACATTGCAACCCTTTTATTTGTCTTTCAACCTACAAGGTTCTCGCAATGTTCCTTATCCCTCTTTTATAACGAAGTGTTTTCAACTTATTGCATCTTTGTTGGATTCCTCCTTTCAATTAGTTTAACTTTTCAAGGCTCATGGTTTCATTCGTTTGCCAAAGAAGCAACTTAGCTTTACCTCTCCTCTTTCTATTCCGTTTTCCCTCCGGTGCCATTCTAGATCTCGGGACGAGATCCTCTCGTAGTGGTGGAGTGTTGTAATGCCCCGAGACCAACGCTTCAGTTGCCCTTCCATTTATTTTAGTTGTTGACGTGTGTTTATTATGTTTGTGCATTATCATAATTGTTTTGCATATTTCTTTTTCCTATGTTGTTGCCATGTTCATGATGAGTGCCTTTGTTGTCTTGCTTCTTGCTTCATGTTCATCTTCTATTATATTGCATTGTGCCATCCTTGCCTTTTTATATGCTTCATGATGTGATGTTGCCTTTGCCATTTATGTTACATTTGCATCATGATCATCATTGTAGTTTGGATATTTATCGTGTGTATATTTGTGGTGGGCTTGTTATATTTATGAACTCCTTCTCCTCATCTTCTTTGCTGATCCATCTTGCCCTTCCATCTAAACCATCATCAAGTGCAACACCCCATGACTAGCTTCTTCTTTTCAATTGTCACACATTTATTGCAAGTGGCATTTTCCTGTCCCAGTAAAATGTTCACTTATTTTTTGTAAATCTTGCTCCATGCCTTATACCTCTCTGTCAAATTTCATTCATTTTGGAGTTGTTTTGGTTGGGTTCAAAAATGGCTCAAGTTTGAATTTAATTCAAACTTGGATTATTTTTCTACCTCTAAAAATTGCCAAGTCAATTTATTCAAATCTTGTATAAATCTAGGACTCCATATATATTTCTGTCTCTGAGCCTTTCCTTCCCAAAACTCCTCCCCTTTTCAATCTTGGAGGTGTCTAATTGTTTTAAGCAGAATATAAGAAAGGAAGGAAGGCCTCAATCCCAGACAGCCCACCTGGGACTTTCTTTCCCCGGCTAAGCCGAGCCGAACGACCACCTGCTCCCTCCCTCACGGCGTCTCCTTCCTCTAGAGTATAGCAGCAGCAGCGCCGTGAGCAGGAGGCTCACGGACGTCGAGGCTAGCGCCTGCCTGCGCAACTATAAAGCCAGCGCGCCCTTAGGGTTTCCCTTTTCCCTCTCTCGCCACCGCCACAAGTCCTCTGCTTCCTCCGGTTGTCCCTCTTCTTCACGAACAGAGCACCCGAGAGAGAACCGCCGGCGCCCGTCATCGTCCTCGCGTCCGGCCTGCGTCAGGATCCTCTCCGACATGTCTTCCTGCGCCCCATCACCCTCCTCGACCGATCCCGGGAGTTAGTTGGGTGGGAGCCTCCCCCACGCGCCTCCCTGCCGTCGCCGTCGTCATGGCCGTGGCCGAGTTGATGCTCGAGCCCAGCGTAGCAGCCGGCGTCCCCGACCTTATTCCTCCGCGACAAGTCCCACGATTCTGGCAACAGCTTCCCGCACCTCTCCGAGCCCTGGATCGCCAAGTCCAGCTTCTTCCCCGTCGTCCTCTTCCTCCCCTGCTTCCTCTACTTCTCGGATCCGAGGACGTCGCCCTGACCAACAGCTCGTCGTCGCCCTCTCCTTCATCTCCTGGCCTCCTCGTCGTATCCATCGAGCCCCTGGTGAGCAGCCGTTCCTCCCAGCTCCTCCCCGGTTCGATTCTGTCGTTGTGGCCACCGATCCCGGCCATGTCCGCCACGCCATGGACGATCCTGGCAGCAAGCCCAAGCTCATGTTCTTGCCTCTGCTCGCCTCACCTATGGCATGCATCCATGCACTTCGTCTCCGTTACAGTCGGCAGCCGTGGCCGTAGCCATGTCCAGCGAGGCTTCACCTCCATGCACGCCCAGCCACCCTCGCATCGTTGCTCCACCACACACGCCCGTAGCCCCCGCATGCATCTGCACCCGCACGCACACCCTGCCTGCTTGCCGCTCACTTGCCGCGCCATGCTCGTCTATGCGTCGCTGTGCGCCGCAGCCGAGACGAGCTCCAGCTCGACGCTCGAGCTCCGGCCTCTTTCTTCCGCTCTCCACATGCACGCACGCATCCTGTAGCTGCACTCCCCTCCTTTTTCCGCACCCCCGCCGCCGAACTCCAGCCTAAGCCGCCGCTGCATCCGGCCGTTAAGGCTCGCCGGAGACCTGCTGTCACCGTGCCTTCATGGTAGAGCAAGGCTACGCCTTCGCTTTTCTCTTTAAGCAGGTGTACTCCTTTCTGAACACAATTACAAAAGCACCCCAGTGGTCGGTTACACAGGCACACAACCAGGAGGTCCTGGGTTCGAGTCCCAGGCATCCCAATTTTTCAGTTTTTCTGGTTTTGGGAACCTTCTAGAAGGTTCCTGAACCGGTTTTTCTATTCCCCCCTTTACCCCCTTTTGTTTCTTTTCTTTTACTGTTTCTTTTTCTTTTTCGTTTTAATGTTCTTTTTTTTGTTTTCTTTTTTATCTTTTTTTTCGTTTTTTTATGTTTCTTTTTTCCTGTTTTCTCTTTCTTTACCCCTGGGTTCGAGTCCCAGGCGTCCCAATTTTTTGGGAATTTCCTATTTGCCGCTCTTTTTGTTTCTTTTCTTTTACTGTTTCTTTTTCTTTTTCGTTTTAATGTTCTTTTTTTTGTTTATCTTTTTTTTTCGTTTTTTTATGTTTCTTTTTTTTCCTGTTTTCTCTTTCTTTACCCCTGGGTTCGAGTCCCAGGCGTCCCAATTTTTTGGGAATTTCCTATTTGCCGCTCTTTGCGGCAAGTAGTCGACCGGACGCATAGCCAAATTGACGAGCACGTTAGGATGGGCTGGCCCGTTCAAAAGTTAAAGCGAATCCGGTTTTGGGAATCTTCTAGGTAGTTCCTAGCAGGTTTTTCTGGTTTTGGGAACCTTCTAGAAGGTTCCTGAACCGATTTTCTATTCCCCCCTTTACCCCTTTTTGTTTCTTTTCTTTTACTGTTTCTTTTTCTTTTTTGTTTTAATGTTCTTTTTTTCTGTTTTCTTTTTTATCTTTTTTTTTGTTTTTTATGTTTCTTTTTTCCTGTTTTCTCTTTCTTTTTCATTTTTTCGTTTTTTGTTTTTCTCTTTTCAAAGTTATATTATTAATTTTTCAATTTTTTTGTGTTGCTCACAATTGTTCAAAACTTCACAAAATGTTCTCATTTTTCAAATTTTGTTCATGCTTTCAAAACATTGCTCAAAACTTCGCAAAATGTTCTCATTTTCAAATTTTGTTCATCCTTTCAAAAAATTGTTCAAAACTTCACAAAATGTTCTCATTTTCAATTTTTGTTCCTGACTTGAAAAAATGTTCATGCTTTCAAAAAATTATTCAAAGTTAACAAAATGTTCCCATCTTCAAATTTTGTTTCTCTTTTCTTTTTTTAGTTTCCTTTTCTTTTTTATGTTTTTTTCACAATTTCACAACTTTGCAAAAAAAAATCGCAAATTCAGAAAAATGTTCGTTTTTTCAATTTTTTTTCGTGAGTTTCAGTAAATGTTCCTTTTCAAATTTTGTTTGCATTTTTTCAGAAAATGTTCGTGTTTGAAAATTTTGTTTGTGAGTTTCGTAAAATTTTCCCATTTCAAAAATTTGTTCACATATTTCAAATTTTGTTCGGGAGTTTTAAAGAATGTTCACGTATTTCATACGAACTTAACTTTTTCTCTCAAACATAACGTTTGCGTACAAAATTTTGTTCTCTAAAGTCAAAAAATGTTCGGGATTTTAAAAAGTGTTCATTTTATCAAAACTTTGTTCAAGTTTTTTAGTTGTTCTTCTAGCATTCAGCAAACGCGAACAATTTTTGAATTTTTAATTTTTTTGAACATATCCAATGTTTAAGGTTTCTAGGTGGGGGTGTTAGATATGTAGTAGATGATCTTTTAAAGTACCCGCGTTACATATGACCGAAGGAGGTAGTTAGCTCGCCTGGTTAGTGACAAGAGTATACTAGCTCCAGATGCAAGGATCGATCCCCCGTTCCACGTTATAATTTTAGGTGATCATTTTGCTGTTTCGTCGCGACGATGGGCCGGCCCATTCGGGGGGCTGTACCTGTGCGGCGCGTGCGAATCGGACGCAAAGAGCGGCGCATAGGAGGTTCCAATTTTTTTGCTCTGTTTTCCCTTTTCTGTTGCACACACACTGAGCGCGCTCGGGCCTCATTCGCTACCGGGCCGCTGCACTGCGCTTCAATCCGGCCCGTGCATGTTTTTTTCCACTCTGTGATTTTGGCATATTTCCAGTGCATGCATATTTTCAGTAATGCAATTAATTTGCTTTGCTCATATCTAAATATCCATGCATCATAATAAAGCATGTAATATATGTAAAATGCTTAGGATCTCATGTACTTTCATAATATGCAACTTTCACCCATGTCAAAATGTTTAAACTTGCTGTTTGCATAAATGATTTGTTAAAATGGTTTATTTCATAACTAAATAACCGTAACTCCAAATTTAATAAATTATATATGTAACTTGTCCAGAAAAATGCATAGATTAACATGATGCACTTACTTTTGCTGTTTAACAACTCTAAAATATGGTTTAGGCAGAACAGTACCAAATTTGAAATATGCATATGGGGATTTTCCGGAATTGTTGTTTGTATTTCCGGCTTCATTTAAACTTGCCTAGATAGATAGTTTCTTTATGCTTCACCTCTTGCCATGCTAACAACATTTAATCTTGTTGGGTACATAAACGAGATCGAACTAAATAACTTGAATGTGGTGTTTCGTCAATATGCAACGGAGTTGCATATTGAGCTCCACTTAATTTGTAGGGTTGTTTGTGCACTTTGCCATGCCATGCCTCATTAAATCAGACATGCATCATACTTGATTGTGCATCATGCCATGATTTTGTGGTAGTTTTTTACTATGTTTGTTTGCTTCTTTCCAGGTTACTTCTCGCGTTAGCTTCAGTTTCGTTCCGGAGTTGTGAGGATCCGTTCATCTACGTCCGTTTGTCTTCTTCATGGACTCGTTCTTCTTCCTTGCGGGTTTTCAGGCAAGATGACCATACCCTCGAAATCACTTCTATCTTTGCTTGCTAGTTGCTCGCTCTTTTGCTATGCCTATGCTGCGATACCTACCACTTGCTTATCATGCCTCCTATATTGTTGAACCAAGCCTCTAACCCACCTTGTCCTAGCAAACCGTTGTTTGGCTATGTTTGGCTATTCGTACATGACAAACCTAGTCATACGGGGGCCGAACACTGCATACGGAGTCTATCAGAGCTGTGTCACGATACAACCCGATATAGAGGCCCCGCACATCCTCATTGCTTCACTGATGAGGTCCTGGATCACAAATTCCCAGAAGGATTCAAGCCCGTGAACATAGAATCATACGACGGAACCACGGACCCCGCGGTGTGGATCGAGGGCTTCATTCTCCACATCCATATGGCCCGCGGAGATGACCTCCATTCCATAAAATACCTCCCTCTAAAACTCAAAGGGCCAGCTCGGCGTTGGCTAAACAGTGTGTGTGAAAATTTCATTGGCAGCTGGGAGGACTTGGAAGAGGCTTTCCTCGATAACTTCCAAGGTACATATGTTCGACCTCCGGACGCTGATGACTTAAGCCATATATTTCAATAGCCCGGAGAGTCCGCCAGGAAATTCTGGACAAGGTTCTTAACTAAAAAGAACCAAATTATCGACTGTCTAGACGCCGAAGCTCTAGCAGCTTTTAAGCATAGCATCCGTGATGAATGGCCCGCTCCCCACCTCGACCAAGAAAAGCCAAAGTCCATGGCAGCCCTCACGGCACTCATGACCCGCTTTTGTGCGGGCAAGGACAGTTGGTTGGCCCGTAGCAAAAATAATGCAAGCGACGCCAGCACCCCTGAAGTTAAAAGCAACAAAGACAAGTCTCAATGCAATAGATACAATCGCCGAAACAACAGTGACAACACCGAGGATACGGCGGTCAACACCGGATTCAGTGGCTCTAAGTCCGGTCAGTGGAAGAAGCCGTTCCAAAAGAACAATTCGGGCCCATCTAGCTTGGACCGCATACTTGATCATCCATGCGAGATTCACGGAACCCCCGACAAGCCTCCTAATCATACAAATAGAGAGTGCTGGGTTTTCAAACAGGCCGGTAAATTAAACGTCGAGAACAGGGAAAAGGGATCGCAAAGCGAGGACGACGATGAAGAGCCATGACAACTGAACACAGGGGGACAGAAGAAGTTTCCCCCTCATGTAAAAATGGTGAACATGATATATGCTACCCACATCCCCAAAAGGGAGCGCAAGCGTGCGCTGAGGGACGTCTACACGATAGAGCTAGTCGCCCCAAAATTCAATCCATGGTCGTCATGCCCGATCACTTTCGATCGCCGGGATCACCCGACCAGTATCCGTCACGGAGGCTCAGCCACACTGGTCTTAGACCCAATAATTGATGGGTTCCACCCGACTCGTGTCCTTATGGACGGCGGTAGCAGCCTCAATCTGCTCTATCAGGATACAGTGCGAAAAATGGGCATTAACCCGTCAAGGATCAAGCCTACAAAGACCATCTTTAAAGGAGTCATTCCAGGTGTAGAGGCCCATTGCACGGGCTCAATCACACTAGAGGTTGTCTTCGGATCTCCGGATAACTTCCGAAGCGAGGAGTTAGTCTTCGAATCGTCCCGTTCCGCAGCGGCTATCATGCACTTCTCGGATGAACTGCGTTTGCTCGATTCAACGCAGTGCCACACTATGATTATCTCAAGCTCAAGATGGCCCGCCCACGCGGCGTCTAACAGTCAATGGCAATACGGAACACTCTCTCCGTACAGAAGAGCACACAGCTGCCCTGGCTGCAGAAGTACAAAGTGGCCTTCTCAAGCAGAACCTTCATTCGGCTGCCGAGCCCTCGGACACCCTTAAGAGGGTCCGAACTACTCTACAGCAGGAGAGCTCGGCTCGTTAGGAGCTCGACTAGCAATCCGGCCTCCGTCTCAGTCCCGATCAATCGGTGGCATACGTGCCGCGCGTACATAACTACGCACTCAAAATTCCATGGGCATCGACGGAGGCTAGCTAACTTGTGATCCACAGCACGGCTCAACCGACATCAGAATCACGCATACTTTCACTTTTGTTTGTTTTCTTTCAGGTTTTAATCCTACAGGCCCCATCGGGGGGTCTGGCTATCGGTCCTCTTGAAGGATAAATACACCAAGATGGCGAGGAGCGCAGACATATGGGGACTTTTTAGGTGATTCCGTTAACGATAACTCTAACTGTTTTCCAGGACCCACACACAGCTCTCCCCTGGTTTCGGCATGTTAAATAGCATGTTGCTTATCGCACTACTTGTATCAATGCGCATTGACATACTAATTACATTACAATGAAAACAACTTGTAGCTGGGGCTGTAGGACCCCAGTTTTTTACCGTTACATCTTTTCTGTTTTCTATCTCTCTTTTCCTTTCAGTTTCCATGTGGATAACCCCATCAGGTAGCACCCGTACACTTTGGTACGTTTTGATGTTTGCCAGGAGCTCTATAGCACCCCACATTACGGCAACAAAAGTCCGGACACTTCTTATAAGTATAGTTCGGCATCCCGAATTTAGCATTATATGCATTGGCTCCGAATCATGTCTTTGGTCAATAGTTGGGTTGCCCGGCTCCTGTGCTTGCTACCCTGCGTTCCGCTACATCAGCTAGGGTAGTAAAGGGAGAACTACTGCAATTGTGCCCTGGTCTAAACCGGATGAGCACCTCAGTAGAGAAAGCCGAAAACTGACTGTCATGATGTGGCGAGAGCCGGTCAGCTGTTCGGAGGTCTCAAATCGTTGGAGATTTTTCTACATTACGCGAAGGATCGGTACTTCCCGATCAGATGCTGACAGCACTCTGGTTCGTATACCAGGGGCTGCGCCTATGCTTTATTATAAAACTCCTATGGCTAAGTGAGGGCGTTCAAGCCGTATAGTTTGGTTGCCTGGTTCGTTGCGCTAAGCAACTCCTTCAAGGACCATATAATTGGATCAAGATTATTTAGATACCATCCCGAACACCTCCGTACTACCTACGTGAGGGCAGAAGCCGACGATTGGCCAACCCTCAGATTTCACATAACATGGCCGCACAGGAGGATACAATCAAAACATAATAAAAATTATATTACAAAGCGGATTTGTTTTCATCATACAAGGCAAAATATGAATGTATTCATTCGAGAATAATGTCCTTCCCGCACTGCGTTGCTACAAGTCGAGATCCCTCTAGGACATCCGCAAAATATCGCTCGGGTGTGCGGTGCTCCTTGCCCTCCGGCGGCCCTCGGGGCACCTCGACGGCTTCCATCTTCGGCCACCACATCTTACAACGAGCGAAGGCCATGCGGGCACCCTCGATGCAGACTGATCGCCTGACAATGTCTAGCCGCGGACAAGCCTCCACCACCCGCTTCACGAGGCCAAAATAACTGCTAGGTATAACTTCGGCTGGCCATAGTCGGATTATTAAATCCTTCATGGCCAGTTCAGCCATCCGGTGCAGCTCGACCAACTGTTTCATTTGATCAGCAAATGCCACTGGATGTTCCGGCACAACATACTGCGGCCAGAACAGCTTCTCCGGATAATCCCCTTCCCTGGCTCGGAAGAACTCCACAGCATCGGACACACTACGCGGCAGATCCACAAAAGCCCCTGGGAAACTCCGAATCCGGGTTAGTAAAAGGTACTTCCTCTCCGCATACTTGCTTTGCATGTTAAACGCCTTACCCGCTGCGACCTTCTTCGCCTCCTGGATCTCCTGGAGAGCGTCCCTGGCCTCCTTCCGTGCGGCCTCTATGCTCTGATGAGCCTGGGTAAGTTCGGTCTCTCGAGCCTACGCCTCGCACTCCAAAGCTTCACACTTCTTCACCATGTCCTGGAGCTCTTGCTGGACCTCGCCAACCCGGGCCTTGAGCTTCTTACGGGTGGCTTGCTGTTGGACAACATTCCCCTCGGCTTCGGCCAGGGCCTTTCTCAGGGCCTCGACCTCGGTCGCCGCTTCTGTACAAATTATGGCATTTTGGTCATCGCATATCATTTTCTTCCTTTCGAATACGTAACAGGTTATTGCTTACCTTGTTTCTCTTGGAGCTGCCTCTTCACTTGGCTCAGCTCTCCCTCGGCCTCCGCCAGTTTCTGCTTCAGTCCGGAGACTTCGGCAGTATGCGAGGCCACGACCAGTAATGACGCGTGTATTTAAGAAAAAATAAGTTAGTTTCCTGTCTTAGGAGATTGATACTCTGTCCGGTTTTTTCTTTCCGAACACCGGACAGTGTCTCAGGGGCTACTGTATACATTGGGATTCTCTCCTTTTGGCGTCACTTACCTAAAAACCTGTCAGCAGGTTGCCGCAGGCTTCGGTTAGTTCGCTTTTGGCGGACTGAACCCTTTCAATCACCATGCCCATAAGGACACAATGCTCATCCATAATGGAAGCGCCTCGTAGCGCTTCCAGCAGATTATCCGGTGCCCCTGGTTGGACAAGGGGCACCGACGGAACATGCACCCCCTTCTTTTGAAGGAGGGTATGTGCTAGATTCCGGAGCCGCCACGGTCTCCGGAATTGAGTCCGGTTGAGGGCCGAATTGTATACGACCCTCCCCGCCAGACTCCGTGGGGATTGATTCCCCTTGGTGTCTGGCGACGGAGGTTTCACCTTAGGGCGCCTCCTGAGCCTCTCCCCCGCCGGGAACAGTCCTTCGGGACAGCACCTCTGCTTCGTCCCTGGTCTTGGGGGAGTGTGCAGCTGGCGGGGAGTCGCTCGCCATCGCCTTGGAATCTAGCTAGCCTCCTGACGAGGACCGCGGAGGGCTGTTGTGGGCCGGACTACGTCAACATAACCAATCGTCTCAAAACAATGAGGAGGGGAAACTTCATGGGCAGATAAGGTGTTAGTACTTATGATGCAGCCCGAGGCTTAGCGCGGGGGCATCTCTCTGGACTGTCCTCGACGTCCCATGTGGAGTTATCCGCGAGAGATCCCTTCCCCCTTTTGGGCGCCTCCGCCTCTAGAGTTGCGGAGGCCACCCTCTTCTTCCTCCCCCCATCGGGGGGAGAGTTGCTCTCCTCCTCCTCCTCCTCCTTGTCTGCGTCGTCTTCAGCGGCGAGGGAAGGGGCCTTGTCTTCGGATGTCGCATCCGAGGTACCCTTGCGGCGGGGGCCGCTCCGGACCCGCTTGGCCTTTCCTATGCCCTTCTTCTTTGGTGCCTTATAAGGCGCCGGCTCCAGCATCTTTGCTAAGCGCGGGGCGATTGGATCCTCGGGCAAGGGAGCCGGACACCAGATCTGCTTCGTCCTCTTCAACCAGTGCTGAAAAAGCAATGGTAATGAAAGCTCAGATATCATCCTTGAAACAAGCAAGCAAGGGATGTGTTGAAAACAACATACCTCATGGGGGAGGTGATTTATGTCGTGACCCCGGTCCGAGTTAGTGGCCGGCGGTATCTCGTTACCCTTGAAAAGCAACTTCCAGGCATCTTCATGAGTCGTTTCGAAAAGCCTCACCAGGGTATGGTGTTTCTTTGGGTTGAAATCCCATAAAGGACAGCTTCGGCGCTGGCAGGGAAGGATTCGGCGCACCAACATCACTTGGATTATGTCGACAAGCTTGATGTCCTTATCGATCATACTTTGGATACGCGATTGCAGCGCAATCAGTTCGTTCACCGAACGCCAGTTCGGGCTCTTCTCGACACAGGAGGTGAGCCGCACGGGAGTGGTGGAGTTAAATTCGGCAGCCGCGGCCCAGGTGGCATCGCGGGGTTCGGTGATGTAGAACCATAGCTTCTGCCATTCCTTGACAGATTCCATGAATGTGCCTTTTGGCCAAGGGACATTGGTGAGCTTGCTCACCATGGCGCCCCCACACTCTGCGTGCTGTCCGTCCACCACCTTGGGCTTCATGTTGAAGGTTTTGAGCCACAGCCCGAAGTGGAGGTGGATGCGGAGGAAGGCCTCACACACGACGATGAACACCGAGATATTGAGGAAGGAGTTCGAGGATAGATCGTGGAAGTCTATCCCGTAGTTGGACATTATCCCGCAGACGAAGGGGAGGAGTGGAAACCCTGGCCCGCGGAGGAAATGAGGGATGAACACTACCCTCTCGGTGGGCTTCGGTGTGGGGATGATTTGTCCCCGGGCTGGAAGACGGTGGGCGATTTCCTTCGCTAGGTACCCGGCCTCCCGAAGCTTGGCGATGTCCTCCTCCTTAATAGAGGAGGTCATCCATTTGCCTTGACCTCCGGATCTGGACATGGTTGAGGGCTTTCTAGAGAGAGGGAAGTGAGAACTTGGGCGTTGTTGCTCAATAACGGAGAGGCAGGAAGAAAGCATGGGAGAGGAAAGAGGAATCTCATCTCCTTATAAGGGCGGTGAATATCGAACGCACCCCCATTCGCCTTAAATTTCGCCTACTCCCGAATGCTGTGTAAATGGGGCGGTTGGGTTACCCACGCCCGTCTTGATGAGAATCCCGTGATAAGGGGACACGATCTATGCTTTGACAAGACGTGCCAATGACAACCACGTCTCGAAACATGGGGCGAGAGACGGTTCGAAATTATGACCGGACAGGCGTGACGTCACATTACTAAAGTTGTCAGCAGATTGGACTCGTGTGTTATTATATTCTCTCTACGGCTGTGTGCGGTGTGTGTTACAGGTCCGGACACGATCAATTCGTCTGGAGACTATTTTGGAGTTCGGAAGGAGGAACCAGCCTTGCAATGCCAAAGACAACACTACGCGCTGGATACCTTGTCATTGAAGCCAGGTTCAGGGGCTATTGAGGGAGTCCTGGACTAAGGGGTCCTCGGGCGTCCGGCCTGTTATCTATGGGCCGGACTGATGGGCTATGAAGATATGAAGACTGAAGGCTGTACCCGTGTCCAGATAGGACTCTCCTTGGCGTGGAAGGCAAGCTTGGCGAACAACTATGAAGATTCCATCTTATGTAACCGACTCTATGTAACCCTAGATCCCCCCGGTGTCTATATAAACCGGAGGGTGTAGTACGTAAAGCATATACTCAATACCGTAGTCATACAGGCTAGGCTTCTAGGGTTTAGCCATTACGATCTCGTGGTAGATCAACTCTTGTAATACTCATATTCATCAAGATCAATCAAGCAGGAAGTAGGGTATTACCTCCATAGAGAGGGCCCGAACTTGGGTAAACATCATGTCCCCTGTCTCCTGTTACCATCAACCTTAGACGCACAGTTCGGGACCCCCTACCCGAGATCAATGTCAAGGGGTCGGCCTCCTCCTTCTTCTTCTTGTGCTCTATCTCGGACTTATAGAATAACTCGTGCTCGGCCTGCACATATTTTGGATGCTCCCGCGCAAACCTCACCATCCTGCGTCATCACTATCATGGGAGAAACAAGAATCGTCAGCTTCTTCTTCTCATCCTTCTTCTCTTCCTTCGGCCGGATGTTAAGATTCTTTGGCCCGATTAGCTCTGCGTCCGCCCGAGTCTCAATCTCTAGGAAGTTCATCTCGTGCCTCAGCCGGCCGAAATGCCATGCGGTGATGTCGTATGTATGCGCAACCATGTCGATAAAGTCGGACGTGCCGATCCAGTAGTGATAGTGAAAGCAAAAGTGGTCCCTGGGTGATTTTGATAATTAATGTCAACATATCTCTTGTTGGACTAATGCTTCTATCTAGTGTATCTCAGACAAGTTCAACAAATGGCATGACAAGGACAACAGGATGTGGAACCCCTTCAAAAGGCTAAGGACACATATTGGCAAATGCTCAAGACTCTTCATTTTCATTTTAGTGATCCAAGATCACATTGAGTCCATAGGAAAGCCAATACTATTAAAAGGGGATGAGGTGTTTCTTAATGGTCTACTTGCTCAAAGTGCTTAGTTATATTGCTCCAAAACCCTCAACCACTTTCTCATTTCCACATATGTCCAAAACCCAAAGTCAAACTCGGCCCCACTGATTTGATCTATCCGGCGCCACCAAGTTCAGTTGACATAGCCACTGCCAGAAACCCTAGACAATTCGGTCACACCGATACGGATCTCGGTCTCACCGAGATGGCCTTACAAACTCTCTGTTGCCTATTGTAATTATTTTGGTCTCACCAAAATGTGCAATAGGTCCCACCGAGTTTGCCTGACCAACTCTCTGTTGCCTTATTGCTTCACTTTGGTCTGACCGAGTTGATGCAGTTGGTGCCACCGAGATGAGGTTTTGCCCTAGCCCTAGCACATCGGTCCCACCGAGTTGATCATGTCAGTCCCATCGAGATTCCTAACGTTCACATTTTAAACTAAATCGGTCTCACCGAGTTCTTCTATTCGGTCTGACCGAGTTGAGTCAAATGTGTGTAATGGTTGGATTTTGTGTGGAGGCTATATATACCCCTCCACGCCTTCTCCATTTGTGAGAGAGCCATCAGAACGTGCCTACACTTCCACTACTCATTTTCTGAGAGAGAACCACCTACTCATGTGTGGAGACCAAGACTTTCCAATACAACCACAAGAATATTGATCTCTAGCCTTCCCAAGTTGCTTTCCACTCAAATCATCTTTCCACCATAGCCAAATCTGTGAGAGAGAGTTCAGTGTTGGGGAGACTATCAATTGAAGCACAAGAGCAAGGAGTTCATCATCATCACACCATCTATTACCTTTTGGAGAGTGGTGTCTCCTAGATTGGTTAGGTGTCACTTTGGGAGCCTCCGACAAGATTGTGGAGTTGAACCAAGGAGTTTGTAAGGGCAAGGAGATCGCCTACTTCGTGAAGATCTACCCAAGTGAGGCAAGTCCTTCGTGGGCGATGGCCATGGTGGGATAGACAAGGTTGCTTCTTCATGGACCCTTCATGGGTGGAGCCCTCCGTGGACTCACACAACTGTTACCCTTCATGGGTTGAAGTCTCCATCAACGTGGATGTACGATAGCACCACCTATCAGAACCACGCGAAAAATCTCTATGTATACATTGCATTTGCACACTCCAATCCCATACCTTTACTTTCTTGCAACTAGCATGCTTTACTCTTTCCGCTGCTCATACTCTTGCCATGCTTGCTTGAAATGTATTGTGAATGCTTAAACTTGTGCTAAAACTCCACCAAAACTTGAAGAACTTAAATTTTTCCACTTTTGCTTATTGAGGGTCTAATCACCCCCCTGTAGTCACCTCTACTCGGTCCTTTCAATTGGTATCAGAGCATTGGTCTCCATTGCTTTGGTTTAATCACCATTGGAGGAAGATGGATGAGTCTACGATTGGGAGTATTAGATGTAGAGTGCCTATGCTTGACGAAGAATTTTATAGTGCTTGGAAAAATGAAATGCTTGAGATTTTCAATGAATATAACTTGAACAAGTATGTTACTAGCCCTTGTGCGCCTCCTATCGATCCCTTGCATCCTTCCCCCGATGAGTATCTTGACATGACTCGCAATCTTAGAACTATTGTTCTTATCATGAGAGTATTGCCTAGAAATTTGCTTGTATGATTGCCTACATTTGAATGTGCTTATACTATATGGAGATATCTTGAGGAGTGCTTTCCAAACTATTCCTTGAAAAATCTAGATGAGTTTCTTCAAAAGTCCATTGCTTTTCAGAAGATGAAACCTAGTGATCCCAAATTTGATGATTGTCTATTTGAGCTTCGTGACCTTATGTGTGCCAAAGGAGATGTTGAAGTCATTAGTAGCATCATTTCTCAAGTCATTAGAATTCATAAAGATGCACATTTTCATGGTCATAAATCTAATGAATCACACTCTCTAGGTGATGATCAATCACAAGATATGTTGAACATGGATACTATAATGAGGATGATGATAGTGACTTTGATCTTGATGAGACAATGAGACACTTTGGTCTTATGGCAAATGTCGGTGTCAAAACCGGCGGATCTCGAGTAGGGGGTCCCGAAATGTGCGTCTAAGGCGGATGGTAACAGGAGGCCGGGGACACGATGTTTACCCAGGTTCGGGCCCTCTTGATGGAGGTAATACCCTACATCCTGCTTGATTGTTCTTGATAATATGAGTAGTACAAGAGTTGATCTACCACAAGATCGAAGAGGCTAAACCCTAGAAGCTAGCCTATGGTATGACTGTTGTTCTTGGTCCTACGGACTAAACCCTCCGGTTTATATAGACACCGGAGGGGGCTAGGGTTACACAGAGTCGGTTATAAGGAAGGAGATCCACATGTCCGTATTGCCAAGCTTGCCTTCCACGCCAAGGAGAGTCCCATCCGGACATGGGATGAAGTCTTCAATCTTGTATCTTTATAGTCCAACAGTCCGGCCAAAGGATATAATCCGGCTGTCCGGATACCCCCTAATCCAGGATTCCCTCAGTAGCCCCTGAACCAGGCTTCAATGACGATGAGTCCGGCGCGCAGATTGTCTTCGCCATTGCAAGGCGGGTTCCTCCTCTGAATACTTCATAGAAGATTTTGAACACGAGGATCGTGTCCGGCTCTGCAAAACAAGTTCCACATACAACCGTAGAGAGAATAATATTTCCACAAATCTAATCTGCCGATGCGTTTCGCAGTGTGACATCACACCACAGCCAGGTCACCGTTCGAATCGTATTTCACAACCAAACTCAGTGTGTTTCGCGAGGCGGTTTCCTTGGCACGTCTTTTCGAAGTAGAGATCGTGTCCCCTTATTACGGGATTCCCATCAATACGGACATGGGTAACCCAACCGCGCCATCAATTATGGCGCTTGGGGGATAAGCGAGTTTTACCAGGCTGGTGGGGGCACATAGTTTTCGTCCACCCTTATAAAGGGATAAGGGTTCACCTTTTTTCTTCCCGCGCCTTCTTCCTCCTTGCTGATCCATTCTCGCACACTCGAGCTCCAGCGCCCAAGTCCACATCCTTGTCCTCAACTCTCTCCAAACATGTCCGGAGCGGGAGGCAAGTGGATGTTCTCCTCCGTCACAGAGGAAGACATCAAAAAGCTACGCGGGGCCGGATACTTAGTCAAGATATCGCGCACCGGCTGCCTGCTGCGGGGAAGATCGTCCCTACCCCGGAACCTTACGAAAGGGTGGTTTTCCTCACTCACTTCGTCCGTGGACTGGGGTTTCCCCTCCATCCATTTGTCCGCAGCCTTATGTTCTATTATGGGATGGACTTCCATGATCTGGCCCCGAATTTCATCCTCAACATCGCGGCGTTCTTCATCGTGTGCGAGGCTTTCCTCCGCGTCTGACCCCACTTCTGCCTGTGGCTGAAGACCTTCAATGTCAAACCGAAGGTAGTAGGCGGCCAACAAGCGGAATGCAGCAGAGCCATGGTGGGCAAAATGCCCAACGTTACATGGCTCGAGGGCTCCTACGTGGAGACCATAAAGGGGTGGCAATCGGGGTGGTTCTACATCACCGAGCCGCGCGACACCAACTGGGTGGCGGCCCCCGAGTTTCGATTCGAAATCCCCACTCGGCTTACTTCCTGGAAGGAGAAGGGCCTGTCCTAGGGCTCATCGGTGGAGCTGGACGGACTCCAGAAGTGTATCCGAAACATGATAGGCAAGAAACTCAAGCTTGTCAACATAGTCCAGGTCATGCTCTTCCGCCGGATCCTCCCGTGTCAACAACGGGCTTTCAACTTATGGGAGTTCGACCCGGCCCAGCACCAGACTCTACGCGAGTTCTTCGACACGACACATAAGGACGTCTGGAAGGTGCTGTTCAAGGGCGCCGAGGTCCCCCCTCCCCTTACCGAGGACCGTGGGCTAAGCATGACGTGCCCTGCGAATCCGGTAAGTTGTGTACATCTTGTAGGGTATTTATTTTCCATAGTTTAACCATGTGCGGGGTCTGAGCTCCCATGCCTTTGACAGGACTGGGTGGAGACATCGGAGCAGATTGACTGCCCGCCCCTTTGCCCGAAGACCCTGCAGACGCTCTGCTGACAGAGATGTGGACCCCGGCTCCTTATGAGGTGCCGGAGAAGAAGATCAAGAAGAAGGCCACGGGAACCCGAAAGAGTTCCCGGTGCCAGGTGGTATCGGACTCATCGTCCGATTACTCTAAGACGCACTCCTCCCGTGAAAACGAGGAGGAGGAAGATGAAGATTCTCCCCCTCTAGCCGGGGGAGACAAGAAAAGGAAGGCCGCCCCAACCGGGGAGGCCGAAGGGTCCAAGACGGGAAGGACTCTCCTTCCGGACTGTTCCACCACCGCCGCCGACAGCGAAGACGAGTGGTTACTCAGGGCCAAGCCCCTTGCGAAGCCGTAAGTATTCGGATACCAGAGTAACTCATAGCATACTTTTATTGCACTGCCTTTCCTAACGCCGAATATGATCATGCAGTCCGCCCCGAGCCCGTATCGACGTATCCTCGTCGGGCGGTTCCTTGGACTCCTTAGATATGAATAGTGAGTCACTTCCAACCGCCTCCTCTCCTCGCCCTACGGACAATGTCGAGGTATTGTCTTAAGGGGCACCGAGCCGGGGGGAGATAGTCCTGGAGGCGCCTCAAGGCGACCTTCCGGACTCCAGGCGCAAAGGGAGCAAGACTCCCAAGGGCTCCAAGTTCGGCCATCAGCCGAACACCGCGCCGGAACCTCCAGTGGTTCCGGACTCCGGCAGGCGGCCCCCTTCCAAGAGGGGAAAGCCGCCCGTGCCGGTGACCTCTGTCCATCCAGAGGCACTGGACAACCTGCTGGGAGCGCTTCGCGGCGCTTCCATCAATGAAGAGCAGCGCACTATTATGAGTGCGGTGATCAAGAAGGTTAAGTCCGCCAAGAGCGGACTGACTGAAGGCTGTGCCAGCCTTCTAACAAGCTTTGAGGTAAGTATTTAAAATATAGGAAAATATTACCGCATAGACAGTAGCCCCTGATGCTCTGTTTGGTGTTCACAAAGAAAAGCCGAATAGAGGATCAAATAATATCTGCAGGAGTCTAATATAAGTATGTCTGTATGCGTATGCAGGCTTCGCTGCTGACCTCTGCCGCACTAACTGCGGAGGTCGCCGCACTGAAGCAGAACCTCGAGTGGTCCGAGAAAGAGCTCGGCCTTACCAAGAGGTAGCTCGAGGAGAACAAAGGTAAGTAATACCTTGTCTATATATATATGTGGTTGCAAAATGATAGGATCATCATGGATGTGCCAGGGGCCACGACCGAAGTGGCGACCCTGAAGCAAGCGCTATCCGAGGCTGAAAACAAAGCGGCCAAGGAGCGCACCGAGCGGGAGAAATAGGAGGCACGGGTGGGCGAGGTGCAGCAAGAGCTCCAGGCTCTCGTGAAGAAGCACGAGACTTTGGAGCTTGACTCAAAGACGCGAGAGTCCGAGCTTGCCGCGGCCCTCGAGAGCACAAAGCGTGCCAAGGCTGAAGCCCAAAAGGCCCTCCAGGAAATTGAGGCAATGAGGAATATAGCGGCGGGTAAGGCATTCATTATGCAAAGCAAGCATGTGAAAGTAAATTACTTGTTACTTACCCGAGTCCGGAGCTCTCCAGGAGCATTCGCGGATTTGCCCCGTAGTGTGTTAGATGCCACAAAGTACTACCAGGCCGAGGAGGGAAGCTCGACGGGGAAGTTGTTCTGGTCTCGGTATACTGGGACCGAACACCCGATGCCTGTGAGCGACCAGCTGAAGCAACTGGTCGAGCTGCACAAGGCGGCCGAACAGGCCATGAGGGGCCTTATAGTACGGATGTGGCCTGGCGACTCCCTTCCCAACAGCTACTTCGGCCTGGTGAGGCGGCTTGTGGATGCCTGCCCACGGCTGGAAGTCATAAAGCGGTCCGTCTGCATCGAAGGTGCACGCCGGGCTTTTGCCTGTGCGAAGGTGCACTGGGCCAAGATGGACACCGAGAAGCTGGTGAAGGAGGGGCCGCCGTAGGGCAAGGAGCATCGCCACCTGAAATGTATTATGAGGGTGTCCTGAAGGGTGCCCGTCTTGTGGCGGACGAGTGTGCGAAGGATGCAATTTTTGAATGAACTTGCTCGTGTGATCCTGTATTATGAAAACTTGTTCATGTGCGCTATGCAACGCTTGTTTGAATTTAAAATATTACCTTCTATGCGGCTGTTTATCAAATCTGAGAGTTGGCCAGTCGTCGGCTTCTGCCCCCATGCCACGAGTGCTGGGGTGTTCGGGATAAATCTGAGCACTCTTTTTCCCATTGTTGGGTCCTTTGAGGGAGGTGCTCAGCGCAACGAACAAGGCAATCGGACTATAATGCTTTATCACTCTCACTTAGCCATAGAAGTCTACAATTTTAAATTTTGGCGAAGCCCCTAGTATTTGGAAGGCCGAATTCGGGGCGCTATACACGCCTAAGCCGGACAAAGCCGACTCCTCGCCCTAAGCGGCATAAGTCTTTAGGGACTCGAGACCTCTCGAACAGCGACCAACTCTCGCCTCATCATGACAGTCAGTTTTAGCTTTCTCTACTAAGGTGCTTGCCTAGATGAACTGGGGCACAATCGCAGTAGTTCTCCCAATGCTAACTTAGCTGATATAGCGGAACATAAGGTACCAAAACATGGGAGCCGGGCAAACCCAACTATTGACCCAAGACATGATTCGGAGCTGATGCATATAATGCTATAAGTTCGGGGTGCCGCACTGTCAAAAGTGTTCGGACTTCTCACGCCGTATTATGGGGTACGCTTAAGCCCCTGGCATATTGGCCGTACCAGAGTGTACGGGTGCTGAATGTCATGAATGAATATATATATATATAAAAGAATAGAGAATGCGGTAATAGTCTAGTGCCATGCATTGTTTATTCAAAAAGGTGTGTCGAAGCAGAATGATACAGGTAGTGCAATAAGCAAAAAGTAGGACTATTTTACATGTCCCTTCCAAGGGCAAGCTGAGGAATGGTATTTAAAACAGGTATTTCACTCGTTATCAGAGACCACCTGGGAATTCCATGGTGCGACATAGCTTTCTGCCTCCTTGGTTGTTGTATCGTGTGTCCGGCAATCGTACTGCCAGACGGGGTTTCCAGAGAGTAAAGTCCTGAAAGAGAGAAAAATAACAAAGCGGGAAGCCCCTAGTGCGGTTGAGCCACGTTTTGGGGCGTGCCGTAGTCGTGCCCCCCACCTATGTCCATGGTATTTTCAATGCATAATTATGTACGCGTGGCGCGGCTTTCGCCGTTTGGCTGGGACTGGGGTGGGGGCCACATTGCTATGCGAGCTCGGAATGTGCCAGGCGGTCTTGTTGCAGATTACTTCGAGCGCGCTTGACGGTGTCCGGGTGTTTAATCGCCGAACTGGTGGATTGCCTGAAGAGGCTGCTTTGTGCTTCTGCTGCGAGGGCCGCAGTGTGCTCCTCCGTGCGGAGAGAGCGCTCTGTGTTTCCATTGACTGTGATGACCCCCCGAGGTCCTGGCATCTTGAGCTTGAGGTATGCATAATGCGGTACCTCATTGAATCTCACAAATGCGGTTCGCCCGAGCAGTGCGTGATAGCCACTGCGGAACGGGACTATATCAAAGATTAACTCCTTGCTTCGGAAGTTATCCGGGGATCCGAAGACCACTTCCAGTGTGACTGAGCCTGTGCAATGGGCCTCTACACCTGGTATGACGCCTTTGAAGGTCGTTTTTGTGGGTTTGATCCTTGAGGGGTCTATACCCATTTTGCGCACTGTGTCCTGATAAAGCAGGTTCAGGCTGCCGCCGCCGTCCATAAGGACTCGAGTGAGGTGAAATCCGTCAATGATTGGGTCTAGGACCAGTGCGGAGAATCCGCCATGACGGATACTAGTGGGGTGGTCCCTGCAATCGAAGGTGATCGGACAGGAGGACCATGGGTTGAACTTTGGGGCGATTGGCTCCAACGCATATACACTAGTGCAGAACCGGGCAATAGCACCGGTTCATAAGGCCCTTTAGTGCCGGTTCGGTAACCGACACTAAATTGTGGGCACTAAAGGCCCCCCTTTAGTACCGGTTCAACACGAACCAGTGCTAAAGGGCAACCATGTGGCACGAGCCAGCTTCGGGGGCAGGGAGCCCTTTAGTACCGGTTGGTGACACCAACCGGTATTAAAATGTTGGGGGGGGTTGGGTTTTTGATTTATTTTTCATTTAATTTTGTATTTTCCATTTAATTCTTTTTCGTTTGCTGGTATTTTACGATACTACATATTGTACACGTTATGCATATATATAAATAGAATTTCTAGTAGAACCGATCATAATATATATATATATATATATATCATCGAATGCCTCACAACCACCATTAATTAATTCACACATATATACACACATGTATATATATATATACAATTAGCTAGCTATCTACAATTTCTCCTAATTGGTGCCTTAGGAGCCAGTGGCATTAGCCTAATTGGTGCCTTCGGAGCACGATAACAATTGGAAGTGGTTCATGGGGGCGGTAGCGGGTAATAGTATTCTCCTTTGGGATCTATGACCTGGTCAAGCAAAAATCCCGCTATTTCCTCTTGAATTGCTTCTATGCGGTCCTCTGTTAGGAGCTTCTCCCGCACCTCTTTGAACTATTAAGAAGGAGATCAATATGCATGTGTATTAGTTGTGTGACTAGATATCGATAATGGTGTAAAAATTGTGAATAGTGTTCTGACAAACGTACCCACTCCTGTCTTTGAGATCTGCTCCTTTCGGACGCCATCATGCGAATGTTCTCGCAAACGTAGTATGAACACAGATTATTCACCGGCGCCTACTTCAGGGCCTTTACGAGAATGGAATTTGATCAGATAATAATTAATCAAGCATGATAATTAAAGAGATGGCAGCTAGCTAATACTACTTAATTACTCACCTGGGGTCGATACCATTTCAGATTTTGTTTCCATGGGCCTGGAGTGGCCCTGATGAACTTTGCCCAAGCCCTGCCCGCCAACAAAGAAAATGAATAAATGGGTTATTAAATAGTTGTTATCAGGAAATGACGAACTAATTAAATAGGCCGAGATATAGTTAATAATGATTGAAATTACCTGTTGACTATCCCCACGATGGTGTAGTCACTTGCTTTCTTAAGTAGTGAGTCTACTACTTCAACTGTTCCTTCATCAACTTTAATGATTAACAAGATCCAGTGAAATCTGCATGCACACACGTTTGCATGTCTTAATTAAGCGGGCATATGTAAGCAAAAACATGTAGCTAGCTAGTAGGCAAAAACAGAATTTGTAGTACAAGACAGTGTGACTCACTCGAAGTTGTAAGGAAGTAGTATATCTTCATTGTATTTGAGGCGCTTGAAGAACTCTAGCATGCTTTCCTCTACACTTTTTTCATAATATGGATCTAATTTCCATGTGTATTCATTAATGGTATTTGGGTCAACGAACCCAATGCCATAGCGTCCACCTTTTTTCATTTCATAAATCTTCATCCTGCATAATACCACAGAAAAGAATATAGTGAGGATAATTACATGTAATGATTGATCAAAATGATCACTACAGGTAGCTTGAGACTTAAATTATAGAAAGAAATCACTTACAGACAATAGCAACTGACAATAGATTTGTCGAGTGCGTCTTGATTGTATAGCTGAAATAGTTCTGAATACTCAACGGTCACAGCTTTCTCATGGTAGTAATGATCCTTCTTGACATTCACCATGAGGGACTCTCGATTGGAAATCTTGGTAATGTCCATGTACCATTGATGCAATTCATACATTCTCATTGGGAACTTCTTGACCTCGTCTGGCTCGACCAAAGGTTGGCCCCAAACATATTTCCGTTTTATTTCCTCCTCTCTAGTCGGAGACATGGGCTCGATATCGAGGAGTTGTCCAACAGTGATCATGAGTGTTTCAGCCTGCTCAATATGCTCCTCGATTATTACCACATCGCCCAGCCCGGGAACGTTAACAGTTTTCCCACAATAATATTGGGCGCGCCTACTCTCATGTGTTGTTGGCACAACAAGCGGGGGGATTGATTGCGTCGCCTGTTCTCCCAGCTGGGGAACGGTTTTACCGCTCCTTTTGCCAGCTGATTTGCTCGAGCTCGAGCTCGCCTCTTTCTGTAGATGTGCTTGATTTAACTTCTTGATGTGGCGCTCATAGTCTGTGTCAACAGGCTTGGGAGCTGGTGCTCTAGCCATACGAATGAAGTGGTCAATCTTTTCCACAGGCACTTTCTCCCTTGGTGGCGGTGGCAGTTTCGGTGCAAAATGGGCTTCCACCTCGGCCTTCGATATGGCTATGTTTTCCTCCTCGGACTTGTCGCAAGGCCTCTGCGGAAGAGGCGCGAGGCTTGGACCATATTGAAATCTCTTGCCTCCGCATGTACCTCCAGTACTACCTCGACTTGTACCGCTATGCACCATAGCTGAGGCGACTCTCTTTCGTGATTGCTGAGGCGGCGAAGACGGCTGACGTGGCTGAGTTGGAGGAGGAGGAGTGGCATGAAGCTGTGCCGGACTTGGAGGAGGAGTGGCCTGAAGCTGTGCCGGACTTGGAGGAGGAGTGGCCTGACGCTTTGCCGGACTTGGAGGAGGAGGAGTGGCCTGAAGCTATGCCGGACTTGGAGGAGGAGTGGCTTGACGCGTTGGTGGACTTGGAGGAGCGGGAGTTTGCTGACTCGGTGGCGGACTTTGACGAGGAGTCGGATGACGCAGTGTCGGTGGCCTTCTAAAGATGATGAAATCCTTTCTTCATAGGATGATACGATGGTTGGCCTCTCCCAGTGTGTGCTCATCGTCACCTCCAGGAATGTCAAGCTCTAGCCCCGAATATTGGTCCACCACCTCATCAACCAAGACACGAGCACAGCCCACTGGAATCGGGTTGCAATGGAAGGTTGCCTCGGGGGGATTTGTAAAAGCAAGGGCGTCCGCCACCTTCATGGATATGTTCTTCATTTTGAAGTGTAGCTCGCAGATAGTGTTCTCCATGATGTCATCCACTGGGTAGCTATCCAGCAATGCGTCGCCCGGGGCGGAACCCATGCTGCTTCTCGGCATGGATGGGACGGTGCTATCCAATGGTGGATCATCCGCTAGCTGCTGAGACCCCCTTTGATGGCTAAGTGAGTCGATATGCTCCTGCTGCAGCTGGAATTTGACTGCCAAGTCCGCGTGCGCTGATTCTAGGCCTTGAAGGCGTTCATAGTCTAGCTTCCTCTGCTCCTCCTCCATCTTCCTGTTCTTCTCCTCCGCAATCTTCTTTCTCGCACTAGTTCTATAGTCGGCGTTCTAGTCCAAAAACCCCTCATACCACGGAATAGCGCCCATGCCTCGTGTTTTCTTCCCGGGTGTTCAGGATTTCCCAGGGCACGCGTAAGCTCGTCGTTCTCTCTGTTGGGCTGGAACACCCCCGATCGAGCCTCTTCTATTGCAACAAGTAGCTTATCTTCGGCTCCGTCCAGACATGCCTTCTTCGAAACTTTGCCTGTCTTCGGGTCCAACTCCCCGCATGCGCATAGAACCAAGTCCTGCACCTGGGGGGCCAGCTCAATGTTTCTAGAGTGACACCTGCATCCTCCATCTCTCTGTCAGACTTATCCCACTTAGGCATTCCCACCGCATAGCCACCTGGCCCCAGCTTATGGAACTTATACTTTTTTGCGGCATTGGCCTTGTTTATTCTCGACCGTTCCTTAGATAATTCCGAATCCTTGAATTTCACGAAATCGTCCCAATGAGCACTTTGCTTCTCTAGTGTTCCCTCGAATACTGGAGTCTTCCTTCCTCCCTTGACGTACTTGGCCCATTCACGATTCTTGTGGTTCTTGAATGCAACTGCCATCTTCCTAAGAGCAGCGTCCTTGACTTTCTCCACATCTGCATCTGTGAAATGATCTGGTAGGGTGAAATGTTCCATGAGCGTTTCCCAAAGCAGAAGTTTTTGTCTGTCGTCGACAAAAGTAACTCCTAGACGTGGCTTTGCTGGCTCTCTCCATTCTTGAAGGGAGATCAGGAGTTGGTCCTTCGCAAGAACTCCACACTAACGAATGAACTTGTCCGCAATCTTCTTAGGTGCTAATGGTTCGCCATTAGGTTTGATGGCCTCGATATTGTACTTTACGCCCTCCTTCAACTTTTTGTTCGGGCCTCGTTTCCTGTTGCCTGAAGATTTGCTCGATCCGGATGGCTGAAAGAAGAAAGATCGATTCGTTAATATATCTTCAAGTCATTTACAACATGTGATGATCACCAGATGCCTGCTTATATAAATATATATACCTCGCCGGTCTTTGTTGTTTCAAGATCAACATTTTCTTCGTCATGTTCATAGTTCATGACTTCATCAATTCGGTCGTCGCGAATATCATATCACCCTCCCCGGTGTTGTTTAGATATTCGGAGCCGTCATAATCTTCTTCATTCTGATCATCATCTGGCCCGCGAGGATTGCGTATGATATTGAACAGGGCCTCTTCTCCCTCTCTGTCGGTATTGTCCGCCATAGTTTTTGTTTAACTAATCCAAAAGAAATATATTCAAATTACAATGCATGGATGCAATCAATTAATAAGGAAAAACTGAATCAATCATAGTACATAATAAGCATCATCGAATATAATCTCAAATATGTCGTCTCGAATAATAGACATAATCTCAAATACATCGTCTCGAATAATATATATAATCTCGAATAAATCATCTCGAATATTATATATCGAATACATCACTAGCTAGCTAGCTAGCTAATAAAGATCGAATACTAGAGAGTAATCTAGGCGGTGGACAACCAAAGTGATGGAACCATCACTGGATCATAGCTCGGGTGATCTCCCCAAAGAACCTGCCAGGTATTGGAGAACCTTTCGTCCATAGCAGCCATGTAGCGATGGACGTGCTCGTCCTCCTCCCTGACACGGTGACGTACCACCTCCGGCGGGGCCGGCTCCCTCCGCACCGAAAGTGGCCCACGCGAACGCCACCAAAGGAGATGAGGGTCGACGACGGGACCCGGGGCCGGGTTCCTCACCAAGCGTCGCGCCCCTGAAGGTAGCACCTCCCAGTGCCAGCCCGGCGGAGCCCAGTCCCGGACATGGGTCCTCTGAAGCAGGACGTCGTCGCGAATGCTTTCGATGGCGAGGATGCGGGCCAGGCATCGTCGACAACAAATACTATATGCCGCAAAAGTAAAGTAACATTTTTTAAATGATGGATTGTGATTTCATCTATGCAAATTCTAAATTTTATAACTAAAAATATAAGAAACTAAAAAAACATCGATCATCGTCTAACAATTTGAAATTGATCTAATTCATCTAGCTAAAACTAACATTTCCAAAATTTCTAACATTTCTATATAACTAACATTTCTATAACCTTTGTATAAAAAACAGAAAAAACCTTTGACATTATATATATTATAACTAACATTTCTATATACTATTTGACATTAATCTAATCTAATTAATTAATTCATCTAAAACTTTGTATGAAAAACAGAAAAAACTAAAAACTAAAAACAGAAAAATTGTGTGTGTGTGCGCGTGTAGTGTGTGTGTGTGTGTGCGCGTGCGCGTGTGTGCGCTACGACCGGCGTCGGTGCGCGGTGGCTTTGATCGATTGGAGGGAGGAGAGGGGCCGGGGGAGGGGCTCACAGCGCGCGCGGGCGAGGTCGAGGCGACGGCGACGACGAGGCGAGGTCGTGATCCAAGGCGACGACGGCGAGGCGAGGGGACGGCGACGGGCCGATGCGGCGACCGGGACAGGCCGGCGACGGGGGCGCCGCGGAGTCGACGGGGACAATGCGACGAGGACGGGGGCGTTGCGGAGTCGACGGGGACGGCGCGACAGGGGCGGCGACGGCGCGGGATTGGGCGGCGGCAGAGAGAAGTGGGAGATGAGAAACTGAAATTTTTCGAAGTGTTTTCTTATATAGGGGACACCTTTAGTACCGGTTGGAGCCACCAACCGGTACTAAAGGTCTGTTTTGGCCAGGCCAAGCGGCGGGAAGCGCACCCCTTTAGTACCGGTTGGTGGCACCAACCGGTACTAAAGACCCCCCCCTTTAGTACCGGTTGGAGCCACCAACCGGTACTAAAGGTGGTGCGCTGGCGCAGGTGCGGTGCGGCAAGTTTAGTCCCACCTCGCTAGCCGAGGGGCGCCCGCACTGGTTTATAAGCCCCAGTGCGGTAGCTCTCTTGAGCTCCTCTCTTAAGCAGGCCTTCCGGGCCTACGTCTGCTGCTATGCCCTGATGGGCCTATTGGGCTAGCGGGCTTGCATCCTGGCCCAATTACAATTTGGGTTTCTAGTCGAATGCAGGCCGCTGTGGCCCAGTAGGTGGGCTTTTTTCATTTAGTTTTTTCTTTTCTGTTTTATTTATTTTTAGTTGTTTTTGCTATATTTAGAGTTTCTTTGTGAATATTTTTGCTTTAGGTACAAAAATTAGAAACTTTCTGTTAGTGCCGGTAGTTTTCAAATTTGAATAGTTTAAATTTTGAATTATTTGAAATTTGTGTGAATCACTAGTTTATGAATAACTTAACTTTAAAAATACATTTTTCAGTGATTCTTTTTTATTATGTTTAATATTAGTGTGTTTTATCATTATATTCAATTTAGCTAAAAAAATCATTAAAGGCATGAAAGAATTTGTTTGCACATAAAATTTCTTCGTGTTTCAAATGCCAAAAGACATAACTACCCTAACTATTACAGAGATTCCCTCCTGGGTGTGAAACACAAAAGAAATGATGATAGTGAAGCCGATCACATCCCAGATCTTTGGGTGTGAAACTTTTTCTTCGCGTGTGTCCCTTTGCGCCGTAACCATGGAAAATCTTCATCATTTAACGGGATGCTCGGGTCAATATTCACTGTGAATGGAGCAATTTCATCAAACTTTTCATAATCTCCTGACATGTCTGTCTTGTCACCCACTCCCACGATGTTTCTCTTCCCAGAAAGAACTATGTGCCGCTTTGGCTCATCGTACGATGCATTCGCTTCCTTATCTTTTCTTTTTCTCGGCTTGGTAGACATGTCCTTCACATAGAAAACCCGTGCCACATCATTGGCTAGGACGAATGGTTCGTCTGCATACGCAAGATTGTTGAGATCCACTGTTGTCATTCCGTACTGCGGGTGTTTCATTACCCCGCCTCGTGTCATATTGACCCATTTGCACCGAAACAAAGCAACCTTCAAACCACGTCGATAGTCAAGTTCCCATATGTCCTGTATATAACCATAATATATTTCCTTTCCCGTCTTGGTTTCTGCATCAAAGCGGACACCACTGTTTTGGTTGGTGCTCTTCTTATCTTGGGCGATCGTGTAAAATGTATTACCATTTATCTCGTACCCTTTGAAAGTCATTATATTCGAAGATGGTAACTGGGACAGCAAATACAGGTCATCTTCAATAGAGGCGTCATGCATGGTGCGTGTCTGCAACCAGCTGGCGAAACTCCTGGTTTGTTCACGTGTAATCCAGTCATCAGACCGCTCCGGGTGTTTGGAGCGTAGCAAATTCTTGTGTTCATCCATATACGGAGCCACCAAGGCGGAATTTTGTAGAACTGTGTAGTGTGCTTCAGTGAGAGAATGTCCGTCCATACATATTATTTGTTCCCCTCCTAGCGTGCCTTTTCCATCCAGTCTGCCCTTATGCCGCAATTCAGGAACACCAATCGGCTTAAGGTCAGGAATAAAGTTAATACAAAACTCAAGGACCTCCTCATTTTCATGGCCCTTGGAGATGCTTCCTTCTGGCCTAGCACGGTTATGAACATATTTCTTTAAGACTCCCATGAACCTCTCAAAGGGGAACATATTGTGTAGAAATACAGGACCCAAAACGTTAATCTCTTCACATAGGTGAACTAGGACGTGCGTCATGATGTTGAAGAAGGATGGTGGGAACACCAACTCGAAACTGACAAGACATTGCACCAAATCATTCTCTAACCTTGGTATGATTTCTGATCGATTACCTTCTGAGAGATTGCATTGAGGAATGCACATAGCTTCACAATGGCTAATCGAACGTTTTCCGGTAGAAGCCCCCTCAATACAACCGGAAGCAGTTGCGTCATAATCACGTGGCAGTCATGAGACTTTAGGTTCTGGAACTTTTTCTCTGCCATGTTTATTATTCCCTTTATATTCGACGAGAAGCTAGACGGTACCTTAATACTGAGCAGGCATTCAAAGAAGATTTCCTTCTCTTCTTTGGTAAGAGCGTAGCTTGCATGACCCTGATGTATGCCGTCTTTTCCGTGCATACGTTGTTGGTCCCCCCGTGCCTCAGGTGTATCTTTTGTCTTCCCATACACGCCCAAGAAGCCAAGTAGGGTCACACAAAGATTCTTCGTCACGTGCATCACGTCGATTGCTCAGCGGACCTCTAGGTCTTTCCAATAGGGCATGTCCAAAAATATAGATTTCTTCTTCCACATGGGTGCGCGTCCGTCAGCATCATTCGGAACAGGTTGTCCACCAGGACCCTTTCCAAAGACCACCTTCAAATCCTTGACCATATCATGTACATCAACGCCAGTACGGTGGCGAGGCTTCGTCCGGTGATCCACCTCACCTTTGAAATTCTTGCCTTTCTTTCTTACGGGATGCCTGCTCGGAAGAAATCGACGATGTCCCAGGTACACATTCTTCTTACAATTAGCCAAATATATACTGTCGGTATCGTCCAAACAGTGTGTGCATGCGCGGTATCCCTTGTTTGTCTGTCCTGAAAGGTTACTGAGAGCAGACCAATCATTGATGGTCACGAACATCAATGCCTTTAGGTCAAATTCTCCCCCCATGTGCTCATCCCACGCACGTACACCTGTTCCATTCCACAGTTGTAAGAGTTCTTCAACTAATGGCCTTAGGTACACATCAATGTCGTTGCCGGGTTGCTTAGGGCCTTGGATGAGCACTGGCATCATAATGAACTTCTGCTTCATGCACAACCAAGGAGGAAGGTTATACAAACATAGAGTCACAGGCCAGGTGCTATGGTTGCTGCTCTGCTCCCCAAAAGGATTAATGCCATCTGCGCTTAGACCAAACCATATGTTCCTTGCGTCATCTGCAAACTCCTTCCCGTACTTCCTTTCGATTTTTCTCCACCGCGACCCGTCAGCGGGTACTCTCAACTTTCCGTCTTTCTTACGGTCTTCTCTGTGCCATCGCATCGCCTTGGCATGCTCTTTTTTTGGAACAAACGTTTCAACCGTGGTATTATAAGAGCATACCACATCACCTTGGCAGGAATCTTCTTCCTAGGGCGCTCGCCCTCGACATCACCAGGGTCATCGCGGCTGATCTTATAGCTCAATGCACCGCATACTGGGCAAGCGTTCAAATCCTCGTACTCACCGCGGTAGAGGATGCAATCATTAGGGCATGCATGTATCTTCTACACCCCTAACCCTAGAGGGCAGACAACCTTCTTTGCTTCGTACGTACTCTCGGGCAATTCGTTGTCATTTGGAAGCATATTCTTTATCATTACCAACAACTTTCCAAATCCCTTGTCAGATACACCATTCTCTGCCATCCATTGTAGCAATTCCAGTGTGGTGCCCAACTTTTTCTTGTCACCTACGCAATTCGGGTACATCAATTTTTTGTGATCCTCTAACATGCGCTGAAACTTCTTCTTCTTCTCCAAATCACTTGCGCAGTTTCTCTTTGCATCGGCAATGGCCCGACCTAGATCATCAACGGACTCATCCGATGCCTCTTCTTCAGCTTCTTCCCGCATTGTCGGCTCAGCTTCTTCCCGCATTACCAGCTCAGCTTCTTCCCTCATTGTTGTATCATTGTATTCAGGGAACCCATGGCCAGGATAGCTGTCGTCGTCCTCTTCTTCTTCATTGTCTTCCATCATAACCCCTCTTTCTCCATGCTTGGTCCAAACATTATAGTGGGGCATGAAACCGGACTCAAACAGGTGGATGTGAATAGTTCTTGACGTAGAGTAATTGTGACCATTCTTACAGCCAGCACATGGACAAGGCATAAAACCATCCACCCGCTTGTTTGCCTCAGCCGCAAGAAGAAAAGTACGCACGCCATTAATGAACTCGGGAGAGCATCGGTCATCGTACATCCATTGCTGGCTCATCTTCAATACACAGCACCGAAAATACCAAATTAATACAATACATAAAGTTCATACATAAAGATCATACAACACTTAAATGCAACAAACAAATAACTCTCTAGCTAAAGAATTTAAATGCAACAACAAATGCGATCAAGATCGCAACTAAAGTAACAATTGATCCAACAGCATAATGATACCAAGCCTCACTATGAATGGCATATTTTCTAATCTTTCTAATCTTCAAGCGTATTTTCTCCATCTTAATCTTGTGATCATCGACGACATCGGCAACATGCAACTCCAATTCCATCTTCTCCCCCTCAATTCTTTTCAATTTTTCCTTCAAATCCTCGTTTTCTCTTTCAACTAAATTTAACCTCTCGACAATAGGGTCGGTTGGAATTTCCGGTTCAACTACCTCCTACATACAAATATCTACGTCAACTTGATGGGCATAATTTGTCATAAACACGAAATGCAATGAATAGTTTTAAAAGAGAATATACCACATCCGAATCATAACCCGGACGAGGGCCGACGGGGACGGATGTCAAAACCATGGCACTATGTATAACAAACAACATATGGGTAAGATAATTATACGAGTAACTATATATCCAAATCACACAAACATCAATTTTTTATATAAAACTTCATGAACAAGAGGCTCACCACAAGGTGGTGCCGACGACGGGACGTTGTGAGCGATCGACGATGGTTACGACGGAGATTTAGAAGGTACTAAGTAAACCACACCTACATATGCAAACTAAGTGTTATTTTGACCTCAAATTGCATATAAATCAAATACTAGCACATATATATAATTCCTCCAAATTACTAAACTCAAAAATCAATCACTATATAAAGCATTGCACGAGCTAATCTAGCAATGAGAGATGAAAGGACAAAGTTGCTAACCTTTGTGATCATTTGAATGGATGGGGGCCTTCAAATCTTGACAAATTTTGGGCAAAATGTGTGATGAGCTTGAGAGGAAGAGGGAAAAGAACAGAGAGGAGAGGGGAAAGGGGAAGAACAGAGCGAGGTCGGGTGGACGAAGGGTCTATGTAGGACGACCTTTAGTACCGGTTCGTGATACGACCCGGTACTAAAGGTGCTGGAGGGGCCCCGGACTGACAACATCCTGCCACCGCTCACTTTAGTACCAGTTCGTGGCACAAACCGGTGCTAAAGGTTCGCCACGAACCGGTACTAATGAGAGCGGTCGGCTAGCCGTTGGAACCGGCACTAATGCACACATTAGTGCCGGCTGAAATTCAAACCGACACTAATGTGCTTCACATTTGACCCTTTTTCTACTAGTGATACGTCCCTTAGCGCACGCTTCCGCTCCCTCTTGGGGATGTGGGTTGCGTATATCATGTTCACCGTCCGCACTTGTGGGGGGAACCTCTTCTGTCCTCCAGTGTTCGGCGGCCGGGGCTCCTCCTCGTCATCGCTATGTAACCCCATATCTTTGTTTTCGGCTTTTAACTTGCCGTCCTGCTTGAACACCCAACATTCCCTGTTGGTGTGGTTGGCTGGCTTGTCGGGGGTGTCGTGTATTTGACACGAGCGATCGAGTATACGGTCCAAACTGGACGGGCCCAGAGTGCTTCTTTTGAATGGCTTTTTCCGCTGACTGGGTTTAGAGCCTCTGAATCCGGCATTGACTGCTGTCTCCTCGGTATTGTCGCTGTTGATGCGGCGCTTGTGTTTGTTGCGACGTGAGCTACCATTGCTATTCTTGGTATCCGAAGTACCATGGTTCTTTGATATATTATTGCTGCGAGCCAGCCAGCTGTCCTCTCCCGTGCAAAAGCGGGTCATGAGTGTCGTGAGGGTTGCCATAGATTTCGGCTTTTCCTGGCCAAGGTGCCGGGCGAGCCACTCGTCGCGGATGTTGTGCTTAAAAGCTGCTAGGGCCTCTGCATCCGGACAATCAGTGATTTGATTTTTCTTTGTCAGGAACCCTGTCCAGAATTGCCTGGCCGATTCCTCTGGCTGCTGAATTATGTGGCTCAAGTAATCGGCATCTGGTGGTCGCACATAAGTGCCCTGGAAGTTGTCGAGGAATGCGGCTTCCAGATCTTCCCAATAGCCAATGGATTCTGCTGGCAGGCTGTTGAGCCAATGCCGAGCTGGTCCTTTGAGCTTGAGTGGGAGGTATTTGATAGCATGTAGATCGTCACCGCGGGCCATGTGGATGTGCAGGAGTAAGTCCTCGATCCATACCGCAGGATCTGTTGTACCGTCGTATGATTCGATATTTACGGGTTTGAAACCCTCTGGGATTTGGTGATCCATTACTTCGTCTGTGAAGCATAGGAGGTGTGTGGTGCCTCTGTACTGGGCTATGTCACGACGCAGCTCAAATGAGTCTTGTCCGCTATGTTTGGCCCGGCTGGATTTACTTTTACTGTATCCGGCGTGACGGTTATCGTCTCACGTAGTGGCGCGCCCTCGTGATCCGTAGATCGATCTTGTGTGCTTTGCTTTGTCCTCCAATACGTCTCGCAGGTCTAGCATGTTTCCCCGTGCCTTGATATTTTTATTTGAGTGGCGTCGGGGTGCGGGCTGAGCTTTTGGCTGAAATGCCTCTCTGTCGCGGCCACGAGGTGGCCGATTAGCCGTGTCATACGCTGGAGATGTAGGTTTTAATGCTTCCTCCTCTAGTCGGGGTAGCAACCTGCGCTTGGGGTAACTCTTGGAGGGGCGTTCGAGTTCATATCCCTCGGCCGCAAGGACTTCAGTCCATCTGTCAGCTAGCAAATCTTGATCAGCTTGAAGCTGTGGTTGCTTTTTCTTAAGGCTATTTGCCGTGGCTATAAGTCAGCGCTTGAAGCGCTCTTGCTCGACGGGATCCTCAGGCACGCCAAATTCGTCATCATCGAGGCTTGCCTCGTCTTCGGAGGGAGGCATGTAATTATCATCCTCCGCCTCTCCATTTGCCGCTCTCTCGGGAGGGATGGCTTCTCCATCCTCCTGCTCTAAATCTTGCTAGAGGGGATTGTCGTCATCTTTGGCACTGTCCGGAGTGCTATTATCTCCTGTGCCGGTATCACCGCTTTTGCTTTGGCGAGACTTAGAGCGGCGCCGCTGTCGTCGGCGCTTGGGTTGCTTCTTGGAGGGGTCATCCTCCACTATCCCGTCACCATTGCCTTCTTTGGGTGTGTCCACCATGTATATATCATATGATGAGGTGGCTGTCCAGTGCCCTGTGGGTAGTGGTTCCTGTTCGTCTCCTGCATCGTCGTCCATACCATCGATGTCTTCAGAGTCGAAGTCGAGCGTGTCGGTTAAATCGTCGACAATGGCTACTAAGTGGGTGGTGGGTGGGCGGCGAATTTCTTCGTCATCCTCATCCCAATCTTGCCGGACATAGTTCGACCAGGACTCTCTTGACAAGGAGAGAAACCTTAATGAGTTTAGTATGTCGCCGAAGGGTGAGTCCTGAAAGATATCCATGGAGGTGAACTCCATGATCGGCGCCCAGTCGGATTCGATAGGCACGGGCGCAGGCGGTTCGGAGTCCGTGGTCGGGGAAGAATCCGACAGTTTGGCGTCACGGCTCTCGTGAAGGGTAAGGTCGATACTTGGCTCGATCGCCGCTGAGAATGTGGCCTCCGTGGCAGGGTCTATCCACCCTTTCATGGATGGCGCAATTGGCTCCGAATTGAGGGTCGGAGCGGTTGCCGGTGCGGTCTCCAGAACACTGTCTGATGATAGAGCTAAATCATGCTCATCGTGACCGTGCGGCGCACTCGGCAGGGGCTCGAATCCGTCGAAGATCAAGTCTCCGCAGATGTCGACTGTGTAGTTTAAGCTTCCAAACCCGACCTGGTGGCCAGGGGTGTAACTCTCGATCTGCTCTAGATGGCCAAGCGAATTGGCCCGCAGTGCGAAGCCACTGAATACAAAGATCTGTCCGGGGAGAAAAGTCTCACCCTAGACTGCATCGCTATCGATGATCGAAGGAGCCATCAAGCCTAACGATGATGACACCGAGGAACTCTGAATGAAAGCACCAATGTCGGTGTCAAAACCGGCGGATCTTGGGTAGGGGGTCCCGAACTGTGCGTCTAAGGCGGATGGTAACAGGAGGCCGGGGACACGATGTTTACCCAGGTTCGGGCCCTCTTGATGGAGGTAATACCCTACGTCCTGCTTGATTGTTCTTGATAATATGAGTAGTACAAGAGTTGATCTACCACGAGATCGAAGAGGCTAAACCCTAGAAGCTAGCCTATGGTATGATTGTTGTTCTTGGTCCTACGGACTAAACCCTCCGGTTTATATAGACACCAGAGGGGGCTAGGGTTACACAGAGTCGGTTACAAGGAAGGATATCTACATATCCGTATTGCCAAGCTTGCCTTCCACGCCAAGGAGAGTCCCATCCGGACACGGGATGAAGTCTTCAATCTTGTATCTTCATAGTCCAACAGTCCGGCCAAAGGATATAATCCGGCTGTCCGGATACCCCCTAATCCAGGACTCCCTCAGCAAACCTTCGTGGTTACATGGTGGGAGGAAAGGAATGGGTTCTTGATAGTGGATGTACTGATCACATGACCGGAGATAAGGACATGTTTCGTGAGCTTGCTGAAAATGACGGTCCCCGAAAGTATGTCACTTTTGGTGCTAACTCAAAGGGTAAGGTGGTTGGCCTTGGTAAGGTGGCCACCTCATATGACAACTCCATCCAAAATGTTATGCTCATTGAATCTCTTGGCTACAACTTACTTTCCATATCTAGACTAGCCGATTTTGGTTTCAATGTTCTATTAACTGAAGTAGATTGCCAAGTGTTTCGAAGAGATAATCATAATATGGTCTTTACCGGTATACGTAGGGGTGATATATACATTGTTGATTTCACTAAAAAGGCTTAACCTCGTACTTTCTTAATTGCTAAATCTTCTAAAGGTTGGTTGTGGCATAGAAGGTTATGTCACGTGGGCATGCGAAATCTTGATAAGCTTATTAAAGGTGATCATAACCTTGGTGTTAAAGATGTCATATTTGACAAGGATATACTTTGCAGTGCTTGTCAAGCAGGAAAACAAGTTGGAGGAAGTCATCCCGTGAAGAACATCATGACCACGAGAAGACCGCTTGAGCTACTTCATATGGATCTTTTTGGTCCCAACTCCCACAAGAGTCTTAGTGGTAACTCGTTCGATTTGGTCATTGTTGATGATTTTTCAAGAAATACATGGGTGTTCTTTCTTGATGATAAATTGCAGGTCTGAAAGATCTTCAAGAACTTCACTAGGAACACCCAAAATCAATTTGAAGTGAAGATCAAGAAGGTTCAGAGTGACACCGGAGCGGAGTTCAAGAACGCCAATGTGGATACCTTTCTTGATAAAGAAGAGATTTCACATGAGTTCTCGGCTACGTACACACCTCAACAAAATGGAGTTGTTGAGAGGAAGAACCGAACACTTATTAAGATGGCAAGAATGGTTCTTGATGAATACAAGACGCCAAGACACTTTTGGGCGGAAGCGGTTGACATAGCTTGTCATGCAACAAATCGACTATATTTTCACAAGCTTCTCGACAAGACGACACACGAGCTTCTCACCGGTAACAAACCCCAAGTTGGATACTTTTGAGTATTTGGCTCAAAGTGTTAAATTCTTGACAAGCATCATCGTTCAAAATTTGCCCCTAAATCTCACGAAGGTATCCTACCTGGTTATGGCTCAAACTCTCACACTTACCGTGTCTACAACAATTTCACCCCAAAAGGATGAAGAGACGGTAGATGTGAAGTTTGATGAATCTAACAGCTCACAAGTAGAGCAATTGCCAATTGATGTAGGAGACAAAGATCCTTCGGAAGCAATCCAAGATTTGTCTATTGGCAAGATTCTCCCAACGGAGGTGAAGGAGAGTACTTCGTCCATTCAAGTGGAAGCCTCAACTTCACGATGATACGTCTCCAACGTATCTACTTTTCCTAACACTTTTCCTCTTGTTTTGGACTCTAATTTGCATGATTTGAATGAAACTAACCCCAGACTGGCGATGTTTTCAGCAAAACTACCATGGTGTTGTTTTTGTGCAGAAATAAAAATTCTCAGAATGGAACGAAACTTTGCAAGGATTTTTTAGACAATAAAAGAGAATTTTTGGAGCCAAGAACCACCGGAGGGGGCACCTGGGTGGGCACAACCCACCAAGGCGTGCCCAGGTGGGTTGTCCCCACCTGGTGGCCCCGCAGACCCTGAAACCGACACTATAAAATCAGATATTTCTAGAAAAAAATCAGGAAGAATGAATTATTGCGTTCCATGAGACGGAGCCACCGTCACCTCCTGTTCTTCATCGGGAGGCCAGAACTGGAGTCCATTTGGGGCTCCGGAGAGGGGGATCTTCAATCTTCATCATCACCAACCCTTCACCATCGCCAATTCCATGATGCTCCCCACCGGAAGTGAGTAATTCCTTCGTAGGCTCACTGGTCGGTGAGGAGTTGGATGAGATTCATCATGTAATCTAGTTAGTTTTGTTAGGGCTTGATCCAGAGTATCCACTATGTTCCGAGATTGATGTTTCTATGACTTTGCTATGCTTGATGTTTGTCACTTTGGACCGGGGTGCCATGATTTCAGATCTAAACCGTTTATGTTATCACCGTTATATCTATGTTCTAGATCCGATCTTGCAAGTTATAGTCACCTACTACATGTTATGATCCAGCAACCCTGGAGTGACAATAGTCGGGACCACTCCCGGTGATGTCCGTAGTTTGAGGAGTTCATGTATTCACCATGTGCAAATGCTTTATTCCGGTTCTCTATTAAAAGGAGGCATTAATATCCCTGAGTTTCCAATTGGACCTCGCTGCCACGGGAGGGTAGCACAAAATATGTCATGCAAGTTCTTTCCATAAGCATGTATGACTATTTACGGAATACATGCCTACATTATATTTATGAACAGGAGCTAGTGCTGTATCGCCCTAGGTTATGAATGTCACATGATGAATATCATCCAACAAATTACTGATCCAATGCCTATGAATTTCTTCTTATATTTTTTCTGCTAAGTTATCACTGCTATCGTTACTGTTGCACTTGCTACAAAATTACTTCTATCACTGTTACCGTTGCTATTGCTATTGCTTCTACTATCAAAACTATCATATTACTGTGCCACTGATCACTTTGCTGCAGATAATTAATCTCTAGGTGTGACTGAATTGACAACTTAGTTGCTAATACTTACAAATATTCTTTGTCCCCCCTTGTGTCGAATCTATAAATTTTGGTTGAATACTCTACCCTCGAAAACTGTTGAGATCCCCTATACTTGTGGGTTATCAAGACCTTTTTCTGGCACCGTTGCCGGGGAGCATAGCTATATTTATTGAGTCACTTGGGATTATTATAAATTTACCACAATGAAGAATCTGAAGGACGCTAAGAGTAAGATTTGTCCCTCTAAGACGAGGGGAGGTGTGATGCCCCCGATTCAATCATACACTAATCATACACGCATATGTGTACGATCAAGATCAAGGACCCATGAGAAGATATCACAACACAACTCTAGACACAAATAAAATAATACAAGCTTTATATTACAAGCGAGGGGCCTCGAAGGCTCGAATACAAATGCTCGAAGACACAAGAGTCAGCGGAAGCAATAATATCTGAGTACAGACATAAGTTAAACTAGTTTACCTTAAGAAGGCTAGCACAAAAGTAGTAACGATCGAAAAGGCGAGGCCTCCTGCCTGGGACCTCCTAACTCGTCCTCGAAGCTGAACCCCATGTAGAATCATCCTCGGGATCCTATGGCTCCTGGACTCCATCATATGATCGCAATAACCGAGAAAAGGGGAAAAAAGAAGAAGCAAAGCAACCGTGAGTACTCATCCAAAGTACTAGCAAGCAAGGATCCACACTACATATGCATTGGTATCAATGATATCTATGGACTGAACTGCAGAATGCTAGAATAAGAGGGGGAAAGCTAGTCCTTTCTAAGACTATGCTTCTGGCAGCCTCCATCTTGAAGCAGTAGAAGAGAGTAGATGGTAAGTTCACCAAGTATTATCGTATAGCATAAACCTACCCGACGATTCTCTCCTCGTCGCCCTATTAGAGAGCAATCACCGAGTTTGTATCTGGCACTTGAAAGGGTGTGTTTTATTAAGTAACTAGTTCTAGTTGTCATAAGGTCAAGGTACAACTCTGAATCATCCTTTTACTGAGGGACACAACTATTCGAATAGATAAACTTCCCTGCAGGGGTGCACCACATTTCCCAACACGCTCGATCCCCTTTGGTCGGACACACTTTCCTGGGTCATGCCCGACCTCGGAAGATCAACACGTCACAGCCCCACCTAGGCACAACAGAGAGGTCAGCATGCCGGTCTAAATCCTATGCGTGCAGGGGTCTGGGCCCATCGCCCATTGCACACCTGCAAGTTGCGTACGCGAACGGAAGCAGACCTAGCCCCGTTAATACAAGCACATGCTTACGGTCCAATCCGGCGCGCGCCGCTCAGTCGCTGACGCCAAGAAGGCTTCAGCTGATACCCCGACATCGAGTGCCCATAACTGTTCCCACGTAGTTGGTTAGTGCGTATAGGCCAGTGGCCAGACTCAGATCAAATACCAAGATCTCGTTAAGCGTGTTAATTGAAGTATCCACGGACGCCGACCAGGGCCAGGCCCACCTCTCACCTAGGTGGTCTCAACCTGCCCTGTCGCTCTGCCACAAAGATCCACCCAGAGGGCCGTCGGGACAAATGTCCTTTCAGCTCCCAATCCGTGAATCACTCGCGGGTACTCTACGAGCCGACTCGACTTTAGTCACCACATGTATCATATATTATGTATATAGGTATATACCCATGATCACCTCCCGGGTGATCACGGCCCGATAGTATAGCATGGCTGACGGACAAGAATGTAGGGCCACTGATGATAATCTAGCATCCTATACTAAGCATTTAGGATTGCATGTAAAGGTAACAACATTAGTAGCAAAGACAGGCTATGCAGCAGAATAGGATTAACCAAGAGCAGTAACAAGCTACACTACACTAATGCAAGCAGTAGAGAGAAGGAATAGGCAATACCGGGTTGATCAAAGGGAGGGCTTGCCTGGTTGCTCTGGCAAGGAGGGGTCGTCAACAACGTAGTCGATCAGGGCAGCAGCGGCGTTGGTCTCGGTGTCTAACGAGAGAAGAGGGGGAAGAAACAATAAATATAATGCAAACATAGGCATGACGATGCATGACATAACAATGAGCGGTGCTAGGTGTGCCCTCACGCGGTAGTAGGTGATACCGGCGAAGGGGGGAAACATCCGGGAAAATATTCCCGATGTTTCGCGTTTTCGGACAAATGAACTAGAGGGAAAAAGTTGCATGTTTGCTATGCTAGGGGCGCGTGGCGGACGAATGGGCTGTGTATTCGGATTCGTCTCGTCGTTCTGAGCAACTTTCATGTACAAAGTATTTTCATCCGAATTATGGATTAATTTCTATTAATTTTCAAAGTTTTAAATGATTTTCTAATTTGCTGGATTTAGTTTAATTCAAAAATATATTAATTCTAAACTGCTACAGGTATACAGAAATGTACCCAAGAATTTGTACCAGTGGCTGACAGTGGGCGTGCGAGGATCCAGTCAACGGTAGTTGACCAATCAACGTTGACTGGTAACAGGGTCAATGGACCCACATGTAAATGGCATAGGAGTAGATTATTGTCTAAATTAATTTAAACTAGAGGGCCACATGTCATTTGCTCTACACACTAAACTAGTAGTACTAAATTAGTGCTACTAAACTAGTCCTAATTGGTCCTAATTAGACCTAGTCTAATTAAGCAAGGCCGGCCACTTGTAGTGGCCTAACCACAGCTATGCTCAAGGAGCACGAGCTCCATGGCCAGCTAGGAGCTGCAGGCGGCCGCAACGCAGCACGCGAACATCAGCCGTAGCTTAGAAGCATAGAGAAGCGGCAGCACGGCGGCGTGGCAGAAAGCAGAGCAACAACAACGACTAGAGCATCAGCAACAGGGCAACACATAGCAGTAGCTAGGAGTGCTAGCAGTAGTTAAAACAACAACAGCTAGTGGCCAAGTAGCGACAAGAGCAATCGCGACAACACTCAGGGAGCAGCTGCTGCGGGCACGCGCGTTGGGGCTTGGCCGGTGCGAGCTGGGGCATAGTGGGAGCAGCCGCCGTCACGGTGGGCGGAGGCGGACGAGTTCGGGGTGGCTGCATGGCGCGGTCGGCGAGTCGCCGCGGGCGCGGGCTCGGCGGGGCGAATGCACGCGAGGGTGATGTCTACTACGCAACCTTCTTCTTGTAGACGTTATTGGGCCTCCAAGTGCAGAGGTTTGTAGGACAACAACAAATTTCCCTCAAGTGGATGACCTAAGGTTTATCAATCCGTGGGAGGCATAGGATGCAGATGGTCTCTCTCAAACAACCCTGCAACCAAATAGCAAAGAGTATCTTGTGTCCCCAACACACCCAATACAATTGTAAATTGTATAGGTGCACTAGTTCGGCGAAGAGATGGTGATAAAAGTGCAATATGGATGGTAGATATAGGTTTTTGTAATCTGAAGATATAAAAACAGCAAGGTAACTAGTGATAAAAGTGAGCGAAAACGGTATTGCAATGCATTGAAACAAGGCCTAGGGTTCATACTTTCACTAGTGCAAGTTCTCTCAACAATAATAACATAATTGGATCATATAACTACCCCTGAACATGCAACAAAGAGTCACTCCAAAGTCACTAATAGCGGAGAACAAATGAAGAGATTATTGTAGGGTACGAAACCACCTCAAAGTTATCCTTTCTGATCGATCTAATCAAGAGTCCGTAGTAAAATAACACGAAGCTATTCTTTCCATTCGACCTATCCTAGAGTTCATACTAGAATAACACCTTAAGACACAAATCAACCAAAACCCTAATGTCACCTAGATACTCCAATGTGACCTAAAGTATCCGTGAGTATGATTATACGATATACATCACACAATATCAGATTCATCTATTCAACCAACACAAAGAACTTCAAAGAGTCCCCCAAAGTTTCTACCAGAAGTCAAGAATAAAACGTGTGCCAACCCCTATGCGTAAGTTCACGATGTCACGGAACTCGCAGGTTGATCACCAAAACATACATCAAGTGGATCACGTGAATATCCCATTGTCACCACAGATAAGCACATGCAAGACATACATCAAGTGTTCTCAAATCCTTAAAGACTCAATCCGATAAGATAACTTCAAAGGGAAAACTCAATACATTACAAGAGAGTAGAGGGGGAGAAACATCATAAGATCCAACTATAATAGCAAAGCTCACAATACATCAAGATTGTGCCAAATCAAGAACACGAGAGAGAGAGAGATCAAACACATAGCTACTAGTACATACCCTCAGCCCCGAGGGTGAACACTCCCTCCTCGTCATGGAGAGCGCCGGGTCCTTAAAGACTCAATCCGATAAGATAACTTCAAAGGGAAAACTCAATACATTACAAGAGAGTAGAGGGGGAGAAACATCATAAGATCCAACTATAATAGCAAAGCTCACAATACATCAAGATTGTGCCAAATCAAGAACATGAGAGAGAGAGAGAGAGATCAAACACATAGCTACTGGTACATACCCTCAGCCCCAAGGGTGAACTACTCCCCCTCGTCACGAAGAGCGCCGAGATGATGAAGATGGCCACCAGAGAGGGATTCCTCCCCTCCGGCAGGGTGCCGAAACAGGTCTAGATTGGTTTTCGGTGGCTACAGAGGCTTGCGGCGTCAGAACTCCCGATCTAGGTTTCTTTCTGGAAGTTTGGGTATATATAAGAGGTGTTGGAGTCGGGAACAAGTCAGGGGGTCCCCGAGGCGGCCACGAAGTAGGGGGCGCGCCCCCACCCTCGTGGGTGCCTAGGGACTCTTCTGGCCCATCTCCGATACTCCATGGGCTTCTTCTGGTCCAAAAATAATCTCCGTGAAATTTCACATCAATTGGACTCCATTTGGTTTTCCTTTTCTGCGATACTCAAAAACAAGGAAAAAATAGAAACTGGCACTGGGCTCTAGGTTAATAGGTTAGTCCCAAAAATCATATAAATGCATATAAAACATCCAAGGTTGATAATATAATAGCATGGAACAATAAAAAATTATAGATACGTTGGAGACGTATCAAGCACCCCCAAGATTAATTCCTGCTCGTCCTCGAGTAGGTAAATGATAAAAATAGAATTTATGATGTGGAATGTTACTTAACATGTTTATCCATGTAATTCTATTTATTGTGGCAAGAATATTCTGATCCGAAAGATTCAAGACAAAAGTTTAATATTGACATAAAAATAATAATACTTCAAGCATACTATCAAAGTAATCATGTCTTCTCAAAATAACATGGCCAAGGAAAGCTATCCCTACAAAATCATATAGTCTGGCTATGCTCTATCTTCATCACACAAAATATTTAAATCATGCACAACCCCGATGACAAGACAAGCAATTGTTTCATACTTTTGATGTTCTCAAACTTTTTCAATCTTCACGCAATACATGAGCGTGAGCCATGGACATAACACTATATGTGGAATAGAATGATGGTTGTGGAGAAGACAAAAAGGGGAAGATAGTCTCACATCAACTAGGCGTGTCAATGGGCTATGGAGATGCCCATCAATAGATATCAATGTGAGTGAGTAGGGATTGCCATGCAACAGATGCACTAGAGCTATAAGTGTATGAAAGCTCAAAAATAAACTAAGTGGGTTTGCATCCAACTCTCTTGCTCACGAAGACCTAGGGCATTTTGAGGAAGCCCATCATTGGAATATACAAGCCAAGTTCTATAATGAAAGATTCCCACTAGTATATGAAAGTGAAAACATAGGAGACTCTCTATCATGAAGATCATGGTGCTACTTTGAAGCACAAGTGTGGTAAAAGGATAGTAGCATTGCCCCTTCTCTCTTTTTCTCTCATTTTTAGTTTTTTTAGTTTTTTTGGGCCTTCTCTTTTTTATGGCCTCTTTTTTTCGTCCGAATTCTCATCCCGACTTGTGGGGGAATCATAATCTCCATCATCCTTTCCTCACATGGGACAATTCTCTAATAATGATGACCATCACACTTTTATTTACTTACAACTGAAGAATTACAACTCGATACTTAGAACAAAATATGACTCTATGTGAATGCCTCCGGCGGTGTACCGAGATATGCAATGAATCAAGAGTGACATGTATGAAAGAATTATGAATGGTGGCTTTGCCACAAATACGATGCCAACTACATGATCATGCAAAGCAATATGACAATGATGGAGCGTGTCATAATAAACGGAACGGTGGAAAGTTGCATGGCAATATATCTCGGAATGGCTATGGAAATGCCATAATAGGTTGGTATGGTGGCTGTTTTGAGGAAGATAAATGGTGGGTTTATGGTACTAGCGAAAGTTGCGCGGTACTAGAGAGGCTTGCAATGGTGGAAGGGTGAGAGTGCGTATAATCCATTGACTCAACATTAGTCATAAAGAACTCACATACTTATTGCAAAAATCTATTAGTTATCGAAACAAATTACTACGCGCATGCTCCTAGGGGGATAGATTGGTAGGAAAAGACCATCGCTCGTCCCCGACCGCCACTCATAAGGAAGACGATCAATAAATAAATCATGCTCCGACTTCATCACATAATGGTTCACCATACGTGCATGCTACGGGAATCACAAACTTTAACACAAGTATCTCTCTAATTCACAACTACTCAACTAGCATGACTATAATATCACCATCTTCATATCTCAAAACAATCATCAAGTATCAAACTTCTCATAGTATTCAATGCACTCTATATGAAAGTTTTTATTATACCCATCTTGAATGCCCCACATAGTAGGACTAATTTTATAACGCAAGAAAATTACCATGCTGTTCTAAAGACTCTCAAAATAATATAAGTGAAGCATGAGAGTTCATCTATTTCTTCGAAATAAAACCACCGCCGTGCTCTAAAAAGATATAAGTGAAGCACTAGAGCAAATGAAAAACTACTCCGAAAGATATAAGTGAAGATCAATGAGTAGTCGAATAATTATACAACTATGTGAAGACTCTCTAACATTTAAGAATTTCAGATCTTGGTATTTTATTCAAACAGCAAGCAAAACAAAATAAAGTAAAATGACACTCCAAGCAAAACACATATCATGTGGTGAATAAAAATATAGCTCCAAGTAAAGTTACCGATGAATGAAGACGAAAGAGGGGATGCCATCCGGGGCATCCCTAAGCTTAGGCTCTTGGTTTCCTTGAATATTACCTTGGGGTGCCTTTGGCATCCCCAAGCTTAGGCTCTTGCCACTCCTTATTCCATAGTCCATCGAATCTTTACCCAAAACTTGAAAACTTCACAACACAAAACTTAACAGAAAACTCGTAAGCTCCGTTAGTATAAGAAAATAAATCACCACTTAGGTACTGTTGTGAACTCATTCAAAATTCATATTGATGTAATATCTACTGTATTCCAACTTCTCTATGGTTCATACCTTCCGGTACTACTCATAGATTCATCAAAATAAGCAAACAACACATAGAAAACAGAATCTGTCAAAAACAGAACAGTCTGTAGCAATCTGGAGGTTTCGAATACTTCTCTAACTCCAAAAATCCTGAGAAATTAGGAAGTACTAGGAAATTTGTTCATTGATCTACTAAAAGTGGAATTGGTATTTTATCGCTCTCTGGTGAAAAATGAAAATTATTCTCGTGAGCGCGTACTTTCTGTTTTTTACAGCAAGATCAAATAACAATCACCCAAGAAGATCCTAAAGGCTTTACTTGGCACAAACACTAATTAAAACATAAAAGAACACAATCATAACAGAGCATAGATGATTTATTTATTACTAAACAGGAAAAAAAGCAAGGAACAAAAATAAACTTGGGTTGCCTCCCAACAAGCGCTATCGTTTAACGCCCCTAGCTAGGCAAGATGATTTCAATGATGCTCACATAAAAGATAAGAATTGAAACATAAAGAGAGCATCATGAAGAATATGACTAGCACATTTAAGCCTAACCCACTTTCTATGGATAGGGATTTTGTGAGCAAACAACTTGTGGGAACAAGAATCAACTTGCATAGGAAAGTAAAACAAGGATAACTTCAAGATTTTCAACACATAGAGAGGAAACTTGATATTATTGCAATACGTAAAAGCATATGTTCCTCTCTCATAATAACTTTCAGTAGCATCATGAATGAATTCAACAATATAACCGTCACATAAAGCATTCTTTTCATGATCTACAAGCATAAATTTTTTATTACTCTCCACATAAGCAAATTTCTTCTCATGAATAGTAGTGGGAGCAAACTCAACAAAATAACTATCATGTGAGGCATAATCCAATTGAAAGTGAAAATCATGATGACAAGTTTCATGGATATCATTATCCTTTATAGCATAGATGTCATCACAATAATCATCATAGATAGGAGGGATGCTTTCATCATAATAAATTTGCTCATCAAAACTTGGGGGACAAAAAAATATCATCTTCATCAAACATAGCATCCCCAAGCTTGTGCCTTTGCATATAATTAGCATCATGGGTATTCAAATAATTCATACTAACAACATTGCAATCATGCTCATCATCCAAAGATCTAGTGCCAAACATTTTAATACATTCTTCTTCTAACACTTTAGCACAATTATCGGAATCCTTATTTTCATGAAAGACATTAAAAAGATGAAGCATATGAGGCAACCTTAATTCCATTTTTTGTACCTTTTCTTTTATAGACTAAACTAGTGGTAAAACAATAAACTAAAAGACTCGATTGCAAGATCTAAAGATATACCCTCAAGCACTAACCTCCCCGGCAACAATGCCATAAAAGAGCTTGATGTCTACTACACAACCTTCTTCTTGTAGACATTGCTGGGCCCCCAAGTGCAGAGGTTTGTAGGACAGCAGCAAATTTCCCTCAAGTGGATGACCTACGGTTTATCAATCCGTGGGAGGCGTAGGATGAAGATGGTCTCTCTCAAAAAACCCTGCAACCAAATAGCAAAGAGTCTCTTGTGTCCCCAACACACCCAATACAATGGTAAATTGTATAGGTGCACTAGTTCGGCGAAGAGATGGTGATAAAAGTGCAATATGGATGGTAGATATAGGTTTTTGTAATCTGAAAATATAAAAACAGCAAGGTAACTAATGAAAAAGTGAGCGAAAACGGTATTGTAATGCGTTGAAACAAGGCCTAGGGTTCATACTTTCACTAGTGCAAGTTCTCTCAACAATAATAAAATAATTGGATCATATAACTATCCCTCAACATGCAACAAAGAGTCACTCCAAAGTCACTAACAGCGGAGAACAAACAAAGACATTATTGTAGGGTATGAAACCACCTCAAAGTTATCCTTTCTGATCGATCTAATCAAGAGTTCGTAGTAATATAACACGAAGCTATTCTTTCCATTCGATCTATCCTAGAGTTAGTACTAGAATAACACCTTAAGACACAAATCAACCAAAACCCTAATGTCACATAGATACTCCAATGTCACCTAAAGTATCCGCGGGTATGATTATACGATATGCATAACACAATCTCAGATTCATCTATTCAACCAACACAAAGAACTTCAAAGAGTGCCCCAAAGTTTCTACCGGAGAGTCAAGACGAAAACATGTGCCAACCCCTATGCATAAGTTCACGAGGTCACGGAACTCGCAAGTTGATCACCAAAACATACATCAAGTGGATCACGTGAATATCCCATTGTCACCACAGATAAGCACATGCAAGACATACATCAAGTGTTCTCAAATCCTTAAAGACTCAATCCAATAAGATAACTTCAAAGGGAAAACACAATCCATTACAAGAGAGTAGAGGGGGAGAAACATCATAAGATCCAACTATAATAGCAAAGCTCGCGATACATCAAGATCGTGCCAAATCAAGAACACGAGAGAGAGATATCAAACACATAGCTACTGGTACATACCCTCAGCCCCAAGGGTGAACTACTCCCCCTCGTCACGAAGAGCGCCGAGATGATGAAGATGGCCACCAGAGAGGGATTCCCCCCTCCGGCAGGGTGCCAGAACGGGCCTAGATTGGTTTTCGGTGGCTATGGAGGCTTACGGTGGCGGAACTCCTGATCTTGGTTTCTTTCTAGAAGTTTGGGTATATATAAGAGGTGTTGGAGTCGGGAACAAGTCAGGGGGTCCCCGAGGCGGCCACGAGGTAGGGGGGCGCGCCCCCACCCTCGTGGGTGCCTCCGGACTCTTCCAGCCCATCTTCGATACTCCGTGGGCTTCTTCTGGTCTAAAAATAATCTTCGTGAAATTTCAGGTCAATTGGACTCCGTTTGGTTTTCCTTTTCTACAAAACTCAAAAACAAGGAAAAAATAGAAATTGGCATTAGGCTGTAGGTTAATAGGTTAGTCCCAAAAATCATATAAAACAACATATAAATGCATATAAAACATCCAAGGTTCATAATATAATAGCATGTACCAATAAAAAATTATAGATACGTTGGAGACGTATCAGCGGGCGGGGCGAGCTGCAGGGGAACACGTGCGTGGGCGGCCGCGGCCTGCAGTGAGGAACAGCAAGAGGAGTTCAAGGCAGCGGCGGCAGCAGGCACGAGGCCACAGACAACAGAAAGGTGTACGGTAGTGAGACTACCGACGACGATGGTCGGCATGCAGAAGCTTGGGCTCGAGCACAAAAGGATGCAGAGGTGCATGCGAGGCTCACAATGAGGTCAACATGAGCTCAGGGAAGCCGATGCGGGCTGAAGCAGTGCAGATTGATGGCGGCGTTCGCCGAAACCCAAGGTGGATAACGTAGTCGATCCGATCGACGTAGAACTCCCTGGCTCTGACTGCTTGGTGCGAAATACGAGGTCATGGCAGACGCGGCCCTTGGACAACCCTAGGAGGCAGGGGAATGCTGGTGGCCATGGTGGAACCGACGGGGCGACGGCGACGGAGGCACTCCGGCAGGTGGGGAGCGGTCGATGGATGCGAGAAGAGGGGCGAGCGAGGGAGGAAAAGATCTCGGGGCATTGGCCGAGGGGTCGCGGTGGCAGCCTTATCCTCCCGCGGTGCTGTAGTGTGTGGTGTCGAGCACTTGCGGCCATGGTGCCTCGGCATCCTCCTGTAGCGAGAGGACGAAAAGGCTGGGGTGCGTGGGCTGGGCTGCACTATAGTTTAATTAGGCCTAGTAGCATAGTAGGCTTTTGGTCTTTTTTTTCTTTTACTTTTTATTGCTCCTGTGTTGCAGTTCATTTCTGTACCAAATGAATTTTTTTGAATGTTATACATGCCACAAAAATGTTTGGCAATGTTATGGACCGCCACAAAAAGTTTGCGGGCTATTAGAATTGGTTTGCATTTTGTTTTAAACAAAAATGACTTAAAGGGGGCTGTGTTGGTACATGTTTCATATCTAGGGGCATTTTTTTATATTTTGAAAAATGTTAACTCCTACATGATAATTAGCTAGTGAATATTTGCAACTCAGCGAACATTTTTGTTTTACCGCTTGAAGAAATAATAATTTGAGTTTATTTTAAATTTGAATTTGAATTTGGTTTGGATCAAAGTGAGATTTTAGAAATTTAATTGAGATGACATGGCACCATTAGTGTGTGGTTACTATAGCTTAACTACCAGGGTATTACAAATCTCCTCCACTACAAGAAATCTCATCCCGAAATTTAAGAGGTTGTGTAGGGGGGAAAGTTCTGGTTACAAAATTCTAACGAGTCTTCTCAGTCTTGGATGCTCTTCCCAAAGTAGTTGGTCCCTTATGTTGATGTCTTCAGTCCTCTGCTTCAGGTCATCATGATGAAGTCGTCATCCTTTCTTCGGGATCTCCATCGTACTTACAAATAGGAAAGGGGCAACTTGACAATGACATAATGCTACAAGGGGTAATCATCGGGGGTTATCCCACGAATGAACACATGAGTATCTCTCGAGTTGGACAAATAAAACATGTCGAGAGCAAAGTAATATGGTACAATAAGTAGTTTCAAACGTATAGACAATCGTTCGATGTGTGAAACAAGGTGTGAAAGTGGTCCAGAGCAACGAGAATAAGTAGTGCGTCTGATACCGAAGGATAATATCTGATTGAAGGTAGCTCACAGAATTACATACGAGGTAAGGTCCAAAGGATAAACTTGGAAACATGGATGTACATGAGAGTAAGGTTTTGATCCTGTGGAACTGTGGGTTATGGTCTCACCACATGGGATAAGTAGGAAGGGCACTCACATCTTGCGCGGTCATGAAAGCAAGGCCTTCCAGAGGATAGCCTTTCAGTTAAGTCGGCAACATCATCGTTACCAAGGGCGGGGGACGAAGAGAACCATTTTCCTGCTCGTTGAACAAGGCGGACTTGTAGGCAAAGCTCTCGTCCATCGGTGGTTACTCGAATGTCATCAACAATAGTAACAGGGTCTTACTGACTAGGTTGTACACTAAGGTGTTAACATAAGCAGGAGAATATTACTGCTTAGATCATATAGACCAGAAGAAAGGTTAAACAAAGCAATGGAAAGGAAAACATGATTATCAGATTAAACAGAACAATGGAAAGGACAATGTGTTAAAACACATATTTCAGGGGTATATCCTTCCCAAGGACAACCAGAGCATGATATCCATGACAGGATATAATGTAGAAAACCCTTTAGGTAAGGGGAGAGAAATTTCATGACATTACCCATACAACGGTGTTTGGATAATTGAGCAAGAAACATTTAGCATTGGGCTTCAAATGTTCTTGTTGAAAATCGAAGTACCAAAGACATGCTTCGAGATAGCACTGACATGGTCATTGGGTAAAGGTCAGACTTTGAATACACAAAGGATCCATCAGGAACAACTTATAAAATACGTCTTACAATTTCCCCATGGAAGAATGGTTAATCTTGCTAAAAAGGAAGCTATAACAATAGGTCCTCCAGCCAGGTGTGCTAGGCATGAGATCACCTTACCGGGTCATATAAAGACCAATGTTATAACTCTTGGAAATATGTTCCAACCATCATATCAGACCGAGAATCTGATCCGATTGGTGTCAGGATACCTCAGAGTCAGGATGTCTGAGAAGAAAATGTGCAACACAAATTGACGAGATGATAATGTAAGATTATCCGGAAATGAACTATGGATGCGAGTTCCGAAACAAGAGGTCATCATTAAACCAAGGAGATGATAATGAGGTGGTTGATTGACTCAGCGACAATTCATCGAGATTTCTAAAAAGATGGATTCCCAAAATTATGTGAACAAGGAGATAACATTTGTCAGATCAATTGATATAATGATGTATGCTCAAGAAAAACATACACAATTAAACATTGGTTCAAAGGTGCACGCAAAATATGGGCCAAGTAGCACGATCAATGTTAGAATGGTGATTCAATAACCAAAATACTTAGAATGAAACTATCGACCATTCACTTCAAAGCAATTGGGTTGCTAGAAGTTTTGAATTCCCGCATCATAGCTCAATTGTCGGTATTTCGGTCAAAAACAACATAGGTACCAAGAAATGAACGGAGATGGCGAGAAGTATTACTATATCAAGAATTCTTAAGAGGTGGTGAAATTCTCACCTCATTCTTGACATAAAAGATGGTAATACTACAAAGTAGAACAGAATATGAGCTAGACAGTAAGGAACTCAAAGTACAACTCACAACAGGAACAAGTTTGTGTTGGGGGGGAGGCAAGAATGTTGTCGATGATAACACAAATCATCAAGGGCAAGGATGGTATTCCTCATCATGAATCCAATCGATATCCTGGAAGATCTCAAAATGCCGATGATGATCACGACACATTTGTAGAGAGATTTCATGAAGAGGTACTCGATCAACGATGACATCAAGTCAAAGGAATGATGAAGCGAAAGGTTATTGAAACCAAGGGTACGACACAAACTGGAAATCAAGCTTGCTGTTCAAGGAGAAATGGTATGACGAGGAATATCCACGTAAGGTTAACTCATCGTCAAAGACTATGCTCCGGGGAGAAGGACCAGGTAGCATAGTTAAAATTTAGCACAATAATGATATAGCCAATCAGGCAAGGAATGACGTGATGGAGTATTAAAACTTCTCAACAACAAAGTACTAGGAGTACCGAATCACAGAGTTGATTTGATTCACTAATCCGTGTTCTCGGTTGACGACAACCCAGAACCTGTGGAATGACTATGACGGGAGAGGCATTACTTAATAAGGAAGGCATAAGATGTAGTGCCATGGGTTGATATCCTTGAGATACTAGGGGGTAATACTCGAAGGTAGATCAAAATAAAGGTTGGACATGTGTATTGATCCACAGAAGACAAGTGCTTAAACGTGCCTGAGAAATGGGATCAAAGAAGAATATATGGTCGGAACCACGATTGCAAAGGATCAATTCACCAATACCAATGATATTATATCAAGGAAATAGTTATTATTACAAGAAGCTTCCATGATAGGATCTACATCGTGTCCATGGGCATGAACACAGAGGTTCTAGGTCGACTCCCACATCCTCAATGTATAACCTTACATTCACCTCTCGTATTTTGAAAATGACATAGTTGTTGAAAGTTTTACCTGGTGCACCAGATAAGTATGACCCGTGAAATCTTTCGGGTCCGCATAGATTAGGGAAGGTGTTGGTTCAACCCATCAGGGCATCTTAGGAACATATACCACAAACTTCGGAGTAAATAATACAAGCTCGAAAGTAGAGTATGGTTATCAAAGCAGAGGATACAAATTACCAAAGGCATTATATACCCATGGAAAGGCTCACAAGGTTATTGAACATGAAGGACACTGTCGAATAATAATCCAACAAGGGGTCTTGTGGGCTACAACGGAGCTGATGCGAGTATTGGTATTCTATCGGAGGAAGAAGGAATGAAAGGACATCAGATTATAGAAACACCTGACTAATCCAAAGATCAAATGTAAAGGAATTATCATTTCCAAATCAAGGGATCAGAAGCAAGGGCTCTAATTAAGGATGGGTAAGCCGAGTAGGCTTAGGGGAATAATCGATGGCAATTTGATTGGTCGAGATCCAGCTCATGTTTAAAATGTCATTTCAGCCGGAAGGATGAATTCTAGGATCTGATTGAGGATGGCAAGCATTCACAAAATATTGAATCAAGGGACTCAAAGTGGCAGTGACAAAGGATGTCAACGAAGATTGCTAGAAATAAGGAATTAACCATAGTGCCGAAAGGCAAGGAATTCAGGAGCAAAAGGCTACCGAGGATTTTTAGAAAACTGAATAGTATTTCGAAGACTTTTGTGAAATACATGAATCAACTAGGGATGAGAGGATACTCGATAAGTGCAATAAATTATCCGTAGGGGTAACCAGGTGGCAAAGAACTGCAAGGTAGTAGGCTCAAAGTATTCTCGGAACAATGGAGAGAATTTCGGGGTATATTGTAATAGCAAGACCAACTGAGAATAAAAGTAAGAACGACAGGTGTATGTATTTATCCATAGGGATATTTCGGTGGTAGGGAATTGCAAAACTGGTGGGCACAAAGTCTCGAGTGAACATCGGAGAGTATCTTCGTAGTCTTCTTGTGCAGCAGGCGATCATCTGTAGTAAGGGGCCCTCCGGGTGGATGTGATCACGAGATCCTAATGTTAGAGTTAGTAAAACCATTTTAACCCAAATAGAAGAGAGATCAGAGTCCCAGAGTATAGACGAGGAATAAAAGATCCTAATATAACCCGATGGCGACATGGGCCCGTAAGCCACACAGCCATGTTAGTAATAGTTTTGTAATTACTAGACTCAACTTCGACCAAGGAGTTTGGAAGGGGGATTCCTACAGGCAATCGGCTCTGATACCAACTTGTGACGCCCCCGATTCAATCGTACACTAATCATACACGCATATGTGTACGATCAAGATCAAGGACTCACGGGAAGATATCACAACACAACTCTAAACACAAATAAAATAATACAAGCTTTATATTACAATTCAGGGGCCTCGAAGCCTCGAATACAAATGCTCAAAGACACAAGAGTCAGCGGAAGCAATAATATCTGAGTACAGACATAAGTTAAACAAGTTCGCCTTAAGAAGGCTAGCACAAAAGTAGCAACGATCGAAAAGGCGAGGCCTCCTGCCTGGGACCTCCTAAGTACTCCTCGAAGCCGAACCCCATGTGGAATCATCCTTGGGATCCTCTGGCTCCTAGACTCCATCATATGATCGCAATAACCGGGAAAAGGAAAAAAAGAGTAGCGAAGGAACCATAAGTACTCATCCAAAGTACTCGCAAGTAAGGATCTACACTACATGTGCATTGGTATCAATGAAAAGGGTAGTATCTGTGGACTGAACTACAGAATGCCAGAATAAGAGGGGGAAAGCTAGTCCTTTCGAAGACTACGCTTTTGGCAGCCTCCATATTGAAGCAGTAGAAGAGAGTAGATGGTAAGTCCACCAAGTACCATCGTATAGCATAAACCTACCCGACGATCCTCTCCTCGCCGCCCTGTTAGAGAGCGATCACCGGGTTGTATCTGGCACTTGAAAGGGTGTGTTATATTAAGTAACCGGTTCTAGTTGTCATAAGGTCAAGGTACAACTCCGGGCCATCCTTTTACCGAGGGACACGACTATTCGAATAGATAAACTTCCCCGCAGGGGTGCACCACATTTCCCAACACGCTCGATCCCCTTTGGCCGGATACACTTTCCTGGGTCATGCCCGGCCTCGAAAGATCAACATGTCGCAGCCCCACCTAGGCACAACAGAGACGTCAGCACACCAGTCAAAATCCTATGCGTGCAGGGGTCTGGGCCCATCGCCCATTGCACACCTGCATGTTGCCTACGCGACCAGAAGCAGACCTATCCCCCTTAATACAAGCGCAGGCTTACGGTCCAATCCAGCGTGCGCCGCTCAGTCGCTGATGTCAAGAAGGCTTCGACTGATACCACGACGTCGAGTGCCCATAACTGTTCCCACGTAGTTGGTTAGTGCATATAGGCCAATGGCCAGACTCAGATCAAATACCAAGATCTCGTTAAGCATGTTAATTGAAGTATCTGCGGACGACGACTAGGGCCAGGCCCACCTCTCACCTAGGTGGTCTCAACCTGCCCTATCGCTCCGCCACAAAGATCCACCTAGAGGGCCGTTGATGACCCACAAGTGTAGGGGATCTATCGTAGCCTTTTCGATAAGTAAGAGTGTCGAACTCAACGAGGAGCAGAAGGAAATGATAAGCAGTTTTCAGTAAGGTATTCTCTGCAAGCACTGAAATTATCGGTAACAGATAGTTTTGTGATAAGGTAATTTGTAAAGAGTAGCAAGTAATAAAAGTAAATAAGGTGCAGAAAGATGGCCCAATCCTTTTTGTAGCAAAGGACAAGCCTGGACAAACTCTTATATGAAGGAAAGCGCTCCCGAGGACACATGGGAATTATCATCAAGCTACTTTTCATCATGTTCATATGATTCACGTTCAGTACTTTGATAATTTGATATGTGGGTCGGCCGGTACTTGGGTACTGTCCTTACTTGGACAAGCATCCCACTTATGATTAACCAATATTGCAAGCATCCGCAACTACAACAGAAGTATTAAGGTAAACCTAACCATAGCATGAAACATATGGATCCAAATCAGCCCCTTAGGAAGCAATGCATAAACTAGGTTTAAGCTTCTGTCACTCTAGCAACCCATCATCTACTTATTACTTCCCAATGCCTCCCTCTAGTCCCAAATAATGGGGAAGTGTCATGTAGTCGACGTTCACATGACACCAGTAGAGGGATGACAACATACATCTCATCAAAATATCGAACGAATACCAAATTCACATGACTACTTATGTCAAGACTTCTGCCATGTCCTCAGGAACAAACGTAACTACTCACAAAGCATATTCATGTTCATTATCAGAGGGGTATTGATATGCATAATGGATCTGAACATATGATCTTCCACCAAGTAAACCAACTAGCATCAACTACAAGGAGTAATCAACACTACTAGCAACCCACAGGTACCAATCTGAGGTTTGGATACAAAGATTGGATAGAAGACATGAACTAGGGTTTTGAGATGAGATGGTGCTGATGAAGATGTTGATGGAGATTGACCCCCTCCCGACGAGAGGATTGTTGGTGATGATTTCCCCCTCCCGGAGGGAAGTTTCCCCGGCAGAACAGCTCTGCCGGAGCCCTAGATTGGTTCCGCCTCGTGGCGGCGGAGTTTCTTCCGCAAAGCTTGCTTATGATTTTTTTCTCGATGAAAGACTCCATATAGCCGAAGATGGGCATCGGAGGGCCACCAGGGGGCCCACGAGGCAGGGGGCACGCCCAGTGGGGTAGGGCGCGCCCCCACCCTCGTGGCCAGGGTGTGGGCCCCCTCTGGAACTTTCTTCGCTCAGTATTTTTTATATATTCTGGAAATAACTTCCATGAAGTTTGAGGACTTTTGGAGCTGTGCAGAATAGGTCTCTAATATTTGCTCCTTTTCCAGCCCAGAATCCCAGCTGCCGGCATTCTCCCTCTTCATTTAAACCTTGTAAAATAAGATAGAATAGGTATAAGTATTGTGACATAATGTGTAATAACGGCCCATAGTGCAATAAATATCGATATAAAAGCATGATGCAAAATGGACGTATCAACTCCCCCAAGCTTAGACCTCGCTTGTCCTCAAGCGAAAGCCGATATCGAAAAATATGTCCACATGTTTGGAGATAGAGGTGTCGATAAAAATAAAATACGTACATGAGGGCATCATGATCATTCTTAAGACAACTATATATATATATTGTCATATGATCTCTTATGCTAAAGTAACAATTCAAGCACAATTTCAAGTATGAATCATAAACTTCATTGAGAACCAACAAACTCTAATCTCAGTCACTTAGGCAATTGCAATTTATCATAACATAGGAAAGAGTCAATATAAGAGCTTTTCAACAAGTCCACATACCCAACCATCTTTTAGTCTTTCATAATTACTAACACTCACACGATATTTATGGGTATGAAGTTTTAATCGGACACAGAGAAAGATAGGGCTTATAGTTTTGCCTCCCAACATTTTACCTCGAAGGTAAAGTCAACAATAATAGTTCATAAAAACTCACATCCAATTAGCTATATATATCAGGATCTTTCCAACACATTGTGCTTGCCAAAGGATAAAAGGTAAAAAGGAAAGGTGAATATCACCATGACTCTTTGCATGAAGTATAAGACAAGAATAAAAGATAGGCCCTTCCAGAGGGAAGCAGAGGTTGTCATGCACTTTTATGGTTGGATGCACAAAATCTTAATGCAAAAGAACGTCACTTTATATTGCCACTTGTGATATGGACCTTTATTATGCAGTCCGTCACTTTCATTTCTTCCATATCACAAGATCGTATAAAGCTAATTTTCTCCACACTTATAAGTCATACATATTTAGAGAGCAATTTTTTATTGCATGCACCGATGACAACTTACTTGAAGGATCTTACTCAATCGATAGGTAGATATGGTGGGCTCTCATGGCAAAACTGGGTTTAGGGATGTTTGGAAGCACAAGTAGTATCTCTACTTGGTGCAAAGAAATTTTCTAGCAAGAGAGGGAAAGGCAAGCTCAACATGTTGGACGATCCATGACAATATAATTTATCTCAGATGTAAGAAAACATAACCCATTATGTTGTCTTCCTTGTCCAACGTAAACTCTTTAGCATGTCATATTTTAATGAGTGCTCACAATTATAAAAGATGTCCAAGATAGTATATTTATATGTGAACCTCTCTTTCTTTATTACTTCCTATTAATTGCAGCGATGACCAAAACTATGTTTCTCAACTCTCAACAACTTTTATTCATCATACTCTTTATATGTGAGCTCATTACTCTCCATAAGATCCATATGATCTCTTTATTTCTTTTTATTTCTTCTCTTTTATTTTATTCCCTCAAGATCATAGTAAAATAATCAAGCCCTTGACACAACACTAATCTTTATTATATATAGCTCACGGACTCGATTACATAGAATGATCATAAAGCTAAACTCACAACTAGATCATACTAAAACTTTATTCTACTAGATCAAGATATTATCAAAAGGATCGAACTAAGAAAAATAGTAAAGATAAAAGTGATGGTGATACGATACTGGGGCACTCCCCCAAGCTTGGCAGTTTCCAAGGGGTGTGCCCATACCCGATGCTCAGTTCTTCTTTGTTGGTGAAGAAGGTGTTGGTGATGATGGGTAGTCACACATCGACCCTAAGAGATCTTCCAATTTGCGGATAATGCCCTTGAGTGCAATGATATGATCCTTCAACAAAATATTTTCACTTGTGAGATACTTGTTTTGAATATGAGCTAACTCAATCATCTTGAAAGCCTCAATCTCCGTTGGGGTAAAGAGATTGTGGTAAGGTGGAAGGATGTCTTCTTCTGCTACTACCGGAACTTGATCCCCCATGGCCTTCTTGATCCCATCATCCTTGTTGATCTCTTCAGCTCTATCTTCATTAGCCAAGCATCGTTGCCCTCATTATTGGAGGAGGAGGGAGACCACATGATGCTTGGCCTTGACAACCCTGGCAAAAAACAGCTCGAAACAAGAACAAGAGATTTTTGCGTGATACGGTGGTCAAAACCTTTGGGAGATTATATAGTGAATGTGTACCAACCAAAAGAAGTATCGTGCAAGAAAACAGAGTCTGGAGAGCACACGAGGTGCCCATGAGGCAGGGGGCGCGCCCAGGGGGGTCGGGCGCGCCCTCCACCCTCGTGGAAGCCCCGTGTCCTTTCCGGTCTGCTTCATATTTTCCTATTTTCTTAAATATTCCAAAACGGAGAAAAATTGCCATTAGAACTATTTTGGAGTCGGTTTACTTACCGTACCACGTACCTATTCCTTTTCGGAGTCTGAAACATTCCGGAAGGTGTCCCTTATGTATTCCTCTGGGGTTACGGTTTCAATAATATTAGTTTCAACATTTATGGGATTACCTGAGATATAATGTTTGATTCTTTGACTGTTTATCACCTTCGGATTTGTGCCTTCGAAGTTGTTTATTTTTATGGCACCGAAACGGTAGACCTCCTTGATAACATAAGGACCTTCCCATTTAGATAGAAGTTTGCCTGCAAAAAATCTTAAATGAGAGTTGTATAGAAACACATAATTATCTACATTGAACTCACGTTTTTGTATCCTTTTATCATGCCATCTTTTAACTTTTTCTTTAAACAGCTTGGCACTTTCATAGGCCTGGGTTCTCCATTCATCAAGTGAGCTAATGTCAAATCGCCTCTTCTCTCCGACAAGCTTGAAGTCATAGTTGAGCTCTTTAATAGCCCAATATGCCTTATGTTCTAATTCAAGAGGTAAGTGACATGCTTTACCATAAACAATTTTATACGAAGACATGCCCATAGGATTTTTATATGCAGTTCTATAAGCCCATAATGCATCATCAAGTTTCTTGGACCAATTCTTTCTAGATCTATTAACAGTCTTTTGCAAAATTAATTTAAGCTCTCTATTGCTAAGGTCTACTTTACCACTAGACTGTTGATGATATGGAGATGCAATTCTATGATTAGCATCATACTTAGCAAGCATTTTACAAAAAGCACCATGAATAAAATGTGAACCACCATCAATCATTAAATATCTAGGGACTCCAAACCTAGGAAAAATAACTTCTTTAAGAATCTTAATAGAGGTGTTGTGATGAGCACTACTAGTTGGAATAGCTTCTACACACTTAGTAACATAATCAACAACAACTAAAATATGTGTGTATCCATTAGAGGAAGGAAAAGGTCCCATATAATCGAAGCCCCAAACATGAAATGGTTCAATAACGAGTGAATAATTCATAGGCATTTCTTGACGTCTACTAATATTACCAATTCTTTGACATTCATCACAAGATAATACAAACTTATGGGCATCCTTGAAGAGAGTAGGCCAATAAAAACCGGATTGCAATACCTTATGTGCAGTTCTATCTCCAGCATGGTGTCCTCCATAAGCTTTAGAGTGACACTTGCATAGGATCTGTTCCTATTCATGCTCAGGTACACAACGTCTAATAACACCATCTACTCCTTCTTTATAAAGATGTGGGTCATCCCAGAAGTAATGACTTAAATCATAGAAGAACTTTTTCTTTTGTTGGTATGTGAAACAAGGTGGTATAAATTTAGCAACAATGTAACTAGCATAATCAGCATACCATGGAGCCGCACGAGAAGCATTTATGACAGCTAATTGTTCATCAGGAAAGCTATCATCAATAGGTAGTGGGTCATCAAGAACATTCTCTAACCTAGACAAGTTGTCTGCAACAGGGTTCTCAGCTCCCTTTCTATCAATAATATGCAAATCAAATTCTTTTAGCAGGAGAACCCATCTAATAAGTCTAGGTTTAGCATCTTTATTTTCCATAAGATATTTAATAGCAGCATGATTAGTGTGAATAGTTACTTTAGAATCAACAATATAAGGTCTGAACTTATCGAAAGCAAATACAACTGCTAAGAATTCCTTTTCAGCAGTAGCATAATTTCTCTGGGCATTGTCTAGAGTTTTACTAACATATTGAATAACATTTAATTTCTTATCAACTCTTTGTCCTAGAACAACACCTACATCATAGTCACTAGCATCACACATGATTTCAAAGGGTAAATTCCAATCAGGTGGCTGAACAATAGGTGCAGAAATCAAGGCTTTCTTAAGTATTTCAAATGCTTCTACACAATCATCATCAAAGACAAAAGGAATATCTTTTTGTAATAGGTTAGTCAGAGGCCGGGAAATTTTTGAGAAGTCCTTAATAAACCTCCTATAAAAACCGGCATGACCAAGGAAACTTCTTATACCTTTGATGTCCTTGGGACACAACATCTTTTCAATAGCATCAACTTTAGCTTTGTCAACTTCAATACCTCTTTCAGAAATTTTATGCCCCAAGACAACACCTTCATTAACCATAAAGTGGCACTTCCTCCCAATTCAAGACAAGGTTAGTTTCTTCACATCTCTGCAAAACTCGATCAAGGTTGCTCAAGCAATCATCAAAAGAGGATCCATAAACAGAGAAATCATCCATGAAAACTTCACAAATCTTTTCACAAAAGTCACATAATATAGCCATCATGCATCTTTGAAAGGTAGCAGGTGCATTACATAAACCAAAAGGCATACATCTATAAGCAAAGGTACCGAAAGGCAAAGTAAAAGTAGTCTTTTCTTGATCATCAGCTGACACGGGTATTTGAGAGAAACCGGAGTAACCATCTAGAAAGCAAAAATGTGTATGTTTGGATAATGTTTCTAGCATTTGATCAATGAAAGGCAAAGGGTAATGATCTTTTTTAGTAGCTTTATTTAATTTGCAGAAATCAATTACCATTCTATAACCTGTAATAATTCTTTGCGGAATCAATTCATCTTTATCATTAGGCATGACAGTAATACCTCCCTTCTTAGGGACACAATGGACAGGGCTTACCCACTGACTATCAGCAATGTGATAAATTATAACTGCTTCAAGGAGCTTTAATATTTCTTTTCTTACCACTTCTTTCATCTTAGGATTTAGCCGTCGTTGGTGATCAATAACTGGTTTGGCATCTTTCTCCAAATTTATTTTGTGTTGACATAGAGTGGGACTAATGCCCTTAAGATGATCAAGATTATATCCAATAGCAGCATGGTGATTCTTCAGAGTTTTGAATAATGTCTCTTCTTCATGCTCTGAAAGGTTAGCACTAATAATAACAGGATATATCTTCTTTTCACCAAGATAAGCATATTTAAGAGTATCAGGCAATGGTTTAAGCTCAAACACGGGATCACCCTTCGGTGGAGGAGGATCCCCTAGAATTTCAACATGCAAGTTGTGTTTCAAAATAGGTCCCTGTTTAAAGAATACTTCATCTATTTCCCTTCTTTCATTCATGAACATATCATTTTCATGGTCTAGCAAATATTGTTCTAAAGGATCAGTAGGAGGCATGGCAATAGAAGCAAGACCAATAATTTCATCTTTACTAGGCAATTCTTTATCATGGGGTTGTCTACGAAACTTAGCAAAATTAAACTCATGAGACATATCCCCCAAACCAATAGAAACAATATCTTTATTGCAGTCTATCTTAGCATTAACAGTATTCAAGAAGGGTCTACCAAATATAATGGGACAAAAATCATCTTGTGGGGAACCAAGAACAAGAAAATCAGCATGGCATTTAATTTTCCCACACAAGACTTCAACATCTCTAACAATCCCAACTGGTGAAATAGTATATCTATTGGTAAGCTTAGTTGTAACATCAATCTCTTCTATCTCAGCAGGTGCAATATCATGCATAATTTCTTTGTATAAGGAATGAGGTATTGCACTTGCACTAGCACCCATATCACATAATCCATGATAACAATGATCTCCTATTTTAACAGAAATAACAGGCATGCCTACAACATGTCTATGTTTATTTTTAGCATCAGGTCTAGCAATTCTATCAGCTTCATTGTAGAAGTAAATAACATGCCCATCAATATTATCGGCCAAGAGATCTTTAACCATAGCAATTTTAGGTTCAACTTTAATTTGCTCAAGGGGTTTGGGTGTCTTAATATTACTTTTGTTAACCATAGTTGAAGCTTTAGCATGATTCTTTATTCTAACAGGGAAAGGTGGTTTCTCAATATAAGCAGCAGGAACAACATGATCATCATAAGTGATAGTCTTTTCTTCAACTTTAATAGGTGAAACTGCTTTTACTTCAATGGGAGGATTATATTTAAACCACTTCTCCTTAGGGAGATCAACATGAGTAGCAAAGGATTCACAGAAAGAAGCTACTATCTCAGAGTCAAGTCCATATTTAGTGCTAAATTCACGGAAATCATTGGTATCCATAAAAGATTTAACACAATCAAACTTAGGTGTTATACCTGACTCCTTACCTTCATCGAGGTCCCAATATTCAGAGTTGCGTTTAATTCTTTCCAATAAATCTCATTTGAATTCAATAGCCTTCATCATAAAAGATCCAGTACAAGAAGTATCGAGCATGGATCGATTACTGAGAGAAAGCCGAGCATACAATTTTTGAATAATCATTTTATTTGAGAGCTCATGATTGGGGCATGAATATAACATTGGCTTAAGCCTCCCCCAAGCTGGAGCGATGCTTTATCCTTCACGAGGCCAAAAATTATATATATAATTACGATCATGATGAACAAGATGCATAGGATAAAACTTCTGATGAAATTCCAATTTCAATCGCTTGTAGTCCCATGATCCCATATCATCGCATAGCCTATACCATGTCAATGCCTCACCCTTCAAAGATAAAGGGAATACCTTATTCTTGATAACATCATCGGTCATACCTGCAAGCTTAAATAATCCACAAACTTCATCCACATAGATTAAGTGTAAATCGTGATGCAATGTTCCATCTCCTCCAAAAGGATTAGCTAGCAGTTTCTCTATCATACCCGAAGGAATTTGAAAGTAAACATTTTCAGTAGGTTCAGTAGGTTGAGGAGAAACTCTTTGCTCTACTGGTCGGGGTGAAGATACCCCGAACAAGCCCCTCAAAGGATTATGTTCCATAGTAACAAGTGACAGTAAATTTCAGCACACTATATAAATCTTTCCTTACCAAATTCCACCTACCAAAGGTGCTTCACCCCCCGGCAACGACGCTAGAAAAGAGTCTTGATGACCCACAAGTGTAGGGGATCTATCGTAGACTTTTCGATAAGTAAGAGTGTCTAACCCAACGAGGAGCAGAAGGAAATGATAAGCAGTTTTCAGTAAGGTATTCTCTGCAAGCACTGAAATTATCGGTAACAGATAGTTTTGTGATAAGGTAATTTGTAACGAGTAGCAAGTAATAAAAGTAAATAAAGTGCAGCAAGATGTCCCAATACTTTTTGTAGCAAATGACAAGCCTGGACAAACTCTTATATGAAGGAAAGCGCTCCCGATGACACATGGGAATTATCGCCAGGATAGTTTTCATCACGTTCATATGATTCACGTTCGGTACTTTGATAATTTGATATGTGGGTGGACCGGTGCTTGGGTACTGTACTTACTTGGACAAGCATCCCACTTATTATTAACCCCTATTGCAAGCATCCACAACTACAACAGAAGTATTAAGGTAAACCTAACCATAACATGAAACATATGGATCCAAATCAGTCTCTTACGAAGCAACGCATAAACTAGGGTTTAAGCTTCTGTCACTCTAGCAAACCATCATCTTCTTATTACTTCCCAATGCCTCCCTCTAGGCCCAAATAATGGTGAAGTGTCATGTAGTCGACATTCACATGACACCACTAGAGGGATGACAACATACATCTCATCAAAATATCGAACGAATACCAAATTCACATGACTACTTATAGCAAGACTTCTCCCATGTCCTCAGGAACAAACGTAACTACTCACAAAGCATATTCATGTTCATTATCAGAGGGGTATTGATATGCATAATGGATCTGAACATATGATCTTCCACCAAGTAAACCAACTAGCATCAACTACAAGGAGTAATCAACACTACTAGCAACCCACAGGTACCAATCTGAGGTTTGGATACAAAGATTGGATAGAAGAGATGAACTAGGGTTTTGAGATGAGATGGTGCTGATGAAGATGTTGATGGAGATTGACCCCCTCCTGACGAGAGGATTGTTGGTGATGATTTCCCCCTCCCGGAGGGAAGTTTCCCCGGCAGAACAACTCTGCCGGAGCCCTAGATTGGTTCCGCCTCGTGGCGGCGGAGTTTCTTCCCCAAAGCTTGCTTATGATTTTTTTCTCGACGAAAGACCCCATATAGCCAAAGATGAGCATCGGAGGGCCACCAGGGGGCCCACGAGGCAGGGGGCGCGCCTAGGGGGTAGGGCGCGCCCCCACCCTCGTGGACAGGGTGTGGCCCCCTCTGTAACTTTCTTCGCTCAATATTTTTTATATATTCTGGAAATAACTTCCGTGAAGTTTCAGGACTTTTGGAGTTGTGCAGAATATGTCTCCAATATTTGCTCCTTTTCCAACCCAGAATCCCAGCTGCTGGCATTCTCCCTCTTCATGTAAACCTTGTAAAATAAGGGAGAATAGGCATAAGTATTGTGACATAATGTGTAATAATGACCCATAATGTAATAAATATCGATATAAAAGCATGATGCAAAATGGACGTATCAGCCGTCGGGACAAATGTCCTTTCAGCCCCCAATCCGTGAATCACTCGCGGGTACTCTATGAGCCGACCCGACTTTAGTCACCACATGTATCATATATTATGTATATAGGTATATACCCATGATCACCTCCCGAGTGATCACGGCCCGAGAGTATAGCATGGCAGACGGACAAGAATGTAGGGCCACCGATGATAATCTAGCATCCTATACTAAGCATTTAGGATTGCAGGTAAAGGTAACAATAGTAGTAGCAAAGATAGGCTATGCAGCAAAATATGATTAACCGAAAGTAGTAACAAGCTACACTATACTAATGCAAGCAATAGAGAGAAGGAATAAGCGATATCGGGTTGATCAAAGGGAGGGCTTGCCTGGTTGCTCTGGCAAGGAGGGGTCGTCAACAACGTAGTCGATCGGGGCAGCAGCGGCGTCGGTCTCAGTGTCTAACGAGAGAAGAGGGGGAAGAAACAATAAATATAATGCAAACATAAGCATGACGATGCATGACATGACATTGAGCGGTCCTAGGTGTGCCCTAACGTGGTAGTAGGTGATACCGGCAAAGGGGGGAAACATCCGGGAAAATATTCCCGGTGTTTCGCGTTTTCGGACAGATGAACTAGAGGGAAAAAGTTGCATGTTTGCTCTGCTAGGGGCGCATGGCGGACGAATGGGCTGCGTATTCGGATTCGTCTCGTCGTTCTGAGCAACTTTCATGTCCAAAGTATTTTCATCTGAGTTACAGATTAATTTCTATTAATTTTCAAAGTTTTGAATGATTTTCTAATTTGCTGGATTTAGTTTAATTCAAAAATATATTAATTCTAAACTGTATAGGTACATAGAAATGTACCCAAGAGTTTGTACCAGTGGCTGACAGTGGGCCTGTGAGGATCCAGTCAGCGGTAGTTGATTGGTAACAGGGTCAATGGACCCACATGTAAGTGTCATAGGGGTAGATTATTGTCTATATTAATTTAAACTAGGGGGCCACATGTCATTTGCTCTACACACTAAACTAGTAATACTAAACTAGTGCTACTAAACTAGTCCTAATTGGTCCTAATTAGACCTAGTCTAATTAAGCAACGCCGACCACTTGCAGTGGCCTAACCACGGCTGTGCTCAAGGAGCACGAGCTCCATAGCCAGCTAGGAGTTGCAGGTGGCCGCAACGCAGCACAAGAGCAGCAGTCGTAGCTTAGAAGCATAGAGCAGCGGCAGCACGGCGGCGTGGCAGCAAGCAGAGCAACAGCAACGACTAGAGCATCAGTAGCAAGGCAGCACACAGCAGTAGCTAGGAGCGCTAGCAGCAGCTAGTGGCCAAGCAACGACAAGAGCAATCGTGGCAGCACTCAGGGAGCAGCGGTTGCGGGCGCGCTCATTGGGGCTCGGCCTGTGCGAGCTGGGGCATAATGGGAGCAGCCACCATCCCGTTGGGCGGAGGCGGACGAGGTCGGGGTGGCAGAGTGGCGCGGTTGGCGAGCCGTCGTGGGCGTGGGCTCAGCGGGGCGAACACACAAGCGGGCGGGGTGAGCTGCAGGGGAACACGTGCGTGGGCGACCGTGGCCTGCAGTGAGGAACGACAAGAGGAGCTCAAGGTAGCAACGGCAACAGGCACGAGTCCACGGCCAGCAGAAAGGCGTGCGACGGCGAGACTACATGCGACGATGGTCGGCATGCAGATGCTTGGGCTCGAGCACAAAAGGATGCAGAGGTCCAGGCGAGGCTCACAGTGAGGTCAACATGAGCTCAGGGAAGCCGATGCGGGCCGAAGCAGTGCAGATCGATGGCGGCGTTCACCAGAGCCCGAGGTGGATGACGTAGTCGATCCGGTCGACGTAGAACTCCCTGGCTCCGACTGTTTGGTGCGGAAGACGAGGTCATGGCAGACGCGACCCTTGGACAACCCGAGGAGGCATGGGAACACCGGTGGCCATGGTGGAACCAACGGGACGATGGTGACGGAGGCGCTCCGGCAGGTGGGGAGCGGTTGATGGATGCGAGGAGAGGGGCGATCGAGGGAGGAAAAGATCTCGGGGCATTGCGCGAGGGGTCGCGGTGGCAGCCTTATCCTCCCGCGGTGCTGTAGTGCGCGGTGTCGAGCGCTTGTGACCATGGTACCTCGACCTCCTCATGTAGCAAGAGGATGAAAAGGCTGGGGTGCATGGGCTGGGCTGCACTGTAGTTTAATTAGGCCTAGTAGCAGAGTAGGCTTTAGGTCTTTTATTTCTTTTACTTTTTATTGCTCCTGTTTTGGAGTTCATTTCTATACCAAATGAATTTTGTTGAATGTGATACCTGCCAAAAAATGTTTGGCAATGTTATGGACCGCCACAAAAAGTTTGGGGGCTATTAGAATTTGTTTGCATTTTGTTTTAAACGGAAATGACTTAAAGGGGGTTGTGTTGGTACATGTTTCATATCTAGGGGCATTTTTATATTTTGAAAAATGTTAACTCCTACATGATAATTAGCTAGTGAATATTTGCAACTCAGCGAACATTTTTGTTTTACCGCTTGAAGAAATAATAATTTGACTTTATTTTTAATTTGAATTTGAATTTGGTTTGGATCAAAGTGAGATTTTAGAAACTTAATTGAGATGACATGGCACCATTAGTGTGTGGTTACTATAGCTTAACTACCAGGGTGTTACAGGAGGTAAGGAACTGCCATCTAGCTCTGCTTTAGATCCACCTTCTGTTATAAGTAAACTTGCAACACCACCACATGCTTTTAATCCTGATATGTCGCAAGTTGTTGATGATGCTACTTCTGCTATGAATGATACTGATGATGATGCTAGTACCTTGCTTGGTGATGATGTGGCACTAGGTGATTTTCTTGATGAACAAATTGCTAGAGTAAGACAACATTATATTGTGGAAACTGATGATGAGCTTGAAACTTAAAATCTTGAAACACCTACTAGAACTAGCCCTCGTAGATACGAATTGCCAAAGGTACCGGAAGGTTATGTTATGAATGAGGAGACAACTAGATATATTCTTGCTTGTAAGGATAGAGATGATCTAGAGAAATTATTATGCAAGTATAAAGAAAAATCCTTGAATGCTAGAATGCAATATGATCCTAAGTTTGCTACTTCACCTATCTTTATTGATGATAAGGATTATGAATTCTCTATCGACCCAGAGTTAATTACTTTGGTTGAATCTGATCCTTTCCGTGGTTATGAAACTAAAACTGTTGTGGCTCATCTTACTAAGTTGAATGACATAGCCACCCTTTTTTACTCATGATGACAAAACTCGATATTACTGTATTCTCAAATTATTTCCGTTATCATTAAAGGGTGATACTAAATCTTGGTACAATACTCTTTCTCCTAGTTGTGTGCGTAGTCCCTAGGATATGATTTATTACTTCTATGATAAATATTTCCCTGCTCATAAGAAACAAGCTACCTTACAAGAAATATTTAACTTTATGCAAATTGAAGAAGAGAGTCTCCCACAATCTTGGGGGAGGATTTGCCAATTGCTTAATGCTTTGCCTGATCATCCTCTTAAGAAAAATGAAATACTTGATATCTTCTATAATGGACTAACTGATACTTCTATTGCTTTCCTAGATAGTTGTGCTGGTTGTGTTTTCAGGGAACGAACTATTGGGCAAGCTGAAGAATTATTGAAATGAAAAATTATGATGATTGGACTCTTCCTGAACCACCGCCTAAACCCACTCTGAAGAAGAGGGGTATTTTATATCTCAGTCCTGAAGATATGCAAGAGACAAAGAAATCTATGAAGGAAAAAGATATTAAAGCTGAAGATGTCAAAAATTTACCCCTTATTGATGAAATACATGGGATTGATACACCACCACCACCTAAGGTGGTAGAGTTAAATTCTCTAATGAAATTCATTGGTAATGAAAATCCTCACAATATGGACCGTAGGCAATGTCTTTATGAGTTTGACAATTACATTAGAAAACAAGATCACTTCAATGCAAATGTTATGAAACAATGTAAATACAATTCTGATATGATTGCTCGCTTAAGTGACTTGTTATTTAGAATCTCAAATGTTGTTAGAGGTGTGGGAAAGCATGCTTCTATGGTTCAAACTCAGTTAGAACAAGTTGCTAAATCTCAACGAGAGTTGCTAGATGAAATGAATAATAATATCAATGACTTTTCTACTAGAGTAGCAACTAGAGGAGGTAAAATGACTCAGGAACCACTTTATCCTAAGGGACACCCAAAAAGAATTGAACAAGACTCTCAAAGAGTTAACACTGATGCACATAGTCCTTCTAAAAATACAAAGAAGAAGAAAAATGATAGGACTTTGCATGCCTCTAGTGAACCTGAAGTAGAAAAACATCCTGATAATGATAATGAAGTTCCTATCTCTGATGCTGAAACTCAAACTGGTAGTGAACACTCACCTTCTGATAATGAAAATGATAATGATGAGGTTCATGAAGACACTCAACCAAATTATAAAGAACCAGACAATGATGTTGAGATAGAACCAGTAGTTGATCTTGATAACCCACAACCTAAGAATAAAAGATATGATAAAAGAGACTTTGTTTCTAGAGAACACGGTAAGGAAAGAGAACCATGGGTTCAAAAGCCTATGCCCCTTCCACCCAAGTCAACTAAAAAGAAAGATGATGAAGAATTTGAACGCTTTGCTGAAATGCTTAAGCAAGTGTTTTTGCGTACTCGCTTGACTAATATCCTTAAAATGCCTCCTTATTCAAAATACATGAAAGACATCATCACCAATAAGAGAAAAATACTTGAAGCTGAAATCTCCACCATGCGCTAATTATACTTTGAAGGATGGAGTACCTAAAAAACTTGGAGATCCGGGAATACCAACTATACCTTGCTCCATCAAAAGAAATTATGTGAAAACTGCTTTATGTGATTTAGGAGCTGGTGTTAGTGTTATGCCTTTCTCTTTATATAAAAGACTTGATTTGAATAAACTCACACCTACTGAAATATCTTTACAAATGGCTGATAAATCAACTGCCATACCTATCGGTATTTGTGAGGATTTGCCCATTGTTGTTGCTAATGTTACTATTTTGATTGACTTTGTTATACTTGGGATGCCCGAGGATGACAACATGTCGATTATCCTTGGTAGACCCTTCTTGAATATTGCAGGGGCTGTTATTGATTGCAATAAAAGCAAGGACACTTTTCATATCAATGGTAATGAGCATACGGTGCACTTTCCGCAGAAACAATTCCAAGTGAATGGTATTAATGTTATTGAAAAATCTCAGACAATCACTATTGGAAGTTTTCAACTACCTCTACCTACTGTTAACAAGAAATATGAAGTGCTTATTGTTGGGGACATTCATATCCCCGTTGAGGTAACTTAGTGATTTATGAAAGTTCTTCGGTTTCATGCTAATCGAAAGTGGTTGTTAATACGAGTTGATCAACCTTATTAATGGTTCACTTTTGAGAGGTATGAAGATGATGAATTTAGTAAGCACTACCTTCTGTTTTCTGTTTTTAATAGTTAAATAAAATAACATGTCATGTTTTTTATGTTTTCTGAATTTACTGCGGAATAAAAAATGACCCAAAAATAAAAGTTGTTAGAATGCCTTGAAAATTTAATACGATTTTTTTCTGAATATTTAAGAATTTTTGGTGGAAATAACATCAAAGCGAGGTGCACCAGGTGGGCACAACCCACCCGGGCGCGCTAGGACCCCCAAGCGTGCCTTGGTGGGTTGTGATCCCCATGTTGGCCCTCTCACTTATCTCTTCATACTACTTCATCACCTACCTCCAGAAAAAAAATCACCATTGCTCTCTCTCTCTCTCTCGCGTCCTTGCTCTCAAACCCGTGGGTTTTGATCTCTTTGCTCGAAGCTTCGTTTCCGAAATTGTTTCAGGGGATTGTTGCTTGGTATGTGACTTCTCCATTTGTCCAATTAGTTTTTGCTTTAGTGGTTTATATTTTAAATAATTAGCTGTTCTTGGTTCTGTTGTAGATGAGCTTGCATGTTGAATTCTTAGAGTTCTAAGTAGTTTGAATGCTTGCTATGGCCTCTATTTATCCCTATGAGTAGTTGCTACCAATCTTGTAAAGCTTTGTTGAGATAATTTTGTGGACTAAAAATTTCAGAATTTTGTTCATAGGAAAAAGATGAGTATTAGGAAGTTTGCTTCCAAGAAGAACTCCAAGGGAGTTATTGGAGAGTCGTCTGACAGTGATCTCCATACCCGGAGAATGGCGGAAGTACGCCCGTGCGAGTGGCCGCATACCCTATTCATGGAGGGGGCCGGAATCCTTCAAGAGTTTGCACAATATGCTGCTAATGCCGGCCTCACCGACTTCATCGTAGCTAAATGTGAACAGTATCATCTCCTCACAAACTCCTTTTTGTGAAGTTTTCGTTTTCTTCCTAGGAATAATCCCCCTGCGGAGGAGTTTAATTTATATGTTGAAACCCGTCAGATACCACTTACTGAATTTTGTGACATATGCATGATCCCTTCTGACGGGAGTTTAGTTGAGCCTACACCTGCAAAGTTTGATGGTTTTTACCGCACTCTGACAGTGCGGGATGAGAGAGGGGTCTCGGGTGTCACCGCCACTAGTATACACTTTCCTGCCTTGCATTATTTTGCTTTATTTATTGCCAAGTGTTTCCTTACTAGAGAGAAAGTAGGTGCACTTAGTGCACCCGGCTTTGCTGTTTTGCGTCGCACACTTCATGGCGATGATAACCCACAAGTATAGGGGATCACAACAGTTTTCGAGGGTAGAGTATTCAACCCAAATTTATTGATTCGACACAAGGGGAGCCAAAGAATATTCTTGAGCATTAGTAGCTGAGTTGTCAATTCAACAACACCTGAAAGACTTAATATCTGCAGCAAAGTATTTTGTAGAAAAGTAGTACGGAAGTAACGGTAACAGTGGCAAAAGTAATAGTAGTAGTATTGTAGCAATCAGAACAGTGGCAATGGAAAAGTAACTTAACAAAGATCAATATGAAACCAGCTCGTAGGCAATGGATCAATGATGGATAATTATTTCAAATGGCATTCATCATGCAACGGTTATAACATAGGGTGACACAGAACTAGCTCTAGTTCATCAATATAATGTAGGCATATATTCTGAATATAGTCATACATGCTTATGGACAAGAACTTGCATGGCATCTTTTGTCCTACCCTCCCGTGGCAGCGGGGTCCTATTGGAAACTAAGGGATATTAAGGCCTCCTTTTAATAGAGTACCAGACCAAAGCATTAGCACTTCGTGAATACATGAACTCCTCAAACTACAGTCATCACCGGGAGTGGTCCCGACTATTGTCACTCCGGGGTTGCCGGATCATAACACATAGTAGGTGACTATAACTTGCAATACCAGATCAAGAACACAAATATATTGATGAAAACATAATAGGCTCAGATCTGAAATCATGGCACTCGGGCCCTAGTGACAAGCATTAGGCATAGCAAAGTCATAGCTACATCAGTCTTAGAACATAGTGGATACTAGGGATCAAACCCTAACTAAACTAACTCGATTACATGTTAAATCTCATCCAACCCATCACGGTCCAGCAAGCCTACAATGGAATTACTCACGCATGGCAGTGAGCATCATGAAATTGGTGATGGAGGATGGTTCATGATGGCGATGGCGACGGATTCCCCTCTCCGGAGCCCCGAACGGACTCCAGATCTGCCCTCCCGAGGAAGAACAGGGCTTGGCGGTGGCTCCGTATCGTAAAACACGATGAATCTTCTCTTTGATTTTTTTCTCCTCGAAAGAGTATATATGGAGTTGGAGTTGAGGTCGGTGGAGGTCTAGGGGGCCCACAAGGTCGGAGGGCGCACCCCCACCCTTGTGGATAGGGGTGTGGGCCCCCTTCTGTTGATTATTTTGCCAATATTTTTTGATTAATTCCAAAACTTATCTCCGTGAAGTTTCAGGTCATTCTGAGAACTTTTTATTCTGCACAAAAATAACACCATAGCAATTCTGCTGAAAACAACGTCAATCCGGGTTAGTTCCATTCAAATCATGCAAGTTAGAGTCCAAAACAAGGGGACAAGAGTTTGGAAAAGTAGATACGACGGAGGCGTATCAACTCCCCCAAGCTTAACCCATTGCTCGTCCTCCAGCAATTCAGTTGGCAAACTAAAAGTGATAAGAAAAACTCTTACAAACTCTGTTTGATCTTGTTGTTGCAAATATGCAAAGCCAGCATTCAAGTTTTCAATATAGATTATGAACTAACCATATTCACAATAACATTTAGGTCCCACATTTATTCATATCAATGTCATAATCAACTAGCGAGCAATAATAATAAATCCTAGATGACAACACTTTTTCAAAACAATCATGATATAATATAACAAGATGCTATCTCGCTAGCCCTTTCTGAGGGATATTAAGGCCTCCTTTTAATAGAGTACCAGACCAAAGCATTAGCACTTCGTGAATACATGAACTCCTCAAACTACAGTCATCACCGGGAGTGGTCCCGACTATTGTCACTCCGGGGTTGCCGGATCATAACACATAGTAGGTGACTATAACTTGCAATACCAGATCAAGAACACAAATATATTGATGAAAACATAATAGGCTCAGATCTGAAATCATGGCACTCGGGCCCTAGTGACAAGCATTAGGCATAGCAAAGTCATAGCTACATCAGTCTTAGAACATAGTGGATACTAGGGATCAAACCCTAACTAAACTAACTCGATTACATGTTAAATCTCATCCAACCCATCACGGTCCAGCAAGCCTACAATGGAATTACTCACGCATGGCAGTGAGCATCATGAAATTGGTGATGGAGGATGGTTCATGATGGCGATGGCGACGGATTCCCCTCTCCGGAGCCCCGAACGGACTCCAGATCTGCCCTCCCGAGGAAGAACAGGGCTTGGCGGTGGCTCCGTATCGTAAAACACGATGAATCTTCTCTTTGATTTTTTTCTCCTCGAAAGAGTATATATGGAGTTGGAGTTGAGGTCGGTGGAGGTCTAGGGGGCCCACAAGGTCGGAGGGCGCACCCCCACCCTTGTGGATAGGGGTGTGGGCCCCCTTCTGTTGATTATTTTGCCAATATTTTTTGATTAATTCCAAAACTTATCTCCGTGAAGTTTCAGGTCATTCTGAGAACTTTTTATTCTGCACAAAAATAACACCATAGCAATTCTGCTGAAAACAACGTCAATCCGGGTTAGTTCCATTCAAATCATGCAAGTTAGAGTCCAAAACAAGGGGACAAGAGTTTGGAAAAGTAGATACGACGGAGGCGTATCAACTCCCCCAAGCTTAACCCATTGCTCGTCCTCCAGCAATTCAGTTGGCAAACTAAAAGTGATAAGAAAAACTCTTACAAACTCTGTTTGATCTTGTTGTTGCAAATATGCAAAGCCAGCATTCAAGTTTTCAATATAGATTATGAACTAACCATATTCACAATAACATTTAGGTCCCACATTTATTCATATCAATGTCATAATCAACTAGCGAGCAATAATAATAAATCCTAGATGACAACACTTTTTCAAAACAATCATGATATAATATAACAAGATGCTATCTCGCTAGCCCTTTCTGAGGGATATTAAGGCCTCCTTTTAATAGAGTACCAGACCAAAGCATTAGCACTTCGTGAATACATGAACTCCTCAAACTACAGTCATCACCGGGAGTGGTCCCGACTATTGTCACTCCGGGGTTGCCGGATCATAACACATAGTAGGTGACTATAACTTGCAATACCAGATCAAGAACACAAATATATTGATGAAAACATAATAGGCTCAGATCTGAAATCATGGCACTCGGGCCCTAGTGACAAGCATTAGGCATAGCAAAGTCATAGCTACATCAGTCTTAGAACATAGTGGATACTAGGGATCAAACCCTAACTAAACTAACTCGATTACATGTTAAATCTCATCCAACCCATCACGGTCCAGCAAGCCTACAATGGAATTACTCACGCATGGCAGTGAGCATCATGAAATTGGTGATGGAGGATGGTTCATGATGGCGATGGCGACGGATTCCCCTCTCCGGAGCCCCGAACGGACTCCAGATCTGCCCTCCCGAGGAAGAACAGGGCTTGGCGGTGGCTCCGTATCGTAAAACACGATGAATCTTCTCTTTGATTTTTTTCTCCTCGAAAGAGTATATATGGAGTTGGAGTTGAGGTCGGTGGAGGTCTAGGGGGCCCACAAGGTCGGAGGGCGCACCCCCACCCTTGTGGATAGGGGTGTGGGCCCCCTTCTGTTGATTATTTTGCCAATATTTTTTGATTAATTCCAAAACTTATCTCCGTGAAGTTTCAGGTCATTCTGAGAACTTTTTATTCTGCACAAAAATAACACCATAGCAATTCTGCTGAAAACAACGTCAATCCGGGTTAGTTCCATTCAAATCATGCAAGTTAGAGTCCAAAACAAGGGGACAAGAGTTTGGAAAAGTAGATACGACGGAGACGTATCAACTCCCCCAAGCTTAACCCATTGCTCGTCCTCCAGCAATTCAGTTGGCAAACTGAAAGTGATAAGAAAAACTCTTACAAACTCCGTTTGATCTTGTTGTTGCAAATATGCAAAGCCAGCATTCAAGTTTTCAATATAGATTATGAACTAACCATATTCACAATAACATTTAGGTCCCACATTTATTCATATCAATGTCATAATCAACTAGCGAGCAATAATAATAAATCCTAGATGACAACACTTTTTCAAAACAATCATGATATAATATAACAAGATGCTATCTCGCTAGCCCTTTCTGAGACCGCAAAACATAATTGCAGAGCACCCCTGAAGATCAAGGACTGACTAGATGATGACCCACAAGTATAGGGATATATCGTAGTCCATTCGATCATTAAGAGTGTCGAACCCAACGAGGAGCAGAAGGAAATGGCAAGTGGTTTTCAGCAAGGTATTCTCTGCAAGCACTAAAATTATCGGTAACAGATAGTTTTGTGATAAGATAATTCATAACGGGTAACAAGTAAATAAAGTAACTAAGGTCGAGCAAGGTGGCCCAATCCTTTTAGTAGCAAAGGACAAGCCTGGATGCACTCTTATATAAAGCAAAGCGCTCCCAAGGACACATGGGAATTGTTGTCAAGTTATTTTTCATCATGCTCATATGATTCGCGTTCATTACTTTGATAATTTGATATGTGGGTGGACCGGTGCTTGGATGCTGCCCTACCTTGGACAAGCCTCCCACTTATGATTAACCCCTCTCGCAAGCATCCGCAACTACGAAAGAAGAATTAAGGTAAACCTAACCATAGCATGAAACATGTGGATCCAAATCAGCCCCTTACGAAGCAACACATAAACTAGGGTTTAAGCTTCTGTCACTCTAGCAACCCATCATCTACTTATTACTTCCCAATGCCTTCCCCTAGGCCCAAACAATGGTGAAGTGTCATGTAGTCGACGTTCACATAATACCACTAGAGGAGAGACAACATACATCTCATCAAAATATCGAACGAATACCAAATTCACATGATTACTTATAACAAGACTTCTCCCATGTCCTCAGGAACAAACGAAACTACTCACTAAGCATATTCATATCAAGATCAGAGGAGTATTAATTATCTTTAAGGATCTGAAAGATATAATCTTCCACCGGATAAACCAACTAGCATCAACTACAAGGAGTAATCAACACTACTAGCAACCCACAAGTACCAATCTGAGGTTTTGAGACAAAGATTGGATATAAGAGATGAACTAGGTTTTGAGAGGAGATGGTCCTGTTGAAGATGTTGGTGGAGACTGACCCCCTCTTGATGAGAGGATCGTTGGTGATGACGATGGCTTCGATTTCCCCTTCTCGGAGGGAAGTTTCCCCGGCAGAACAGCTCCGCCGGAGCCCTAGATTGGTTCTGCCCAGGTTCCGCCTCGAGACGGCGACACTTCGTCCCGAAAGTTTTCTTCTAGGTTTTTTCTAGGTCAAAACACACCATATAGCCAAAGATGTGCACCGGAGGCCTGCCAGGGGGCCCACAAGGCCGGGGGGCGCGCCCTCACCCTTGTGGCTGGCTGGTGGCCCCCCTCTGGTAGTTTCTTCGCCCAATATTTTTTATATATTCCAAAAACATGCTCCGTGAAGTTTTAGGACTTTTGGAGTTGTGTAGAATAGGTCTCTAATATTTGCTCCTTTTCCAGTCCAGAAGTCCAGCTGCCGATATTCTCCCTCTTCATGTAAACCTTATAAAATAAGAGAGAATAGGCACAAATATTGTGATATAATGTGTAATAATAGCCCATAATGCAATAAATATCAATATAAAAGCATGATGCAAAATGGACGTATCAACTCCCCCAAGCTTAGACCTCGCTTGTCCTCAAGCGAAAGCTGACATCGATAAATATGTCCACATGTTTACAGATAGAGGTGTCGATAAAAATAAAATACGAACATGATGGCATCACGATTATCTTTAGAACAACAACATATATATTATCATATAATTTCTTATGCTAAAGTAATAATTCATTCACATGGTAAAGTTTGAATCAGAAACTTCACCGAAAACTAACAAACTATGATCTCAGTCATTGAAGCAATTGCAATTTATCATAACATCGGAAAGACTCAATATAAGAGTTTTTCAGCAAGTCCACATACTCAACTATCATTTAGTCTTTTACAATTGCTAACACTCACGTGATACTTATGGGTTCAAAATTTCAATCGGACACAGAGATAGATAGGGGCTTATAGTTTCGCCTCCCAACCTTTTACCTCAAGGGTTATGTCAACAATAATACTTTATGAAAACCTACATCCAAGTGGATATATATATATATATATATCCGGATCTCTCAAACATACAGTGCTTGCCAAAGGAAAAAGTGTAGAAAGAAGAGGTGATGATCACCATGACTCTTATATAAGGATAGGAGATAAAAGTAATAGATAGGCCCTTTGTAGAGGGAAGCAGAGGTTGTCATGCTCTTTTATGGTTGGATGCACAAAATCTTAATGCAAAATAATGTCACTTTATATTGCCGCTTGTGATAGGGACCTTTATTATGTAGTCTATCGCTTTAATTTATTCCATATCACAAGTTCGTATAAAGCTTATTTTCTTCACACAAATAGATCATACATATTTAGAGAGCAATTTTTTTATTGCTTGCACCGATGACAACTTACTTGAAGGATCTTACTCAATCCATAGGTGGTATGGTGGACTCTCATGGCAAAACTGAGTTTAGGGATGTTCGGAAGCACAAGTAGTATCTCTACTTGGTGCAAAGAATTTGGCTAGCATGAGAGGGAAAGACAATCTCAACATATTGGATGATCCATGACAATATTACTTCTATTCGGATATAAGAAAACATAACCTTTTATGTTGTCTTCCTTGTCCAACATCAACTTTTTAGCATGTCATATTTTAATGAGTGCTCACAATTACAAAAGACGTCCAAGATAGTATATTTATATGTGAAACCTCTCTTTCTTTATTACTTCCTATTAATTGCAACAATGACCAAAACTATGTTTGTCAACTCGCAACAAAATTTATTTATCATACTCTTTATATGTGAAGTCATTACTCTCCATAAGATCAATATATGAACCTTTTTATTTCTTTTTATTCCGTCCTTAATATTATTCCCTCAAGATCATAGCAAGAAAGCAAAGCCCTTAACTCAAAACTACTCTTTATTATATATCTCACGGGCTCGATTACATGGATGGAACATAAAGCAAAACTCAAAGCTAGATCATACTAAAACTTTATTCTACTAGATCAAGATGTAACCAAAAGGATCGAACTAAGAAAAACGATAAAGATAGATGTGTGATGGTGATACGATACCGGAGCACTCCCCCAAGCTTGGCAGTTGCCAAGGGGAGTGCGCATACCCATGTGTTTAGATTTCTTTCTTCGGAGGTGGTGATGATGGGGTTGTTGATGAAGTAGGCTTGTCATCCATCTTCCAAGGCATAGGCTCACCATCATAGAAGGATGAACGAGTCTCCGGAATCCTCAAATCTGCAGCCAAACTCATCCTCTTGAATCTATATTCATACTCACAGTTTTGGTTTTGCAGGTCATAGATTTGGGCTTGAAGATGCTCGATTTTCTCATGAAGCTTGAAGATGGCCTCCCCAATTTTCTTGGCGTCCAGCTTGCGATTGTTGGCGAACTCCGCGATCAACATGTGATTGGCATTTAGTCCATGTTCCACCACCCCTTGGCACTTGAAAACTTGCTGCTCCCTTGGCAAGACATGATCACCTACATTAAACGCTTTTGTACCCTTTTATCAAGCCATCTTTTAACTTTTTCTTTAAACAACTTGGCATTCCCATAGGCTTGGGTTCTCCATTCATCAAGTGAGCTAATGTTAAATAACCTCTTCTCACCGACAAGTTTGAAATAATAACTGAGCTCTTTAATAGCCCAATATGCCTTATGTTCTAGTTCAAGGGGTAAGTGACATGCTTTTCCATAAACCATTTTATACGGAGACATACCCATAGGATTCTTATAAGAAGCTCTATAAGCCCATAATGCATCATCAAGTTTCTTAGACCAATTCTTTCTAGATCTATTAACAGTCTTTTGCAAAATTAATTTAAGCTCTCTATTACTCAATTCTACTTGAGCACTAGACTAAGGATGATAAGGAGATGCAATTCTATGGTTAACATCATATTTAACAAGCATTTTACGAAAAGCACCATGAATAAAATGTGAACCACCATCAGTCATTAAATATCTAGGTACTCCAGACCTCGAAAAATAACTTCTTTAAGCATCTTGATAGAAGTGTTATGATCAACACTACTAGTTGGTATTGCTTCTACCCATTTAGTAATGTAATCAACAGCAACTAAAATATGTGTATACCCATTAGAGAAAGGAAAAGGTCCGACATAATCAAAGCCCCAAACATCAAATGGTTCAATAACAAGTGAATAGTTCATAGGCATTTCCTAACGTCTACTAATATTACCAATTCTTTGACATTGATCACAAGATAATACAAACTTATGTGCATCCTTGAAGAGAGTGGGCCAATAGAACCCAGATTACAATACCTTATGTGCAGTTCTATCCCCAGCATGGTGTCCTCCGTAAGAACCAGAGTGGCACTTGCGTAGGATCTGTTCTTGTTCATGCTCAGGTACACAACATCTAATAACACCATATGCTCCTTCTTTATAAAGGTGTGGGTCATCCCAAAAGTAATGTCTTAAATCATAGAAAAACTTTTTCGTTTGCTGGTATGTGAAACTAGGTGGTATAAATTTAGCAACAATGTAATTAGCATAATCAGCATACCATGGGGTATTATGAGAAGCATTTATGACATTTAATTGTTCATCAGGAAAGCTATCATCAATAGGCAGTGGGTCATCAAGAACATTTTCTAACCTAGACAAGTTGTCTGCAATGGGGTTCTCAGCTCCCTTTCTATCAATAATATGCAAATCAAATTCTTGTAGCAAGAGAACCCATCTAATAAGTCTAGGTTTAGCATCTTTATTTTCCATAAGGTATTTAATAGTAGCATGATCAGTGTGAACAGGTACTTTGGAATCAACAATATAAGGTCTGAACTTATCACATGCAAATACAACTGCTAAAAATTCTTTGTCAGTAGTAGCATAATTTCTCTGGGCACTGTCTGGAGTCTTACTAGCATACTGAATAACATTTAATTTCTTATCAACTCTTTGTCCTAGAACAACACCAATAGCATAATCACTAGCATCACACATAATTTCAAAGGGTAGATTCCAATCAGGTGGCTGAATAATAGGAGCAGAAACCAAGGCTTTCTTAAGTATTTCAAATGCTTCTACACAATCATCATCAAAAACAAAAGGAACAATTTTTTGCAAGAGATTAGTGAGAGGCCTAGATATTTTAGAGAAGTCTTTAATAAACCTCCTATAGAAACCAGCATGACCGAGGAAACTTCTTATTCCTTTGATATCTTTTGGACACGACATCTTTTCAATAGCATCAAATTTAGCTTTATCAACTTCGATACCTCTTTCAGAAATTTTATGCCCTAAGACAATACCTTCATTAACCATAAAGTGGCATTTCTCCCAGTTCAATACAAGATTAGTTTCTTCACATCTCTGCAAAACTCGATCAAGGTTGCTTAAGCAATCATCAAAAGAAGTTCCGTAAATGGAGAAATCATCAATGAAAACCTCAACAATCTTTTCACAAAAGTCAGAGAATATAGTAGCCATACATCTTTGAAAGGGAACAGGTGCATTGCATAAACCAAAAGGCATACATCTATAAGCAAAGGTATCGAAAGGGCAAGTAAAAGTTGTTTTTTCTCTTGATCATCTTTTGACACAGGTATTTGAGAGAAACCAGAATAACCATCCAGAAAGCAAAAATGAGTATGTTTGGATAGTCTTTCTAGCATTTGATCAATAAAAGGTAGAGGGTAATGATATTTTCTAGTGGCTTTATTTAGTTTGCGAAAATCAATTACCATTCTATAACCTGTAACAATTCTTTGAGGAATCAATTCATTCTTATCATTAGGAACAACATTAATACCTCCTTTCTTAGGGATACAATGAACATGACTTACCCATTGACTATCAGCAATAGGATAAATTATACTTGCCTCCAGAAGCTTTAGTATTTCATTTCTTACCACTTCTTTCATCTTAAGATTTAACCGCCGTTGATGATCAACAACTGGTTTAGCATCTTTCTCCAATTTAATTTTGTGCCGACATAGAGTGGGACTAATGCCCTTAAGATCATCAAGAGTATATCCAATAGCGGCACGGTGCTTCTTCAGAGTTTTCAATAATTTCTTTCTTCATGCTCTGAAAGGTTAGCACTAATAATAACATGATATATCTTCTTTTCATCAAGATAAGCATATGTCAGAGTATTCGGTAATTGTTTAAGCTCAAACAGGGGATCTCCCTTAGGTGGAAGAGGATCCCCAAGGATTTCAATAGGCAAATTGTGTTTAAAAATAGGTCCTTAATTAAAGCATATAATTTTCATAAACATATCATTTTTATGATCTAACAAATATTGTTCTAAAGGATCAGCAGGAGGCATGACAATAGAAGCAAGACCAATAATTTTATCCTTACTAGGCAATTCTTTATCATGGGGTGTCTACGAAATTTAGAGAAATTAAAAGCATGAGACATATCCCCTAAACCGATAGTAACAATATCCTTCTCGCAGTCTATCTTAGCATTAACAGTATTCAAGAAAGGTCTACCAAATATAATAGGACAAGAATTATCTTGTGGGGATCCAAGAACAAGAAAATCAGTAGGATATTTAATTTTCCCACACAAGACTTCAACATTTCTAACAATCCCAATTGGTGATATAATATCTCTATTAGCAAGCTTAATAGTAACATCAATATCTTCTATCTCAGCAGGTGCAATATCATTCATAATTTCTTTATATAAGGTATAAGGAATTGCACTCACACTAGCACCCACATCACATAAGCCATGATGACAATGATCTCCTATTTTAACAGAAACAACAGGCATGCCAACAATAGGTCTATGTTTATCGTTCATATCAGGTTTAGCAATTCTAGCAGCTTCATCACAGAAATAAATAACATGCCCATCAGTATTATCGACCAAGAGATCTTTAACCATAGCGACACTAGGTTCAACCTTAATTTGCTCAGAGGGTGTAGGTGCTTTAGTATAACTCTTACGAACCACAGTTGACGCTTTATCATGATACTTTATTCTAACAGGAAAAGGTGGTTTCTCAATATAAGCAGTAGGAACAATAGGATCAACATTGTAAGTAACATTTTCTTCTTCAACTTTAGTAGGTTCTACTACTTTAACTTCAATGGGAGGATGATATTTAAACCACTTCTCCTTAGGAAGATCAACATGGGTAGCAAAAGATTCACAAAAATAAGCTACTATCTCAGAGTCAAGTCCATATTTAGTGCTAAAATCATGAAAAGCATCGGTATCCATAAAAGATTTAACACGATCAAACTTAAGGTTTATACCTGACTCTTTACCTTCGTCGAGTTCCCAATCTTCAGAGTTGTGTTTAATTCTTTCCAATAAATCCCATTTGAATTCAATATCCTTCTTCATATAGGAACCATTACAAGAAGTATCGAGCATGGATCAGTAATTATGAGAAAGCCGAGCATAAAATTTTTGAATAATAATTTCTCTCAAGAGCTCATGATTGGGGCATGAATATAACATTGACTTAAGCCTCCCCCAAGATTGAGCAATACTTTCTCCTTCACGAGGCCAAAAATTATATATATAATTCCGATCACGATGAACCAGATGCATATGATACAACTTCTGAATTCTAATTTCAATGGGTTGTAGTTCCATGATCCAATATCATCCAATAGCCTATACCATGTCAATGCCTTTCCCTTCAAAGATAAAGGGAAGACCTTCTTCTTGACATCATCCTCGGGCATACCTGCAAGCTTAAATAATCCACAAACTTCATCGACATAGATTAGGTGCATATCGGGATGTAATGTTCCATCTCCTGCATAAGGATTAGCTAGCAGTTTCTCTATCATACCCGAAGGAATTTCATAATAAATATTTTCAGTAGGTGTAGAGGTTGAGGGGCAACTCTTTGTTCTTCCAAACGAGGTGAAGATACCCCGAACAAGCCCCTCAAAGGATTATTTTCCATAGTAACAAGTGCCAGTAAATTTCAGCACATTATATAAATGTTTCCTTACCCAAATTCCACTTACCAAAGGCGCTTCACTCCCCGGCAGCGGTGCCAGAAAAGAGTCCTGATGACCCACAAGTATAGGGGATCTATCGTAGTCCTTTCGATAAGTAAGAGTGTCGAACCCAACTAGGAGCAGAAGGAAATGACTAGTTGTTTTTAGCAAGGTATTCTCTGCGAGCACTGAAATTATCGGTAATAGATAGTTTTGTGATAAGATAATTCGTAATGGGTAACAAGTAAATAAAGTAACTAAGGTGCAGCAAGGTGGACCAATCCTTTTTGTAGCAAAGGACAAGCCTGGACGAACTCTTATATAAAGCAAAGCGGTCCCGAGGACACATGGGAATTGTTGTCAAGTTAGTTTTCATCATGCTCATATGATTCACGTTCGTTACTTTGATAATTTGATATGTGGGTGGACCAGTGCTTGGGTGCTGCCCTTCCTTGGACAAGCCTCCCACTTATGATTAACCCCTCTCGCAAGTATCCACAACTATGAAAGAAGAACTAAGGTAAACCTAACCATAGCATGAAACATATGGATCCAAATCGGCCCCTTACGAAGCAACGCATAAACTAGGGTTTAAGATTCTGTCACAATAGCAACCTATCCTCTACTTATTACTTCCCAATGCCTTCCCCTAGGCCCAAACAATGGTGAAGTGTCAAGTAGTCGACGTTCACATAACACCACTAGAGGAGAGACAACATACATCTCATCAAAATATCAAACAAATACCAAATTCACATGATTACTTATAACAAGACTTCTCCCATGTCCTCAGGAACACATGTAACTACTCACAAAACATATTCATAATCAAGATCAGAGGAGTATTAATTATCGTTACGGATCTGAAAACATAATCTTCCACTGGATAAACCAACTAGCATCAACTACAAGGAGTAATCAACACTACTAGCAACCCACAGGTACCAATCTGAGGTTTTGAGAAAAAGATCGGATACAAGAGATGAACTAGGGTTTGAGAGGAGATGGTGCTGGTGAAGATGTTGGTGGAGACTAACCCCCTCTTGATGAGAGGATCGTTGGTGATGACGATGGCTTTGATTTCCCCCTCCCGGAGGGAAGTTTCCCTGGCAGAACAGCTCCGCCGGAGCCCTAGATTGGTTCTGCCCAGGTTCCGCCTCGAGATGGCGTCGCTTCGTCCCGAAAGTTTGCTTCTAATTTTCCGAGGTCAAAACACACCATATAGCCAAAGATGGGCACCAGAGGCCTGCCAGGGGGCCCACAAGGTCGGGGGCGCGCCCTCCACCCTTGTGGCTGGCTGGTGGCCCCCCTCTGGTACTTCCTTTTCCCAATATTTTTATATTTCCAAAAACATGCTCCATGAAGTTTCAGGACTTTTGGAGTTGTGCGGAATAGGTCTCTAATATTTGCTCCATTTCCAGTCCAAAATTCCAGTTGCCGACATTCTCCCTCTTTATGTAAACCTTATAAAATAAGAGAGAATAGGCATAAGTATTGTGATATAATGTGTAATAACAACCCATAATGCAATACATATCAATATAAAAGCATGATGCCAAATGGACGTATCACTAGACATTGTAATTCATGATAAAAGAGATCCAGTCACAGTCATACTCAATATAAATTATTAACAATGCATACAAATGACAGTGGTGCTCTCTAACTGGTGCTTTTTATAAGAGGAGGATGACTCAGCAATAGAAGTAAATAGATAGGCCCTTTGCAGAGGGAAGCATGTATTTGCAGAGGTGCCAGAGCTCGAGTTTTAGAATAGAGATTGAATAATATTTTGAGCGGTATGCTTTCATTGTGAACGTAACAACTAAGAGATCTCGGTATCTTTCATGCTACATACATTATAGGCAGTTCCCAAACAGAATGGTAAAGTTTACACTCCCCCACCATAAATAAGCACACTCCATGGATGGTCCGAAACAACGGGTACCGTCCAACTATCAACAATCCTGGGGGAGCTTTGTTTGCAATTATTTTGATTTGATTTGCTTTAAGCAAGGGACTGGGCATCCCGGTTACCGGCCATTTTCTCGTGAATGATGAGCGGAGTCCACTCATCGTGAGAATAACCCACCTAGCATGGAAGATATTGACAGCCCTAGTTGACACATGAGCTATTCGAGCATACAAAACCGATTATTATTTGAAGGTTTGGAGTTTGGCACATGCAAATTTACTTGGAACGGCAGGTAAATACAGCATATAGAAAGGTATGGTGGACTCATATGGAACAACTTCGGGGTTTATGGAAGTGGATGCACAGACAGTATTCCCGCTTAGTACAAGCGAAGGCTAGAAAAAGACTGGGAAGCGACCAACTAGAGAGCGACAATAGTCATAAACATGCATTGAGATTAACTAACATTGAGTGCAAGCATGAGTAGGATATAAATCACCATGAACATAAATATCGTGGAGGCTATGTTGATTTTGTTTCAACTACATGCGTGAACATGTGCCAAGTCAAGCCACTCGAATCATTCAAAGGAGGATACCATCCTATCATACTACATCACAACCATTTTAATTTCCATGTTGGCACACAAGGTAAACCATTATAAAATCCTAGCTAATTAAGCATGGCATGAGTGACTATAATATCTAATTGTCATTGCAAACATGTTTCATTCATAATAGGCTGAGTCAGGAACGATGAACTAATCATATTTACAAAAACAAGATAGTCGAGTTCATACCAACTTTTCCTCATCTCAATCATTTCATCATATATCGTCATTATTGCCTTTCACTTGCATGATCGAATGGTGTGGATAATAATAGTGCACATGCGTTGAACTAATCTAGAATCTACAAACATTTATACAAAGGAGAAGGTGAGGTAATATGGGCTCTCTGTTAGATCTACAATAATGCATATGAGAGCCACTCAACATTTTCTTCGTGGTCTTCTCCTCTTGACCCCCACAGAAAAGAAAATAATTTCAAAGAAGCACACTGGAATATTTTTGGAGTTTTTGTTTTTATGAAGAAAGGTAAAACGAGAACGAGAAAAACTATTCACACGGGAAACCTCCCAACAAGCAAAAGAAGAACGAGAAATCTTTTTGGGTTTCCTTTTAATACTACTACTAAGCATGTATAGAAAGTAAACTAACTGCAACTATTTTTTTGGTTTTTCTTAAGGTTTAACAAACACACAAGAAGAAAGCTGGAAAAATAAATAAACTAGCATGGATAATACAACGAAAAAGTATGAACACTGACAACTAGAATGAGTGTGTGAACATGAATGTAATGTCGGTGAGAAACACATACTCCCCCAAGCTTAGGCTTTTGGCCTAAGTTGGTCTACGGCCACTGGCCTGGTGGATATCCAAAGTTGTAATTGGGGTTGTACTGAGGCGCATCAGCTACTGCCTGAAGGGCTGCAGCATGGAGACGAGCAACCTCCGCTGTTCTCTCATACTCGTTTGCCTCCTCTCTAGTTATAAAATATCGCCCATTTGCCAGAAAGTTAAACAAAGCAGGGGCAGGAAGAGTAACAAGGATGGCACGCCGTCTGTGAAAGATTAGTCGGTATTGGAGGATCTTCTCGTTCCCCTTGAGAAACTGATATCATACCATAGCCTCATAATCTAGAAAAGCAGGTGGCAACTCAATATCGTACCCTCTAATAGGTACGCCCAAATATTTAGCTAAACATGTTGCATAAATCCCACCAAATAAATCTCCATCTTTAGAATTAAGGTGTAACCTCCTAGCAATAATGGCCCCCAGATTATATCGTTTATCACCTAACACTGCACACTTGAGGACACTAAGATCTGGAACACAAATGTGGCAATGCTCATGTTTACCATTAATACACCCACCGATAAAGAGAGCAAAATAATGTATGTCAGGAAAGTGAATGCTCCCTATGGTTGCTTGTGTGATATTTCTAGTTTCTCCAACGGTGATGCTAGCAAGGAAATCATTATATTAAGATTTGTGAGGCTCACTAAGAAGGCCCCATTGTGGAATTTTGCATGCATCACAAAAGTCTTCTAGGTCTATGGTATAAGATTCATCATAAAGATCAAACATGACATTATGAGTATTATGCTTGGATGAAAACTCAAACCTCCGCACGAAGGAATCAGTGAGATAATAATATTGTAAGCACTTGTCCGATACGAAGTCCTCAAGGCCGGCATTTTGTATGTACGCATAGAATTCATCCTTGAACCCTGCACGATCCATAAATTCATCCGACGACCATTCGCAAGGCTTCACTTGAGCTTCCCTTGGTGGTTCAAGGGCCTTCTCATGAATTGTAGGCCTTGGTCCTTGCTTCCTCGAAGAACCACCTTGATTCATTTTCTTGGACATTTTTCTTCTTCTCAAAAATTCTAAAAAATTTAGTGACTAAAAATAAAAATGAACCAAACTCAACAATATTGATAGCAACTACTCCTACAAGTGCCTAGAGGCTATATCATGCAACAAAACTACTTTAGACCATATAAATTTTACATGCAAGCTCAAGATCAGGGTCACCAAAGCAGCAAAAATTTGCAATAAATAAAGCACTAGAACAAAAACTAATTGGACCATTGGAGGAGTCACATACCGAAGAACAATCCCCCAAAGCAGTTTTGTGAATGGAGCTTTGAGGAAGGAGATCGAAAATGGTAGCAAGATGAGAAAGAACACGAGTTTGAGCTATGGTGTGATTTTTCTGGAGGAAGAAGGAGTGGATGGGTGCTGGAATAAGTGGAGGGGGCCACGTGGGGCCCACAAGGATAGGGGCGCCCTCGGGGGGTGGGCACGCCCTCCACCCTTGTGGCCAGCTGGTGAGGCCCCGTGGCGTGTTCTTAGCACCAGAAATTCTAAAATAATATATAAAAGATCATACTGAATTTTCAGGGCGTTTGGAGAACTTTTATTTTCGGGACATTTTTTATTGCACAGGTAATTCAGAAAATAGACAGAAAATACTATTTTTGCTTTATTTAATCTAAATAACAGAAAGTAAAAGATGGTTATAGAGAGTTGTACCTTCTAAATTCATCCATCTCATGCTCATCAAAAGGAATCCATTAACAAGGTTGATCAAGTCTTATTAATAAACTTCTTCCGAGTGACAGGAAATCGGAGAACTTTCAAATAACACTAGGTTACCTCAACGGGGATATACATTTTCCCAAAAATAAGAATATCTTATTTATTTTTGACAGTAGGAAGAGGGAATTCAAAACCTCAAATAGTAATAGTTGATTTTTTCCAATAGAGTTAATACTATGAACTTGAGGTTGTTTCTTCGGAAAGTGTACCGTATGCTCATTACCATTAACATGAAAAGTGACATTGCCTTTGTTGCAATCAATAACAGCCCCTGTAGTATTCAAAAAGGGTCTACCAAGGATGATCGACATATTGTCGTCCTCGGGAATATCGAGAATAACAGAGTCCGTTAAGATAGTAACATTTGCAACCACAACAGGCACATCCTCACAAATACGATGGGTATAGCAGTTGATTTATCAGCCATTTGCAAAGAGATTTCAGTAGGTGTCAACTTATTCAATTTGAGTCTACAATACAAAGAGAAAGGCATAACACTAACACCGGCTCCAATATCACATAAAGTGGTTTTTAACATAGTTTCTTTTAATGGAGCATGTTATAGCTGGTACCCCTGGATCTCCAAGTTTCTTTGGTATTCCACCCTTAAAAGTATAATTAGCAAGCATAGTGGAAATATTAGCTTCCGGTATCTTTCTTTTATTAGTAATAATTTCTTTCATATACTTAGCAGAAGGAGGCATTTTAAGCATATTAGTCAAACACATACGCAAAAAGATAGGTCTAATCATTTCAGCAAAGCACTCAAAATCCTCATCATCCTTTTTCTTGGATGGCTTAGGAGGAAAGGGCATGGGTTTCTGAACCCATGGTTCTCTTTCGTTACCATGTTTCCTAGCAACAAAATCTCTCTTGTCATAATGTTGATTCTTTGATTGTGGGTTATCAAGATCAACAGCAGGTTTATTCTCTACATCATTATCATTACTAGGTTGAGCATCAACATGAACATCATCATTAACATTAGCACTAGGTTCATGTTCATTACCAGATTGTGTCTTAGCATCAGAAATAGAAATATCATTGGGATTCTCAAGAGTGTCTACAACAGGTTCGCTAGCATGCAAAGTCCTATCAGTTTTATTTTTCTTTTTAGTACGAGGACTAGGTGCATCAGTATTAATTCTCTGAGAGTCTAGCTCAATTCTCTTAGGATGGCCCTCGGGATACAAAGGTTCCTGGGTCATCCTATCACCTCTAGTCATAACCCTAACATCATTATCATTGTTCTTACTATTTAACTCATTAAGTAAATCATCCCGAGCTTTAAGTATACTTGTTCTACTTGAGTTGTGACCATAGAAGCATGTTTACTAATAAGCTTAAGATCATTAACATTTCTACTCATATAATCACCCAAGTGGTCAAGCATGTGAGCATTACGTTTCAATTCTCTACTAACATAAGCATTGAAGTTTTCTTGTTTAACAATAAAATTATCAAACACATCACAACATTGACTAGCAGACTTATTATGAGGAATATCACCTTCATCAAATCTACGGAGAGAGTTTACCTCTATTACCTGTGTCGGGTTATCAAGACCATGTATTTCTTCAATAGGAAGTAAATTTTTAACATCTTCAGCTTTAATACCTTTTTCTTTCATATATTTCTTTGCCTCTTGCATATCTTCAGGACTGAGAGAAAGAATACCCCTTTTCTTCGGAGTTGGCTTTGGAGTTGGTTCAGGAAGTGTCCAATCATTATCATTACTCAATATATTATTCAAAAGCAATTCAACTTTCTCAACAGTTCTTTCCCTGAAAACACAACCAACACAACTATCCAGGTGGTCTCTGGAAGCATCGGTTAGCCCATTATAAAAGATATCAAGTATTTCATTTTTCTCGAGAGGATGATTAGGCAAAGCATTAAGTAATTGGAGAAGCCTCCCCAAGCTTGTGGGAGACCCACTTCTTCAATTTGCACAAAATTAAATATTTCCTTTAAAGTAGCTTGTTTCTTATGAGCTGGGAAATATTTTTGAGAGAAGTAATAAATCATATCCTGGGGACTATGCACACAACCAGGAGCAAGAGAATTAAACCATATCTTAGCATCACCCTTTAATGACAAAGGAAACAATTTGAGAATATACTAATAGCGAATTTTTTCCTCATGAGCAAATAGGGTGGCTATATCATTCAATTTAGTAAGATGTGCCACGACAGTTTCAGGTTCATAACCATAGAAAGGATCAAATTCAACCAAAGTAATTAACTCAGGATCAATAGAGAATTCATAATCCTTATCAGTAACAAAGATAGGTGAAGTAGCAAAAGCGAGATCATATTTCATTCTAGCATTCAAGGATTTTTCTTTCAGCTTAGCTAATAATTTTTTGAGATCCTCTCTATCATTGCAAGCAAAGAAGTCTCTAGCAGTTTCCTCATCCATAACATAACCCTTAGGTACAAGAGGTAATTCATATCTAGGGGGAGAATCATAATCATCAGTTTCAATAATATCATCAGTTTTAGTAATTTCATTCGCTCTAACCCTAGCAAGTTGTTCATCAAGAAATTCACCTAGTGGCACAATATTATCAAGCACAGAAGTAGTATCATCATAAGCATCATGCATAGAAGAAGTGGCATCATCAATAACATGTGACATATCCGAGTCGATAGTAGGTGTAGGTGTCACAAGTTTACTCAAAACAGAAGGAGAATCAAGTGCAGAGCTAGATGGCAGTTCCTTACCTCCCCTTGTTGAGGGATAGATCTTGGTTTTGTTGTCTTTCAGATTCCTCATAGTGATTAACAGATATAAATCCTAAGTGACTCAGAGAATAGAGCTATGCTCCCCGGCGACGGTGCTAGAAAAAGGTGTTGATAACCCACTAGTATAGGGGGTCGCAACAATTTTCGAGGGTAGAGTATTCAACCCAAATTTATTGATTCGACACAAGGGGAGCCAAAGAATATTCTCAAGTATTAGCAGCCGAGTTGTCAATTCAACCACACCTGAAAGACTTAATATCCGCAACAAATTATTTAGTAGCAACATTGTATGGAAGTAACAGTAACGGTGGAAAAATTAATAGTAGTAGTATTGTAGCAATCGGAATAGTAGCAACGGAAAAGTAACTTATCAAAGATCAATATGAAATGTGCTTGTAGGCAATGGATCAATGATGGATAATTATGTCAGATGGCAATTATCATGCAATGGTTATAACATAGGGTGACATAGAACTAGCTCCAGTTCATCAATATAATATAGGCATGTATTCCAAATATAGTCATACGTGCTTATGGAAAAGAACTTGCATGACATATTTTGTCCTACCTTCCCGTGGCAGCGGGGTCCTATTGGAAACTAAGGGATATTAAGGCCTCCTTTTAATAGAGTACCAGACCAAAGAATCAGCACTTAGTGAATACATGAACTCCTCAAACTACGGTCATCACCGGGAGTGGTCCTGACTATTGTCACTCCGGGGTTGCCGGATCATAACATGTAGTAGGTGAATATAACTTGCAATATCGGATCAAGAACACAAATATATTCATGATAACATAATAGGTTCAGATCTGAAATCATGGCACTCGGGCCCTAGTGACAAGCATTAGGCATAGCAAAGTCATAGCAACATCAATCTTAGAACATAGTGGATACTAGGGATCAAACCCTAACAAAACTAACTCGATTACATGGTAAATCTCATCCAACCCATCATGGTCCAGCAAGGCTGCGATGGAATTACTGACACACGCTGATGTCTACTACACAACTTTATTCTTGTAGACACATGTTGGGCCTCCAAGCGCGGAGTTTTGTAGGACAGTAGCAATTTTCCCTCAAGTGGATGACCTAAGGTTTATCAATCTGCGAGAGGTGTAGGATGAGGATGGTGTCTCTCAAACGACCCTGCAACCAAATACAAGAAATCTCTTGTGTCCCCAACACACCCAATACAATGGCAAATTGTATAGGTGCACTAGTACGGTGAAGAGATGGTGATAAAAGTGTAATATGGATGGTAGAAATATATTTTTATAATCTGAATAAATAAAAACAACAAGGTAGCAAATATTAAATAGGCACAAAAACAGTGTCTCAATGCTTAAAAACAAGGTCTAGGGTCCATACTTTCACTACTGCAATCTCTCAACAGTGCTAACATAGTTGGATCATATGATTATCCCTAAAAGTGCAACAAAGAATCACTCCCGAGTTCCTATTAGCGGAGAACAAAAGATAGAAATTGTTTATAGGGTACAAGACTACCTCAAAGCTATTCTTTCCGTTCGATCTATTCAAGAGTTTGTACTAAAATAACACAAAGCTATTATTTTCGTTCGATCTATCCTAGAGTTCGTACTATAATAACACCAAAGAAAATTCATATTCATAATACTCGATCCACACAAAGAACTACAAAGAGTGCCCCAAGATTTCTACCGGAGAAACAAGGGCAAGAACGTGCATCAACCCCTATGCATAGATTACCCCAATGTCACCGCGGGAATCCGCAAGTTGAGTGCCAAAACATATATCAAATGAATCAATACGACACCCCATTGTCACCACGAGTATTCAATTGCAAGACATATATATCAAGTGTTCTCAAATCCATAAAAGTATTCAATCCGATAACAACGAGATCTCAAAGGGAAAAACACCATATGATCAGACTATATTAACAAAGCCTGCGATACATCAAGATCGTGACATCTCAAGAACACAAGAGAGAGAGAGAGATTAAACACATAGCTACTGGTACAAACCCTTAGCCCAGAGAGTGGACTACTCCCTCCTCATCGTGGTGGCCGCTGGGATGATGAAGATGGCCATCGGAGATGATTCCCCCCTCCGGCAGGGTGCCGAAACGGGTCTAGATTGGTTTTCGATGGCTACGGAGCCCTGCGGCAGCGGAACTTCTGATCTAGGTGAACCCCGAGGGGTTTCGGAATATTTGGGAATTTATAGCACAAAGAAGGGGTACGGGAGGCCACCGAGGTGGGCACAACCCATCTGGGCGTGCCAGGGGGCCCTGGCGTGCCCTGGTGGGTTGTACCCCCCTCGGGGCACCCCAAGGTGCAGCTCTGGACCATTGGGATCCTTTTGGTTCAAAAAAAATCTCCATAAAGTTTCGCGGTGTTTGGACTACATTTGATATTGATTTTCTATGATGTAAAAAACAAGCAAAAACAGCAACTGGCACTGGGTCAATAGGTTAGTCCAAAAAATGATATAAAGTTGCTATAAAATGATTGTAAAACATCCAAGAATGATAAAATAACAGCATGAATACTTCATAAATTATAGATACGCTGGAGACGTATCAGCATCCCCAAGCTTAATTCCTACTCATCCTCGAGTAGGTAAATGATAAAAGAAATAATTTATGAAGTGTGAATGCTAGCAAAGTGCACAAGTTTGATCAATGATAATTCAATCACTTTTCCTAGCATCATAACAGCAATTCTTTTTGATGAAACTTCTCATGTTATAGTAGGAACTAATTCACATGTTAAGGTTCAACCAATGAATTCTCTTGAAACTCAACAACCTATGTTCTTAGTCACCAAGCAATTGCAATTCAACTTATTCAACAGAGTTTAAGTAAGAGCTCCACATACTCAACCATCATATAGTCTTCTATGATTGCTAACACTCACCTTGTACACATGAGCAAAACGTTTCAACCGGACATATAGAAAGATAGGGGCTTATAATTTCGCCTCCCAACGTATTCACCTCAAGGGTGATGTCAACAATAATAACTCATGCTACCCATATTCAACTGGACATATGTGCCTATATCTTTCCTCACCGCATGATGCTTGCCAAAGGATAAAAATAAAAAGGAATAGAGAGGAAAACTTTGACTCTTGCATAAAAGTAAATACATAAAAGTAAAAGATAGGCCCTTCGCAGAGGGAAGTAGGGATTTGCAGAGGTGCCAGAGCTCAAAGCGAAAATTGAGAGATAAAAACATTTTGAGAGGCATACTTTTCCCACCAATGAAAATGACTTAGAGCTCCCAACACTTTCCATGATAGATATATCATAGGCGGTTCCCAAACAGAAAATAAAGTTTATTCCTTTTCCCCTCATACTTTCACTTTCCATGGCTAACCGTATCCATGGGTGCCCTCCATACCAACACTTTCTAAGGAATTTATTATTTGACAACATAAAGTAAATTCATTTTTCATTTCGGGACTGGGCATCCCTAATACCTTTGCCTTACACTCATGCAATGACAAGTGAATAAACACTCATCATGAGAATAACACATATAGCATGGAAAATATTGTCCACCCCTCACCGCCTCGCGAGCGGTACGAGCACACAAAATAGAAATTTATTTGGAAAATTAGAGATGGCACATACAAATTTTCTTAGAATGGCAAAAGAATACCACATATAGGTAGGTATCGTGGGCTCTTGAAAATAAGATTTGGGTTTAAGGGTTTTTGGATGCACAAGTAGTATCTCTACTTGGTGCGGAATTTTTGGCTAGTAAAGATGGGGGGAAAGCACCACATGTTGAAGGATCTATAACAATATAACTTCTATGTGAATATGAACAAACATAAACCATTACATTGTCTTCCTTGTCCAACGTCAACAATTTTGGCATATAATATTTTGATGGGGGCTCACAATCACAAAAGATTTCCATGATAGTGTATTTATATGTGAAAGTTCTCTTCCTTATACTAATTATTCGTGAATTGCTTGTATGACCAATGTTGTGATTGTCAAGCCTCAAAAGATTTCACTTTCTAAACCCAATGTGAAGCTACCACTAGGCATGATATGATTTCAAGTTCATGATATTCAATTTATTCAACAACACTACAAAAAAAGACACATCCATGACATTTTGGGCCAAATGAATTTTTTTCTGTCATAGATATGACACTTCTATGACAATAATTGTGACAAAACCCGGTATCATCATAGATGTGGTGGGGTCCTACTTCTATGACAAAAAATCATGACAGAAAATGGGCTTTTCGTCCTGGGCGGGCCAGAGACGCAGCTGCATGACATTCTTTGGGCCGTCCATGACAGAAAAAACCATGGTAGAAGTGAGGGCGAGGAAAATATCGGGGAGTTCCTGGTTACGGTGGGTGGTCGGGGGCCGAGCGATGCGCTTTTCTCTCGTACGTACGCGCGTGTGTGCGAGGCGTTGGGCTCTAACTGAACCCGAGCGAGGCGTTGGGCTCTAACTGAACCCGAGCGATCGCACTGCAGGCTACGCGTTACTGAACCCGAGCGATCGATCAATGGCTGTTATCTGAACCCGATCGAGCAATTCCTTTGCTACTGCTGCTAACTGAAGCCGATCGATGTTGCCTCTGGATGAATAGTGAGTGTTGTTGGGGGGTTTGGATGAACAATTCCCGGTGGGGGTTAGATGAACAGGAACCCATGGTAGCAGAGGCCGTTGCCGCTGGATGAACAGTACCCCGATCGATCAAGCCGGTGGATGAACAGCACCCCGTGGAGGGCTGGATGAACAGGACCCCGTGGAGGGCTGGTTGAACAGTAGCCGATGGAGGGCTGGTGAACAGTAGTTGGTCGAGGTCTGGATGAACAGTAGCCTATGGAGGGGTGGTTGAACAGGACCCCCGTGGAGAGGGCTGGTTGAACAGTAGCCGGTGGAGGAGCGCGCGGTGGAGGCTGGATGAACAGGAGCCCATGGATGAACAGTCATAGGTGGAGGCTAGAGGAGGTTGACGGTGGATGAACAGGAGCCCGTAGAGGCAGTCGACGGTGGATGAACAGTAGCCCGTGGAGGCAATCGATGGTGGAGATGAACAGTATCCCGTGGAGTCCCGTTTTGTGGTACGCCACACCCCTCTCAATGAACAGGACCCCCATTTCGACCGTAGCGCTCCAACACAAGTCCGTTTGCTCCGTTTTGCGGTACGCCACACCCCTCCAGATTAATAGGACCCCATTTCGACCGCAGGAGGTCCGTTTCCTCCGTTTTGCGGTACGCCAGACCCCTCTTTATGAACAAGACCCCGTTTCGATCATGGCCGGTCGAACACAAGGCCGTTTCATCCGTTCCTCGGTACGCCAAGCCTCATTTCCATCGACTGTTCCATCCAAGCCGGTTGGCTCCCGATGAACAGCACGCGTTCCGTTGCCTCCCGATGAACACGACGCATTCCATTGCCTCCGCATGAACACGACAACGACGCAGTTTCTCCGTTCTGACCCAGCCACAGCCATGTACACGAGCCCTAGTTGTACGTATGCGCGAGTAGGCGTTCAAGACCCCGCCCGTATGTACGTACGTGGCCGTATTTACTTTCTTGCACCCTGGCCACTATACGTACATGTACATGCTACGTGCGCGCCTCTACTACCACACGTGCCCTTCCTTACACGGCCATGGTTCATCGCTGCAGCCTGCAGACAGACCGATCGACTACTATGTACATACACGTTCGCGACCAAAATGACAACGCTACGTACGCTTCGACCGGGTGGGTCCCAACTGTCAGACACTTCCTTGCGTGCGAAGATGTAGCTGGTGGGTCCCAGCAGTCAGGGGGCGAATCGTTTTTTTGCCCGTAATATGGACGCACTTCCTTGCGTGTGAAGATGTAGCTGGTGGGTCCTATCAGTCAGGAGGCGAATCATTGTTTTGCCCGTAACGCACTTCCTTGCGTGCGAAGATGTAGCTGGTGGGTCCCAGGAGTCAGGGGGAAACATTTTTTCGCGAAATACGGTGGCCCGTCCGGTGGGTTCCTGCTGTCAGGTGGAGGAATAATTATTTTCCGCGTAATAAGGAGGCACTTCCTTGCTGTGGCCGTGGACCCAGTTGTCAGCCTCTCCACGTACAGAACTCTTCCAATGGAAGTCGGTCGCTGACCACATTGACCACGCCGCACCAAGAGCACCAAGGCGGTGGACGACGGCGAGGCCTAGGAAGGGGACGACGCGGAGCCGGGGAAGACGCCACGCGGAGAGGAGTACGAGGGTTCACTGGTTCGGCTGTGGTGTGAGGATGCCGTCGCCGCAGGGCCTGGCCAGCGGTGGGAGTGGTAGGGGGAGGTGAGGCCTCCGCGGCAGCACAGCCGGCCACGCGAGGCAGGAGCAGGCAGCACGACCGGCGCTTCTTTGAGCGGCTGGAGCAAGATGACCAGAGTTGAAGAATCACAATGGCCATTGGATGGGCATCAGTACGGTCACTCCAACTAGAATCGTTTATATTGACTAAGTTGACAAAGCCCTTGGTACGCGTCAACTTAGTAGGCCCACAGGTCAGCCTCCAAAACGGTGTGACCCAGATGTCAGGGGGAGGAATCAATTTTTGGGCGGCTGAAGCTAGAATATCTGAGATTGAAGAAGAAACACGACATCCGTTGGATGGACATCCAATGGACATTGCTGGTAGAACTGTGTGTTGACTATAAGTTGACAAAGCCTTGCATACGCATCAACTTAGTAGGCCCACAAGTGTGTGGCAGAGAACTTATAGCCCATTTGCGGTTTGTAAGAATGCACAACCCATTTTTGAATTCTGATGGAATTTACTACAGCCCATTTATAGTATGTTAAAAGTACAACCCATTTTCTAGCTAGGACAACGATTAATAATTTCAACCAAAGGTTCAAAACAAAATTCGTAAATTTCCCACATTTTGATAGGATCCGAAATATTTTTGTCCTAAAATTTCTAGTCAGATTAAATACAATTTCAATATAAATTTGTATTACGTAAAAACCAACGAAACATTGCGCGCGCAACAATTGATGGAATTAAAATTTTCAAAATCCAAAAGTAATATTTTATAAACTAATTACGTGTTTGGTGCATTTTTTATAGTTACTGCCCAGTTTTTATAATTACATCCCATTTATTATTTCTTAAAGCCCATTTTCTTATTTAGCCTAATGCATCCCTCCTAGGAAAGATTTGCAGCCCAGCGGGGCGGAGAATAACAAGTTGACCTGGATTGTGTACAACTGTCGGCCCAGTTGCATTGCTGATGTTGAAAAAAGGCCTGTATAGTACAGTACAACCTTACATGGCTACTCAGCCTACATTCAGCAACGTCGGAAAGGCCCAAACAAGGCTTCTGTACAACTTTTTGAAGTCACTGAGCTCAATTAACAACTTAAGAAAAAAGCTAGAGTATAGTGGAACCTAATTAAAAGTTGTCACGAGCGAAGAAATAATTCAACGGGTCCCACTTGTGCGTGTGTGTGTGCATGTGTGTGTGTGAGAGAGAGGGACCCATCGGTCGATGCTCGTAAATACATCTTTCAGCCATATGCATTGATGATGCTCAGTAAAACTTATATAGTTGACACAATCATATAGAACATCATAGCACACTGAACTTGCATACAAAAATTTCACGCAGGCGGCACAATCAGGGTGTAAGCAGTGGATCGCTACGGGTAGGGCTATGTTGAAACCAACGAACTCGTACATAACAGTTCATCGTCTTTATCAATGACGGGGAAATATCTTGAATGATGTGCAAAGAAAACAGACAGACAACACAATATATAAGTTCTGCTAGAACATTAAGTTGACGTACAACCCTTTCTAAAAAAGTTGAGGTAAAAAATAGAACAGGTCATCTGCCAAGATTCAGTTGTTACCTCAAATTAGAGCACATCCAGGAAGCCATCCCTGCCTCTTCTCCCAAAGAAGCAGTGGCCTCCGCCGCGCGATGGAGTAGGCCTTGTGCCATCCATCATTCTGAGCAACACGGGCAAAGTCTAACGTTGACTTCTGTAATGGACGTCGTCGACGGACCCGGGCACCAGTGGCGGCGGCAGGACTTCGATTGATGGATTGAGCACTTCTTCGACATGCACGAACACTCGATACAGGTATATCCCTAACGTGGTCCGCGGCGGCCTTGGTGCTGGCGAATAGTACAACCCCGGTTCCTGCACCGGTATCTCAACACCAATCACCTTCGTTATGGTGGACGGCTTCTTCATCCATGCCATAACCGTCAGAGCCCAGATGTTTGGAGGAACAAACATACTTAAGAGCTCACCTTGATGACCCACAAGTGTAGGGGATCTATCGTAGCCTTTTTGATACGTAAGAGTGTCGAACCCAATGAGGAGCATAAGGAAATGATAAGCAGTTTTCAGTAAGGTATTCTCTACAAGCACTGAAATTATCGGTAACAAATAGTTTTGTGATAAGGTAATTTGTAACGAGTAGCAAGTAATAAAAGTAAATAAGGTGCAGCAAGATGGCCCAATCCTTTTTGTAGCAAAGGACAAGCCCGGACAAACTCTTATATGAAGGAAAACGCTCCCGAGGACACATGGGAATTATTGTCAAGCTAGTTTTCATCACGTTCATATGATTCACGTTCGGTACTTTGATAATTAGATATGTGGGTGGACCGGTGCTTGGGTACTGCCCTTACTTGGACAAGCATCCCACTTATGATTAATGCCCATTGCAAGCATCCGCAACTCCAACATAAGTATTAAGGTAAACCTAACCATAGCATGAAACATATGGATCCAAATCAGCCCCTTACGAAGCAACACATAAAACTAGGGTTTAACCTTCTGCCAGTCTAGCAACCCATCATCTATTTATTACTTCCCAATGCCTCCCTCTAGCCCCAAACAATGGTGAAGTGTCATGTAGTCGGCGTTCACATGACACCACTAGAGGGATGACAACATACATCTCATAAAAATATCGAACGAATACCAAATTCACATGATTACTTATAGCAAGACTTCTCCCATGTCCTCAGGAACAAACGTAACTACTCACAAAGAATATTTATGTTTATAATCATAGGGGTATTAATATGCATAATGGTTCTGAATATATAATCTTCCACCAAGTAAACCAACTAGCATGAACTACAAGGAGTAATCAACACTACTAGCAACCCACAGGTACCAATCTGAGGTTTGGATACAAAGATTGGATACAAGAGATGAACTAGGGTTTGAGATGAGATGGTGCTGATGAAGATGTTGATGGAGATTGACCCCCTCCCGACGAGAGGATCGTTGGTGATGATTTCCCCCTCCTGGAGGGAAGTTTCCCCGGCAGAACAGCTCTGTCGGAACCCTAGATTGGTTCCGCCAAGGTCACGCCTCATGGCGGCGGAATTTCTTCCTGAAAGATTGCTTATGATTTTTTTCTCAACGAAAGACTCCATATAGCCAAAGATGGGCATCGGAGGGCCACCAGGGGGCCCACGAGGCAGGGGGCGCGCCCCCACCCTCGTGGACGGTGGGTGGCCCCCCTCTAGTACTTCTTTCGCCCAATATTTTTTATATATTCTGAAAATAATTCCCGTGGAGTTTCAAGACTTTTGGAGCTGTGCAGAATAGGTCTCTAGTAGTTGCTCCTTTTCCAGCCTAGAATTCCAGCTGCCGGCATTCTCCCTCTTCATGTAAACCTTGTAAAATAAGAGAGAATAGGCATAAATATAGTTACATAAATAACAGCCCATAATGCAATAAATATCGATATAAAATCATGGTGCAAAATGGACGTATCAACTCCCCCGAGCTTAGACCTCGCTTGTCCTCAAGCAAAAGCCGAAATCAAAAAATATGTCTACATGTTTAGAGATAGAGGTGTCGATAAAATAAAATACGAACATGAGGGCATCATGAGGACATGAGGGCGAGTGAATTTGGGGAAACTGTACCCCTTCGCGGCGTCGGCTAGGTTAAACGAGCGGTGTTAACGTCCGTCATGACTTGTTGTTTGCCTTTGCCACGTGGACCTTTCCGATGGGCCGGCCTGTCAGGTTTGCTGTCAAAACACAGTCAACCAGGCATTTACTACTTTCAGCAACGCGATTACCAAAAACGATGCCATGGGCAGACTGTTATGAAAATGGTGATTATTTTATGCATTGTGCACAATGGTGATGGTTTTTGGCATTTTACTCCCTAATTAGCAGGTCCTGGAGTACTTCACAGCCACGCGCGGTCGGAAAAGCAAAATAGCGGCTAGTCTGTCTGCGAGATTTGAAGATACCATAGAAAGATAGAAGCACTGCTGGTTATAGGAGTCCAACCCAAACTCGTATATACTACTAACTTAAGAGCCCGTGCGTTGCAACGGGAGAAACAAACTCACGCACAGACCTAACGAGTCATCTTCATTGCCATTTCTCCCATGTCATCGTGATGGTGGTCACTTTCCCACCTATTACAACAAATGTCATCAATCCCAAGGTGGCGAGCTTGGTCATCACACTCTACCATGCCGATTTCACAAACCTCTCCCTACACTGGCTTGTAGTTCCTTGCGCGTCACATACATCTTCACGTGCTTCAACACAAATGTCTTAACAAATCAGCCGATGCATTTCCTTCTTAGCGCACACAATAATAATTATTAATGCAAATTAAGTTAAGTCAGGAGGACATCAATTACTTGAGTCAACACAAACTGCATACACTTCAGTGTCGACACCGTCCTCCTTCTTCATCTCTATGATGAACTTGGGTAGGTTTTCAGCAGCGAACTATGGCATGCTCTTTCGCCATGGCCATCTAATCATAGTTTAAAAAACGAACGAGCAACTCACCGGTTGTATCGCCGGCTCATCGGTTCATTCATGACAAAAAAGAATATTTAAGTTATTCAACCTTAGATCAAATGAGTACGCATAATATTGCATGTAATCCATTAAAAAATCACAAAATGTTTATGGCCTACTTGGTTATTGGTCCTTTAGAGTCCATGGGCTCAAGGACAACGGTTTGATCACAATTTGACGCACCATTTTATAAATATTTTCTTGAATTTTTATGAAGTCTTAAAAAACATGCAAAATGTTGGTTCCCATTGGCTACAAATCAATAATCGTTAACTTGACATTCACACTGCCTGAAATAATTCGTACTTCATATTTCCTCTTTTAAATTCCTTCCTTTTCTTCTTCTTTTAAATTCCTTCCTTTTCTTCCTAATAACAGGGGCCAGCTTGCAACAATCATTCCTTAATTGTGCAACTATTAACCGTTAATTATGGGTGCATTAGCAGCCCACAAATCCCGCATCCTTTAAAGGACACACAAATCCAGCCCCATCATGATCCCTCCCTTTAATCAAGGGGACTCCTCGCCGGCAATTAATGCCCCGAAATATTTCTCTTTTTTTGCATGGCAGCCACACAATAAGGGCCAATTCCTTTCAGGGTCTTCCAAGCAATTAGGGAACGTATATGAGGGTGATTCAATATAAACCCTCCAAGTGGGATTAATCACAAATATAAGTCAGCTGAGTTGGTTACAGCGGGATCTTTTGATATGAGAGGTGTTGTGTTCGATTCTCCAATGTGTAAACTATATTTTACTTCATATTACGAAGCCCACTTGTTTTTAACTTGATTTTCAGGAGCCCAATCGCAGCCCATAAATTGATGGACGCCCGTATTTGTTTTTTGCCTGGATGGGCTTCGATCGCATACACTGGCCCTGCCAAGCGATCGTTCAACCCAGAAACAAAAATGTGAGCGAGCTTGTGCAGCGTCAAAAAATAGTACCACCTCGGATAATAAAAATCTTTGAGGCGGGACGAAACCAAAAAGAAAAAAATCACCTAAACGGGACGAAACAAAGCGGAACAAAACCAAGAATACCTACTCCCAATATATATTGTGATATGATCTCTTATACTAAAGTAACAATTCAATCACAATTTCAAGTATGAATCATAAACTTCATTGAGAACCAACAGACTCTAATGTCAGTTATTGAGGCAATTGCAATTTATCATAACATAGGAAAGAGTCAATATAAGAGCTTTTCAGCAGGTCCACATACTCAACCATCTTTTAGTCTTTCATAATTGCTAACACTCACGGGATATTTATGGTTATGAAGTTTTAATCGGGCACAGAGAAAGATAGGGGCTTATGGTTTTGCCTCCCAAAGTTTTACCTCAAGGGTAATGTCAAGAATAATAGTTCATGGAAACCCACATCCAATTAGCCATATATATCAGGATCCTTCCAACACATTGTGCTTGCCAAAGGATAAAATGTAAAAAGGAAAGGTGAATATCATCGTGACTCTTATATGAAGTATAACACAAGAATAAAAGATAGGCCCTTCGCAGAGGGAAGCAGAGGTTGTCATGCACTTTTATAGTTGGATACACAAAATCTTAATGCAAAAGAACATCACTTTATATTGCTACTTGTGATATGGACCTTTATTATGTAGTCCGTCGCTTTTATTTCTTCCACATCACAAGATCGTATAAAGCTTATTTTCTCCACATTAATAAATCATACTTATTTAGAGAGCATTTTTATTGCATGCACCGATGACAACTTACTTGAATGATCTTACTCAATCCATAGGTAGGTATGGTGGACTCTCATGGCAAAACTGGTTTAGGGATATTTGGAAGTACAAGTAGTATCTCTACTTGGTGCAAAGAAATTCGCTAGTATGAGAGGGAAAGGCACGCTCAACATGTTGGATGATCCATGACAATATAATTTATCTCAGATGTAAGAAAACATAACCCATTACGTTGTCTTCCTTGTCCAATGTCAACTCTTTAGCATATCATACTTTAATGAGTGCTCACAATTATAAAAGATGTCCAAGATAGTATATTTATATGTGAAAACCTCTCTTTCTTTATTACTTCCTATTAATTGCAACGATGACCAAAACTATGTTTGTCAACTCTCAACAACTTTTATTCATCATACTCTTTATATGTGAGCTCATTACTCTCCATAAGATCCATATGATCTCTCCATTTCTTTTTATTTCTTCTATTTTATTTTATTCCCTCAAGATCATAGCAAAATAATCAAGCCCTTGACTCGACACTAATCTTTATTATATATAGCTCACGAACTCGATTACATAAGAAGATCATAAAGCAAAACTCACAACTAGATCATACTAAAACTTTATCCTACTAGATCAAGACATTATCAAAAAGGATCGAACTAAGAAAAATGGTAAAGATAAAAGTGATGGTGATATGATACCGGGGCACTCCCCCAAGCTTGGCAGTTGCCAAGGGGAGTGCCCATACCCATGTGTTTATGCTTCCTTCCTAGGAGGTGGTGATGAAGGAGTTGTTCATGATGTAGGCTTGTCGTCCATCTTCCAAGGCATAGGCTCACCATCATAAAAGGATGATCGATTTTCCGGGATCCTCAAATATGCAGCCAAACTCATCCTCTTGAATCTATATTCATACTCATAGTTTTGATTTTGCAGATCATAGATCTGGGCTTGGAGGAGCTCGATTTTCTCATGAAGCTTGAAAATGGCCTCCCCAATGTCCTTGGCGTCCAGCTTGTGGTTGTTGGTGAACTCCGTGATCATTATGTGATTGGAGTCGAGTCCACACTCCACCATCTCCTGACACTTGAAAACTTCTTGCTCCATTTCCTCGAGCCTTGTCTCCACACTTCCGGTCCTCCTTGGTCCCTCAACATCGCGGATGTGCAACAACCCCTCACGCAGCTCAATGGTTCGAGGGTGTTGCAGCACCTCCGCAAGGTAGGGGTTGATGACCTTCTCGAAGAACTTGTCCTTGGGGGCACTTGAAGACGACATGGCGACCTAGATCTGTCAGAAAAATAGCTCGAAACAAAGACAAGAGATATTTGTGTGATACAGTGGTCAAAACCTTCGGGAGATTATATAGTGAATTTGTACCGACCAAAAGAAGCATCGTGCAAGAAAACGGAGTTGTCGGTGTAAAAAAATAGGGGCGCATCTTTGTACCCCTTTTCCCGTGCACGGGCAGTCAGAGCCACACCCACGGCCACACCAAGCAAAACGAGGGAGGTGAGCCAAGGTAAGATCGAAGCCCAAGACAATCAAAGCAACGCCAAGGCCAAGACCACAAAGAGCAGAGGGACGAAGCAAGTTCCCCCGGCAAGACCCTTGCCGGGTGGCCTCAGCGGCCCCAGAAAGACTCTTGCCGGGACAGCTCGCCCCGCACCTACAGAGCGAGCCACCCTTGAGCCCATGGCCCCCAGTGCCATCATCAGCGTGGGGCCAGGGCTCAGGACGGCACCCCTGTGGTGGCATATGGATCTTTGTGAAGACATATTCAAGATCAGATTAGAAGACGACGATTCTCGTCAAGATCCTTGCCAAGGAAGGCCACCAGACCCCCGGCAAGATCCTTGCCGGGGACGACAACACGCCACAGCGAGACCCTTGCCGGGCCACCCGGCAAGACCCTCACCAAAGATGCCGGCAAGGCCACCGCCAAGCCCACGTCAACCAAGATTCCACCGCCGTTCACATGCAGCTGCCAGCCCAACCAGCTGGGCAGGCACTGCTACCTCTTGAGCACTGCGTTGGTTTTCCCCGAAGAGGAAGGGATGATGCAGCAAAGTAGCGTAAGTATTTCCCTCAGTTTTTGAGAACCAAGGTATCAATCCAGTAGGAGGCTACGCGCGAGTCCCTCGTACCTACACAAAACAAATAAATCCTCGCAACCAACGCAAATAGGGGCTGTCAATCCCTATAAGGCCACTTACGAGAGTGAGATCTGATAGATATGATAAGATAATATTTTTATGATAAAAGATGCAAAGTAAAATAAAGGCAAAGTAAATAGCAAAGGAAATAACTAAGTAGTAGGAGATCAATATGATAAAGATAGACCTGGGGGCCATAGGTTTCACTAGTGGCTTATCTCGAGAGCATAAGTATTCTACGGTGGGTGAACAACTTACCGTTGAGCAATTGACAGAATTGAGCATAGTTATGAGAATATCTAGGTATTATCATGTATATAGGCATCACATCTGAGACAAGTAGACCGACTCCTGCCTGCATCTACTACTATTACTCCACTCATCGACCGCTATCCAGCATGCATCTAGAGTATTAAGTTAAAAACAGAGTAACGCCTTAAGCAAGATGACATGATGTATAGGGATAGACTCATGCAATATGAAGAAAACCCCATCTTGTTATCCTCGATGGCAACAATACAATACGTGCCTTGCTGCCCCTACTGTCACTGGGAAAGGACACCGCAAGATTGAACCCAAAGCTAAGCACTTCTCCCATTGCAAGAAAGATCAATCTAGTAGGCAAAACCAAACTGATAATTCAAAGAGACTTGCAAAGATAACCAATCATACATAAAAGAATTCAGAGAAGATTCAAATATTATTCATAGATGGACTTGATCATAAACCCACAATTCATCGGTCTCAACAAACACACCGCAAAAAGAAGATTACATCGAATAGTTCTCCACAAGAGAGGGGGAGAACATTGTATTGATATCCAAAAAGAGAGAAGAAGCCATCTAGCTACTAACTATGGACCCGTAGGTCTGAGGTAAACTACTCACACTTCATCGGAGAGGCTATGGTGTTGATGTAGAAGCCCTCCATGATCGATGCCCCCTCCGGCGGAGCTCCGGAACAAGCCCCAAGATGGCATCTCGTGGATACAGAAAGTTGCAGTGGTGGAATTAGGTTTTTGGCTCCGTATATGATCGTTTGGGGGTACGTAGGTATATATAGGAGGAAGGAGTACGCCGGTGGAGCAAAAGGGGGCCAACGAGGGTGGATGGCGCGCCTGGTGGGGGTGGGCGCGCCCCCTACCTCGTGGCCTCCTCTTTTCTTTCTTGATGTAGGGTCCAAGTCTCCCGGGTGTTGTTCGTTGAGAAAATCATGTTACCGAAGGTTTCATTCCATTTGGACTCCGTTTGATATTCCTTTTCTTCGAAACCCTAAACAGGCAAAAAACAACAATTCTGGGCTAGGCCTCCGGTTAATAGGTTAGTCCCAAAAATAATATAAAAGTGGATAATAAAGCCCAATAATGTCCAAAACAGTAGATAATATAGCATGGAGCAATAAAAAATTATAGATACATTGGAGACGTATCAAGCATCCCCAAGCTTAATTCCTGCTCGTCCTCGAGTAGGTAAATGATAAAAACAGAATTTTTGATGCGGAGTGCTACTTGGCATAATTTTTAATGTAATTCTTCTTAATTGTGGTAAGAATATTCAGATCCGAAAGATTCAACACAAAAGTTCATATTGACATAAAAATAATAATACTTCAAGCATACTAACTAAGCAATTATGTCTTCTCAAAATAACATGGCCAAAGAAAGTTCATCCCTACAAAATCATATAGTTTAGTCATGTTTCATTTTCGTCACACAAGAATGCTCTCATCATGCACAACCCCGATGACAAGCCAAGCAATTGTTTCATACTTTAGTAATCTCAAACCTATAAACTTTCACGCAATATATGAGCGCGAGCCATGGACATAGCACTATGGGTGGAATAGAATATAATGTGGGGGGTTATGTGGAGAAGACAAAAAAGGAGAAAGTCTCACATCAACGAGGCTAATCAATGGGCTATGGAGATGCCCACCGATTGATGTTTAATACAAGGAGTAGGGATTGCCATGCAACGGATGCACTAGAGCTATAAATGTATGAAAGCTCAACAAAAGAAACTAGTGGGTGTGCATCCAACTTTCTTGCTCATGAAGACCTAGGGCACTTGAGGAGGCCCATTGTTGGAATATACAAGCCAAGTTCTATAATGAAAAAATTCCCACTAGTATATGAAAGTGACAAAACAAGAGACTCTCTAACATGAAGATTATGGTGCTACTTTGAAGCACAAGTGTGGCGAAGGATAGTAACATTGTCCCTTCTCTCTTTTTCTCTCATTTCTCTTTTTTATGGCCTTTCTCTTTTTTTGGGCCTTTTTTTATATTCCTCACTTGGGACAATGCTCTAGAAAATGATGATCATCACACTTCTATTTATTTACAACTGAATGATTACAACTCGATACTAGAACAAAAGATGACTCTATATGAATGCCTCCGGCGGTGTACCGGGATATGCAATGGACCAAGAGTGACATGTATGAAAGAATTATGAACGGTGGCTTGGCCACAAATACTATGTCGACTACATGATCATGCTAAGCAATATGACAATAATGAATGTGTCATGATGAAGGAAATGATGGAAAGTTGCATGGCAATATATCTTGGAATGGCTATGGAAATGCCATAATAGGTAGGTATGATGGCTGTTTTGAGGAAGATATAAGGAGGTTTATGTGTGAAAGAGCGTATCATATCACGGGGTTGGGATGCACCGGCGAAGTTTGCGCCAACTCTTAATGTGAGAAAGGGCAATGCACGGTACCGAAGAGGCTAGCAAGGATAGAAGGGTGAGAGTGCGTATAATCCATGGACTCAACATTAGTCATAAAGAACTCACATACTTATTGAAAAAATCTACAAGTCATCAAAAACCTCAGTACTACGCGCATGCTCCTAGGGGGATAGATTGGTAGGAAAAGACCATCGCTCGTCCCCGACCGCCACTCATAAGGAAGACAATCAAATAACGCCTCATGTTTGAAATTTGTTGCATAACGTTTACCATACGTGCATGCTACGGGACTTGCAAACTTCAACACATGTATTTCTCAATTTCACAACTACTCAACTAGCACGACTTTGATATTATTACCTCCATATCTCAAAACAATCATCAAGCATCAAACTTTTCTTAGTATTCAAAACACTCTTAACAAAATTTTACTAACTTTGAATACCTAGCATATTAGGATTTTAAGAAAATTACCGTGCTATTAGGACTCTCAAAATAATCTAGGTGAAGCATGAGAGATCAATAGTTTCTATAAAACAATGGCCATTTGCATTTCTGTCCCTAACTCGAACCACCTAATCATATATACCCCTAATTCGAAAGCCTGCTCAAATTTGCCCCTCCGCCGTTAGGTGCCCTTATAGAAATGCCCTTTTGCGCTGTTACCGTCCGGTCAAACAGCTTTGACCGTCCTGAAAAAATAGCAAAAAAATCTAAAAAATCTAAAATTTTGTGAGCCCTTTGACCACGTCAACCAAGCTTCCACTGCCGTTCACATGCATCTACCAGCCCAACCAGCTGGGCAGGCACTGCTACCTCTTGAGCACTATGTTGGTTTTCCCCAAAGAGGAAGGGATGATGCAGCAAAGTAGCGTAAGTATTTCCCTCAGTTTTTGAGAACCAAGTTATCAATCCAGTAGGAGGCTACGCGCGAGTCCCTCGTACCTACACAAAACAAATAAATCCTCGCAACCAACACAAATAGGGGTTGTCAATCCCTATAAGGCCACTTACGAGAGTGAGATCTGATTGATATGATAAGATAATATTTTTATGATAAAAGATGCAAAGTAAAATAAAGGCAAAGCAAATAGCAAAGGAAATAACTAAGTAGTAGGAGATCAATATGATAAAGATAGACCTGGGGGCCATAGGTTTCACTAGTGGCTTCTCTCGAGAGCATACGTATTCTACGGTGGGTGAACAAATTACTGTTGAGCAATTGACAGAATTGAGCATAGTTATGAGAATATCTAGGTATGATCATGTATATAGGCATCACGTCTGAGACAAGTAGACCGACTCCTGCCTGCATCTACTACTATTACTCCACTCATCGACCGCTATCCAGCATGCATCTAGAGCATTAAGTTAAAAACAGAGTAACGCCTTAAGCAAGATGACATGATGTAGAGGGATAGACTCATGCAATATGAAGAAAACCCCATCTTGTTATCCTCGATGGCAACAATACAATACGTGCCTTGCTGCCCCTACTGTCACTGGGAAAGGACACCACAAGATTGAACCCAAAGCTAAGCACTTCTCCCATTGCAAGAAAGATCAATCTAGTAGGCCAAACCAAACTGATAATTCGAAGGGACTTGCAAAGATAACCAATCATACATAAAAGAATTCAGAGAAGATTCAAATATTATTCATAGATAGACTTGATCATAAACCCACAATTCATCGGTCTCAACAAACACACCGCAAAAAGAAGATTACATCGAATAGTTCTCCAAAAGAGAGGGGGAGAACATTGTATTGAGATCCAAAAAGAGAGAAGAAGCCATCTAGCTACTAACTATGGACCCATAGGTCTGAGGTAAACTACTCACACTTCATCGAAGAGGCTATGGTGTTGATGTAGAAGCCCTCCATGATCGATGCCCACTACGGCGCTCCGGAACCGGCCCCAAGATGGGATCTCGTGGATACAGGAAGTTACGGCGGTGGAATTAGGGTTTTGGCTCCGTATCTGATCGTTTGGGGGTACATAGGTATATATAGGAGGAAGGAGTACGTCGGTGGAGCAACAGGGGGCCCACGAGGGTGGAGGGCGCGCCTGGTGGGGGTGGGCGCGCCCCCCTACCTCATGGCCTCCTCTTTTCTTTCTTGACGTAGGGTCCAAGTCTCCCGGGTCTTGTTCGTTGAGAAAATCACGTTCCCGAAGGTTTCATTCCATTTGGACTCCGTTTGATATTCCTTTTCTTCGAAACCCTAAAACAGGCAAAAAATAGCAATTCTAGAATGGGCCTCCGGTTAAAAGGTTAGTCCCAAAAATAATATAAATGTGGATAATAAAGCCCTATAATGTCCAAAACAGTAGATAATATAGCATGGCGCAATCAAAAATTATAGATACGTTGGAGACGTATCAGGCACCTGCGTGGCAACATGCAGCTCCCAGGCCAACTCGTCAAGCGCCTGCATGGCGGCATGCAGATCTTTGTGAAGGCTCCACCACCGCGCCAACTCAGCTGCCTGCCTGCCTACATGGCACCGCACGCATCCCTAGCCGGGGCGCGTGTCGAAGCAAGGAGGAGCGGCGACGGACGGGACGGGCCTCTCCCCCGTCCCTGATAAAGCAAGAGGACACCTAAGCGATGCATTAAATGCACCTTGTCTTGTAATACGAGGGATAACCTCGTGCCACTGTAGACCTTTCCACCTCCTATGTGCCACTCTGGCAACCCCTTTTTCCTATAAAAGGAGGCTTGAGGCAACGAGGATGGGGATTCGGCTCTTTGGAACCACACGTTGACCACAGCTAGTTCGAGAGCTCAAGAACTCTCAGAAATACACCCACCAAAGCAGGACTAGGGTTTTACGCATCCTTGCGGCCTAAACCTAGGTAAACGATCCTTGTGCTGTCTACTAGCCCTGCTCTCCTGGCAACCCTGCTCCCCGGCAACCGTAGTAGGGATTCTTGTGATCCCATAGGTGTCGTTCCACACCGACATCTTTGGCGCGCCAGGTAGGGGGCGCAATTGTGAGAATTTGGTCTAGTAGTTAGCCTAGCAGTTCTTCGTCGTTATGGCCCCTAAGAAGAAGACGACCACAACGGTTGATTCGTTTGGAGCCGAAAGACCCGTGCCGGTGCAGACGAGCAGCGGACCGGTCGCAGATAGGACCCGGGCCGCAGCCCGCGAGCACCAACATCGCCCAGGCAGTCGGAGCCTGGCGAGCGGCGTCGTTCGCGCGCCAGACGACCGGCTACACGTCACCGGATCCAAGGACGGAGCTGGGCCCCCCGCAGGCGGCGCGGGGCCCTCTAGGGGAAAGTTGTGCAGACTCCGGGCGGTGCGGCGACCTCCAGGACGCCTACACCGGTGACCACCGCATGTTCTTCCCATGGTGTGCGCGCCGAGCAGCGTCACCACGATGGTGACCCTGGGCACCGCCATAGGAAGAGCCCTGTGAGTCATCGGCAAAATGAGGGGGTTCAGCACGCTCGCCGAAGCGCTGGCGAAAATGGCACGCAACCGCTGGGTCGTGATGGAGCTCCTTCTAACGTAGTTAGAAGTTGAAGCACGCCACGATCCACACAGCTGTCGCCGCCGCCCAAGCCAGCGGAAGCTTTGGCACGCGCACAACTGCTCCTCGACTTCCCTCCTGCTGCGGAGAAGCTCGACGAGTGGAGGGCCACCATCTGGAGCCTCGTCGCCATCGCAAACAAAGAGGATCCGCGACCGGCGGGCCCCTCGGGCCGACACTCCATCGAGCCACCCCATGCTGGCACTGGGAGGACCGGGGAGCTACGGCCACGGTGCACTCTCCTCCTCCTCGCCAGCCGCTGTGGGCATCAGCCCGTCGTGATGACGCTTGTGATAAGATCTCCATAGTGTCGTCCGACCCGCAGACCCTCCAGGACCAGCACCAGGTCCTTCGGGAGCGAGCTCACGAAGACGCTCGAACCACCATCGGGCGCCGGCGCGAAACGCACCGCCAGTCGGACAAGCGGGCGGAACCCACTATGGACCACCCAGCACCGGGGCCCCCCGGCGGCCTACCTTACGAGGTGGGCTGCCCGGCTTTTACCCGTGAGTTGAGGCAGTTCCAGTGGCTGTCCCACCGCACGTTCAAGCCCGACGTCGGCGAGAAGTACACCGGCAAGACCCATCCGTCCAAGTTCCTCAGCATCTACACCATCGCGATGCAGGCCGCTGGGGCTCGCGATGACAAGGTGCTTGCCAACTATTTCCCTCTGGCGCTCAAGCCCAATGTGATGTCTTGGTTGATGCACTTGCCGGTGGATTCCATTTCTTCCTGGTCAGATCTATGCCATGAGTTTGTTGACGCCTTCACAGGAGGCCACCAAGCTCATGGCCAGGCCAGTGATCTGCATATCATTCCCCAGAAGGAAGGGGAGACCCTGCGCAAGTACCTCCAGAGATTCAGCCGGGTGCAGTACAACATCCCCGACGTTCATCCCGCCGCTGTGATTAGCGCATTCCACCAGAACATACGCAATCACAAAATCCGCGAGGATTTGGCGATGACCAAGGTTAAGGATGTGGCCGAGCTCTATGTTCTGGCCGATAGGTGCGCCCGAGCTGAAGAGGGAAGGAAGTACCCCGGCGAAGACGCCGGCGCGAAAACCGACTCTACTGATGAAGACGCCGCCACCCCAACAAAGAAGAGCCGGCTTCCTAACAGGAAACGCAAAGGCAAGGCCGTGCTTGCCGTTGAGGGATCTGACGATACCGGTGCCGGCAAGAAGTTCAAGGCAGACGCCCCCGGCAAGGAGATTGCCGGGTGCGCCGCCTGCCGGGCCCTCGCGGCTACCGACAAGCCAGGAAGCTCCGGCAAGCAATACTGCAAGATCCACCGGACCAAGGGCCACGACCTCCAGAACTGCCGACAAGTCGAGCTGCTTGCTGAGAAGCAAAAGGCTGAGTATGAAAGGCGGGACAAGGAGAAGGACCAGGACGGTGCTGAGGGATCCGGCAAGAAGCGTGGCGGCCAAGGAGGCCACCCCGGCAAGGACAACCAGCAAGAGAGACCCGCCCGGGGCCGCAACAAGAAACAAGAAGACGACGATCACGACGAGTCTGGTGAGCAAGGGTTCCAGAAGGCTACGGAGGCCATGTGTGTCGATGGCGGTGCCTCACTGCATACCTCTCACCACCAGCTCAAGCAGTGGGCGCATGAGATTACAGTAGCAGAGCCATTGTTCGACGCTCAGAAGCCGCTGAAGTGGTCCAGCACGCCCCTCATCTTTGACGCCGAGGACCACCCTGACCGCACTACCGCGGTCGGGTGTTTGCCATTGTTGGTCTCGCCAACAATACTCAACCTTAGGGTGAACAAGATGTTGGTTGACGGAGGGGCCGGCCTGAACCTGATCTTGCCTGTCATGGTCAAAAGGTTGTAGATCCCTAATGGAGACCTCGAGGAAATGAGCATGTTTCAAGGAGTCAATCCGAGGAGGAGCCAGCCAAAGGGAAAGGTCACACTGCCCGTGACATTTGGAGGAGAGTTGAACTACAGGATGGAGAGGATCGTCTTCGACGTGGCCGAGATCCCCTTGCCCTACAACGGGATCGTCGGCGCCCGACATTGCCCAAGTTCATGGCGGCGTCACACTACGCCTACAACATGCTAAAGATGCCCGGGCCGTTGACCATCATCTCCGTCCCCTCCGACAAGAAGGACGCGCTGATCTGCGCCGACCAACTATACCGGGAAGCAATTCCAGCAGCAGCCGTTAAGGCACCTACTCCTGCCGCTGATGACCCGGGAGGGAAAAAGGAGCCCGACAAGACCTCTCGCACCCACTCTGGCAAGCGCACCTGCTCGGAGTGTTGTGCTACCATTGAGGACATGCCAGAGAGCTCTGCCAACAAGAGCAAGAGATCCAGAGCTGAGCCGCCGCAGGCCAAGAAGGTGCCCGTTGGAGAGGATGGCACAGGAGGGGCCTTCATCATAGGCTCCACCCTCGACAGCAAATAGGAAGGCGCGCTCGTCACCTTCCTGCGGGCAAATGTCAACGTGTTTGCATGGCAAGCGTCCGACATCCCCGGTGTTCCGAGGGAGGTGATTGAGCACCACCTAGCTGTTTGCCCCCACGCGCGGCCCGTGAAGCAGAAGGTCAGAAAGCAGGCTCTAGAAAGGCAGAAGTTCATCACAGAGGAGATCAGGAAGTTGGAAGCGGCAGGTTTGGTGAGAGGGGTGCTCCACCCGACGTGGTTGGCCAATCCAGTAGTGGTGCGCAAGGCGAATGGGAAGTGGAGACTGTGTATTGATTACACAGATATTAATAAGGCTTGCCCTAAGGACCCCTTCCTGTTGCCGCGCATCGACCAGATTGTTGACTCCACGGCCGGGGTGATCTTTTATCATTTCTTGACGCCTACTCAGGCTACCACCAAATCTTCATGACAAAAGAGGATGAAGAGAAGACGACATTCATCACCCCATGTGGTACGTATTGCTTTTTATGGATGCCTTTCGGGTTGAAGAGTGCCGGCGAAACGTTTGCAAGAGCAGTCCAAATTGGTTTTGAACCTCAGCTCCATAGAAATATGGAGTCCTACATGGATGACATAGTGGTCAAAACCAAGGACGGGCCCACTCTTGTGCAAGATCTGGAAGAGACATTTGCTAACCTGCGCAAGATCAACCTTAAGATGAACCCTGAGAAGTGCGTCTTCGGCGTTCCGTCCGGCAAGATTCTCGGATTCTTTGTGTCACAGCGTGGGATCGAGGCAAACCCAGACAAGATCAAGGCTATTGAGCAGATCGAGGCGCCCAAGCGGATCAAGGATGTGCGTCGGCTCACCGACTGCGTTGCAGCCATGAGCCGGTTCATCTCCAAGTCCGCCGAGCGCGCCCTTCCCTTCTTCAAAATCTTGAAGAAGGCAGGCCCAATAGAGTGGACACCAGAAGCCGAGGCAGCACTATAGGATCTGAAGAAATACCTTTCCTCCATGCCGATACTGGTTGCGCCTAAACCACAAGAGCCGTTGCTGCTGTATCTGGCGGCGACGAATCAAGTGGTCAGCGCAGCACTGGTGGCACAGAGGGAGGTCGACGAGGAGGCGGCAATGGCGACAGAACCAGCGGATGGCAAGCCAAAGATTCCACCGGCAGGGCCTGGTGCCGACAAGGCGCGGCCCCCGGCGGAGTCTGGTGCCACCAAGGCAATGCCCGCACAGTCGAGTGAAGTGGTGCCAAAGAAGAAGATGATGCAACACCAGGTTTACTTTGTCAGCTCCCTCTTGCAGGGGGCTAGGTCGAGGTATTCCAGCATGAAAAAATTGCTCTTCGGCCTCCTTATGGCCTCGAGGAAGCTGCGTCACTACTTCCAGGCCCACGAGATCATTGTCGTCACCCGCCTCCCGTTGCAACGGATACTGCACAACCCGGACGCAACCAGAAGGGTTGTGGAATGGGCCTTGGAGCTATCAAGTTTCGGTTTAAAGTTTGAAAGTACCTCGACAATTCAGAGCAGAGTCTTGGCGGAATTCATCGCAGAATGGACCTCGACGCCTGACGAAGAAATCCAGGAGACCACTCTCCCCGGCAAGGAAGCAGACCGCGACTGGATCATGTACTTTGATGGGGATTTCTCGCTGCAAGGCGCCGGTGCCGGTGTGCTACTCGTCGCACCCACCGGAGAACACCTCAAGTACGTGATCCAGATGCACTTCCCCAGGGAGATGTCCACCAACAACACCGCCGAGTACGAGGGATTGCTTGCCGGTCTCAGGATCGCGACAGACCTCAGGGTTAAGAAGCTCATCGTCAGGGGCGACTCGCAGCTCGTTGTCAGACAGGTCAACAAGGATTATCAGAGCCCATTGATGGAAGCCTACGTAGATGAGGTGAGGAAGCTGGAGGAACGCTTCGACGGTATCCAAGCGGAGTACGTCCCCCGAACGGAGAACGACATCGCTGATTACCTGTCAAAGCGTGCCGCATTCAAGCTACCTGTGGAACCAGGTACCTTTTTGCTCCGGTTAACTCAACCATCTGCCGAACCATCAGCGGGGCAGAACAGGCTGAAGAAATCAGGTCCTGGCAAGTACTTTCCTACCGAGCCCCCTGGGGCTGCCGGCAAGGGTGCTGCTACGGACGCTGAGCCTGCCCAAGAGTGACTGGCTCCGACAGGGCGTCAAGCCCTGACCATAGAGACAGCCGCTCTCATGGAGGAAGAAATGCCTTTGGTCCTTGCCATCGAGCCCCAGGCTCCGGCATGGGCGCATCATACCGTCCACTTCCTCCAAACAGCGAGCTTCCTGAGGAGCAGGAAGAAGCAGAGAAAGTAGCCCGTCGGTCCTCCCTGTACTAGTTCATCAATGACGTCCTGTACCGGAGGAGGCCAAACAGTGTGAAACTCAAGTGCATCCCCCGGGAGGAAGGACTGGAGCTGTTGGCGAAGATACATGGAGGCATATGTGGCTCCCACATAGGGTCAAGGGCCCTTGCCGGGAAGGCATTCCAGCAAGGTTTCTTCTGGCCCACCGCCCTCCAGGATGCGACGTCACTAGTAACCAAGTGTGAAGCATGCCAGTTCCATTCAAGGAAACTTCATCAGCCGGCTCAAGCCCTCCAAACAATCCCTCTCTCCTGGCCATTCTCGGTCTGGGGGCTCGATATACTGGGCCCATTCCCCCGCGCTGTCGGGTGCTTTGAGTATTGTACGTTGCGATCGACAAGTTCACAAAGTGGCCAGAAGTGGAAGCAGTGAGGAAGGTGACTGCTCAGTCAGCTATTAAGTTCTTCAAAGACTGGTCTGCCGTTTTGGTGTGCCAAACAGAGTCATCACCGACAACATGTAACACCCTCGATGCGACTATAGCTCCCACGTGTCTAGGCACGACTTAGAGACATAATCGCATTGAAGGCATATGTCGCAAGTTAGGCAATCTTCACAACATCCCATGTAATATGAATAATAAAGGGGAGATAACATAGTTGGCTTACACTCGCCACGTCAATCAAGTACATAAATAGCATTACATCATCCAAACACTCATGGCCCGACTACGGCGCCAAAATAAAAGATAACCCAACAAGCGACACGGTCCCGATCACCCCCAACTGGGCACCACTACTGATCATCAGGAAAGGAAACATAGTATCGTTGAGAGTCTTCGTCGAACTCCCACTTGAGCTCGAGCGCGTCTCCTGGGGCGGAATCATCAGGCCCTGCATCTGGTGTAATAGTAATCTGTGAGCCACAGGGACTCAGCAATCTCGCACCCTCGCGATCAAGACTATTTAAGCTTATAGGTATGGCAAGGTAAATATAAGTGGAGCTGCAGCAAGCGACTAGCAAAATATAGTGGCTATCCTGTTCGCAAAAGAGAGCGAGAAGAGGAGGCAAAGCACGAGCGAGAAACTAGGGAGCAACCTGGGAAAACATTACTCCAACACCGTGTCCGCTTCCCGGACTCCGTCGAGAAGAGGCCATCACAGTAACACACTCAGTTGATTCATTTTAATTAAGTTAAGGTTCAAGTTATCTACAACCGGACATTAACAAATTCCCATCTGCCTATAACCGCGGGCACGACTTTCGAAAGTTCAAATCCTTGCAGGGGAGTCCCAACTTAGCCCATGACAAGCTCTCACGGTCAACGAAGGAATAGACCTCCTCCCAAGACGTTCCGATCAGACTCGGCATCTCGGTTCTTCAAGACACTTCGACAGGTTAAAACAAGACCAGCAACACCACCCGAATGTGCCGACAAATCCTGATAGGAGCTGAACATATCTCTTTCTTAGCGCACACTCAGATTGTCTAAACTTCCGGTGGGACAGCCTAGAGTTGCCCCAGGTAGCCACCGGCGGCTGACAGTTTGGACCAACACTCAGAGGAGCACTCGCCCGGGGGGGGGGGAGGGGTTAAAATAATGATGACCCTTGAGTCTGCAGAACCCAAGTGAAAGAAAAGGCTAGGTGGCAAATGGTAAAACCAAGGTTGGGCATTGCTGGAAAAGCTTTAATCAAGGCGAACTATCAAGGGGTTCCCATTATAACCCAATCGTGTAAGGAACGCAAAATCCGGAAATGTTTAATCCCCACACACGAAAGAAAGTTAGAAACGACCATCGGAGGAGAACGAAGCGCCAGAATGCAAAACCGACAACGGGGAAAATGCTCGAATGCATGAGACGAAAACGTATGCAAATGCAATGCACATGAAGACATGATATGAGATGCATGACAACAATAACAACACACGGAGACAAAGACCCAAACCCGAGAAAATAAAATAACTTAATGCCGAAACGGCAAGAGTTGGAGTACAAATTGGGAAAGTTACATCCGGGGTGTTACAACACTCCATGCAGTTCACAAGCCACACCTTCATGCAGTACATCCAAGACCTCGACAGCAAGGTCTGTTTTGCTTCCATGGCACATCCACAGAGCAACGACCAAGCGGAGAGGGCAAATGCTGAAGTGTTGTGAGGCCTGAGAACGAAGACCTTTGACAAGCTGCACAAGAGTGGAAGCCGCTGGATTGATGAGTTGCCGGCGGTTCTTTGGTCGATCAGGACGATGCCAAATCAAGCCACCGGCTAGACACCTTTTGCCCTAGTATACGGGGCAGAAGCAGTTCTCCCCACGGAACTCATATACGGGTCACCTCGAGTGCTCGTTATGATGAGCTTGAGAAAGAGCCGTTGCGCCAAGATGACGCGACGCTCCTTGAGGAAGACCGTCTTCGGGCGACTGTGAGAGCGGCACGCTACGAGCAAGCCTTGCGCCGCTATCATAGCCGCAAGGTTCATGCCTGAAGCCTTGAGGAAGGCGACCTTGTTCTTCGGCGCGTTCAGTTGGCCAAGAATTCCAACAAGTTGATGCCGAAGTGGGAAGGCCCTTATCGGGTAATGCGAGTCACTAGGCCTGGTGCAGTCTGCCTGGAGACCGAAGATGCCGTCCCAGTGAGCAACTCCTGGAACATCGAGCATCTTCGCAAGTTTTACCCATAATGCGCGGCTTGCCGGGCCTCCCGGCAAGCCACATTTTGTACAAGCTTTGCCGACAAGGCATGTGACCCTTTGTGCAAAGCCAAGCGCAGACCCTAAGCATAAATAAATGAAGCGTTGGCGCCCTAAGTTATAGCATGCATGCTAGGTCGAGTCTCTTCCTTGGTTAGGGTTGCTAGTGCTTAGTGGCGACTAACCCCTAGCCTAGAGGTTGAGTGCGCGTCTGTCTGTTCCTTTTCTGTCCTCCTTTGGTTCGCAGGGCACATGAGCACTTCTGTTGAGCTACTCGGAAAGAAGGAAACGGACCAGCGCCCCAACCCTAGCAAGCCAGAGTTGCCGGGGGCTGCAAGCACAAGGATCCAACCGCGGCAAGATGAGATTGCCAAGGGCTGCGGATCCAGATAAGTCTTTTATCCTCTGTCATGCATTTCGGAACCGGACTGGGGCATGTGAAACCTCGTTTTTATCTCTAGGCTGCCGTGCTCCCCTTTTTCCTATACCTAGGGATTATTTCCTGGGTGTGGATTTGGCCGTAGCCGCGGAGGCAAGGAGGTGGGACGAGGAGCCTAACGCCCACCTCATCCCTGCCTCCGCCAAGAGCGCGAGAACAGTCGAGTGGAGTGGGGGGACGGCAAGGCCTGTTGCCGGGCGAAGAACGTTTATCTCAAAACAATAACAAGGATTCGCTCCTTGTCGCGGGATTTACCCACGAATGAAAAACCCGGCAAGCATCCCTTTTTCATTAAAAACATCCCATACAGGTACAATTCGTGCGAGATGAAAAACACGACCAAGGGGATTACATGTTTTAAATTTAACAAAGGCCCGCAGGCTTACAAACTAAAAAAGAGATAAGATGCCCGTAATCCCTTTCTTGTCCCTCTCTTCAGGAGGCAGGTCAAGGAGGCGAAAGGGCAAAAGGGGCGCCTAGGCGAGCTATGAGCAGCAGAAAGCACCAAGAGAACATCTCGGTGGCCACCCACGGGTGGGCCGGTGATGACGGTGCCAGGAAAGGAGCAGGAAGATGAGGCGGCAGGACCGGCAATACGCGATGAAGGCGTCGGTGCCCGCATACTCCGAGTTGACGGCCTTGCCGCCCGCCCTCTTCCTCTTCCCCAGCCTCCCGACGCCAGCCGCCCAAGGAGACAACCCCGCAACGTTCAAGGAGCTGGCCCTGCCCCCGGCCAGCTTCTGCCGGATGAGCGGCCAGGTGCAGATGCGGCTGCTGCCGCACCCGCCCAGGCGCGGGGCGTCCGACGCCTAGTCGGTCTCGTCCCCGCTGTCCGCCCCACTGTCCTCCTCATCGCTCTCGCTCGAGGACGGGCTTCCATCGTCAGAATCTCCACCAGAGGAGCTCTCCACGCAACATTTCAGACGAGTTCCATGATCTCCAAAGACCTTGACGGAGAGCAGGCCGTCCTCCATTAACTTGAAGTAGAGGACGAGCCCCGCCGTCAGGCTGTGGATGCGGGCGAACGTCTTCCATCCACGACGGAGATACATAACTCGAGGAGCCGGGAAGTCAACGTCGACCCGCGTTCCCTCGTTCCCGCAGCCCCTCATGTGCAACCTGAGGGACTGGGACGGGACACGCTCCATCATCCGAGCGAATGGAGTGGGGAGATGAAGACGACGGCGCAGGGGCCGGCGGAGCCTGATGAAGAACTCGCAAGGCTGGTCCTCAACATGGCCCTCCATCGGGAAGGGCATCATTGGCAGGGGCGAGGCCGGCGCGTCACCCCGTCCTCCTCTTCCCCGAGCGCTATGGCCTCTGCCCCAACCTCGCCCATAGCCTCGCCCCCTCCCCCTTCCCCTCGCGGTCGGTTCCGCCACCATGGGTTAAGAAGGGGGAGGGAGGCGCTGTCGAGCGGCGACTCTCACCGCCATCGTCGAAGGACCAGGATTCCCTTTCTCCATGGCGGGAGAGAGGGAGGAGTAGAAGCAGAGGGAGATAGAAGATGGAAGAATGCGGGGTGCCATTTCCCCCTTCCTCCCCTTTATAAAGGAACGGGGTTGAGGCTCGGCCGCCCTGCTCGGCCAATCCAGACACCGGAGGCGCGGGGAATCAGGACCGACCCGCCGCCCAACCAGCGGCGGCCTGGTTTCTCGCCTCCACCGTTTTCTAACACAAGGACACGTGGCAGACGTGCAGAACTGAGGGGACGGGTGAGGCGACCTCTCCACCCCCCATGATCGTGGGGAGTGGACGCCTTGAAGATCGCACCCCGATCCCGCTCAGTAAATGAGCCGCGCCTCCATGCCTCCCTCTTTTTACGGGGAAGACGCGAGCCACCTCTTTACTTTGATGTGACGCATGCATGTGAAAACCGCCCCATGCATACCGCCCACGTCATGCACACCCCTCCACGCCGCGCCACGCGCGCGGGTCGTGGGAGGCGGAGCGCGCGAAGAATCTTACCACGGTAAAAACCGCCCACCTGCCCGCGCACCGTTTTGGGCTTGGCCCAACAACGTGTTGCGCTTATGTGTGGCCCAGGCCCCGGGGCTCCTGTCGATGCACAAAAATAGGGGCACATCTTTGTACCCCTTTTCCTGTGCACGGGCAGTCAGAGCCATGCCCACGGCCACACCAAGCAGAACGAGGGAGGTGAGCCAAGGTAAGATCGAAGACCAAGACAATCAAAGCAACGCCAAGGCCAAGACCACAAAGAGTAGAGGGACGAAGCAAGTTCCTCTGGCAAGACCCTTGCCAGGTGGCCTCAGCGGCCCCGCCAAGACTCTTGCTGGGACAGCTCGCCCCGCACCAACAGAGCGAGCCACCCTTGAGCCCACGGCCCCCAGTGCCATCATCAGCATGGGGCCAGGGCTCGGGATGGCACCCCTGTGGTGGCATACGGATCTTTGTGAAGACATATTTAAGATCAGATTAGAAGACGACGATTCTCGGCAAGTTCCTTGCCAAGGAAGGCCACCAGACCCCCGGCAAGATCCTTGCCGGGGATGACAACATGCCACGGCGAGACCCTTGCTAGGCCACCCGGCAAGACCCTCGCCAAAGACGCCGGCAATGCCACCATCAAGCCCATGTCAACCAAGCTTCCACCGCCGTTCACATGTAGCTGCCAGCCCAACCAGCTGGGCAGGCACCTGCGTGGCAACATGCAGCTCCCAGGCCAACTCGTCAAGCGTTTGCGTGGCGGCATGCAGATCTTCGTGAAGGCTCCACCACCGCGCCAACTCAGCTGCCTGCCTGCCTACATGGCACCGCACGCATCCCTGGCCGGGGCGCGTGTCGAAGCGAGGAGGAGCGGCGACGGATGGGACGGGCCTCGCCCCCGTCCCCGATAAAGCAAGAGGACACCTAAGCGATGCATTAAATGCACCTTGTCCTGTAATACGAGGGATAACCTCATGCCACTGTAGACCTTTCCACCTCCTGTGTGCCACTGTGGCAACCCCTTTTTCCTATAAAAGGAGGCCCGAGGCGACGAGGATGGGGATTCGGCTCTTTGGAACCACACGCTGACCACAGCTAGTTCGAGAGCTCAAGAACTCTCAGAAATACACCCACCAAGGCAGGACTAGGGTTTTACGCATCCTTGCGGCCCGAACCTAGGTAAACGATCCTTGTACTGTCTACTAGCCCTGCTCTCCTCGCAACCCTATGCCCCGACAACCGTAGTAGGGATTCTTGTGATACCATAGGTGTCGTTCCACACCGACAGGAGTCTGGAGAGCGCACGAGGTGCCCACGAGGCAGGGGCGTGCCCAGGGGGGTAGGGCGCGCCCTCCACCCCCATGGAAGCCTCATGTCTTTTTTGGTCTGCTTCTTATTTTCCTAGTTTCTTAAATATTCCAAAACGGAGAAAAATTGCCATTAGAACTGTTTTGGAGTCGGTTTACTTACTGTACCACGTACCTATTCCTTTTTGGAGTCTGAAATGTTCCAGAAATTATCCCTTATGTATTCCTCCGGGGTTACGGTTTCAATAACATTAGTTTCAACATTTATGGGATTACCTGAGATATAATGTTTGATTCTTTGACCGTTCACCACCCTCGGATTTGTGCCTTCGAAGTTGTTGATTTTTATGGCACCAGAACGATAGACCTCCTCGATAACGTAGGGACCTTCCCATTTAGACAGAAGTTTGCCTACAAAAAATCTTAAACGAGAGTTGAATAGGAACACATAATCACCTACATTAAACTCATACTTTTGTATCCTTTTGTCATGCCATCTTTTAACTTTTTATTTAAACAGTTTGGCATTCTTGTAGGCCTGGGTTCTCCATTCATCAAGTGAGCTAATGTCAAATAACCTCTTCTCACCGGCATGTTTGAAATCATAATTAAGCTCTTTAATAGCCCAATATGCCTTATGTTCTAATTCAAGAGGTAAGTGACATGCTTTACCATAAACCATTTTATATGGAGACATACCCATAGGATTTTTATATGCAGTTCTATAAGCCCATAATGCATCATCAAGTTTCTTGGACCAATTCTTTCTAGATCTATTAACAGTCTTTTGCAAAATTAATTTAAGCTATCTATTACTTAATTCTACTTGGCCACTAGACTGTGGGTGATAAGGAGATGCAATTCTATGATTAACATCATACTTAGCAAGCATTTTACGAAAGGCACCATGAATAGAATGTGAACCACCATTAGTTATTAAGTATCTAGGGACTCCAAACCTCGGAAAAATAACTTCTTTAAGCATCTTAATAGAGGTGTTATGATCAGCACTACTAGTTGGAATAGCTTCTACCCACTTAGTAACGTAATCAACAACAACTAAAATATGTGTATACCCATTAGAGGAAGGAAAAGGTCCCATATAGTCAAAGCCCCAAACATAAAATGGTTTAATAACGAGTGAATAATTCATATGCATTACTTGACGTCTACTAATATTACCAATTCTTTGACATTCATCACAAGATAAGACAAACTTACGAGCATCCTTGAAGAGAGTAGGCCAATAAAAACCGGATTGCAATACCTTATGTGCAGTTCTATCTCCAGCATGGTGTCCTCCATAAGCTTTGGAGTGACACTTACGTAGGATCTGTTACTGTTCATGCTCAGGTACACAATGTCTAATAACACCATCTACTCCTTCTTTATAAAGGTGGGGTCATCCGAGAAGTAATGTCTTAAGTAAAAGAAAAACTTTTTCTTTTGCCGGTATGTGAAACTAGATGGTATAAATTTAGCAACAATGTAATTAGCATAATCAGCATACCAAGGAGCAGTACGAGAAGCATTTATGACAGCTAATTGTTCATCAGGAAAGCTATCATCAATAGGTAGTGGGTCATCAAGAACATTTTCTAACCTAGACAAGTTGTCTGCAACGGGATTCTCGGCTCCCTTTCTATCAATAATATGCAAATCAAATTGTTGTAGCAGGAGAACCCATCTAATAAGTCTAGGTTTAGCATCTTTCTTTTCCATAAGATATTTAATAGGAGCATGATCAGTGTGAATAGTTACTTTAGAATCAACAATATAAGGTCTGAACTTATCACAAGCAAATACAACTGCTAAGAATTCTTTTTCAGTACTAGCATAATTTCTCTGGGCATTGTCTAGAGTTTTAGTAGCATATTGGATAACATTTAATTTTTTATCAACTCTTTGTCCTAGAACAACACCTACAACAATGTCACTAGCATCACACATGATTTCAAAGGGTAAATTCCAATCAGGTGGCTAAACAATAGGTGCGGAAATCAAGGCTTTCTTAAGTATTTCAAATGCTTCTACACAATCATCATCAAAGACAAAAGGAATATCTTTTTGTAATAGGTTAGTCATAGGCCGAGAAATTTTTGAGAAGTCCTTAATGAACCTCCTATAAAAACCGGCATGACCAAGGAAACTTCTTATACCTTTGATGTCCTTGGGACACGGCATATTTTCAATAGAATCCACTTTAGCTTTGTCAACTTCAATACCTCTTTCAGAAATTTTATGCCCCAAGACAATACCTTCATTAACCATAAAGTGGCACTTCTCCCAATTCAAGACAAGGTTAGTTTCTTCACATCTCTGCAAAACTCGATCAAGGTCGCTCAAGCAATCATCAAAAGAGGATCCATAAACAGAGAAATCATCCATGAAAACTTCACAAATCTTTTCACAAAAGTCACAGAATATAGCCATCATGCATCTTTGAAAGGTAGCAGGTGCATTACATAAACCAAAAGGCATACGTCTATAAGCAAAGGTACCGAAAGGGCAAGTAAAAGTAGTCTTTTCTTGATCATCAGCTAACATAGGTATTTGAGAGAAACCGGAGTAACCATCTAGAAAGAAAAAATGTGTATGTTTGGATAATTATTCTAGCATTTAATCAATGAAAGGCAAAGGGTAATGATTTTTAGTAGCTTTATTTAATTTGCGGAAATCAGTTACCATCCTATAACCTGTAATAATTCTTTGTGGAATCAATTCATCTTTATCATTAGGCATGACAGTAATACCTACCTTCTTAGGGACACAATGGACATGGCTTACCCACTGACTATCAGCAATGTGATAAATTATACCTGCTTCAAGGAGCTTTAATATTTCTTTTCTTACCAGTTCTTTCATCTTAGGATTTAGCCGTCGTTGGTGATCAATAACTGGTTTGGCATCTTTCTCCAAATTTATTTTCTGTTGACATAGAGTGGGACTAATGCCCTTAAGATGATCAAGAGTATATCCAATAGCAGCACGGTGATTCTTTAGAGTTTTCAATAATGTCTCTTCTTCATGCTCTGAAAGGTTAGCACTAATAATAACAAGATATATCTTCTTTTCATCAAGATAAGCATATTTAAGAGTATCAGGCAATGGTTTAAGCTCAAACACGGGATCACCCTTGGGTGGAGGAGGATCCCCTAGAATTTCAACAGGCAAGTTGTGTTTCAAAATAGGTCCCTGTGTAAAGAATACTTCATCTATTTCCCTTCTTTCATTCATGAACATATCATTTTCATGGTCTAGCAAATATTGTTCTAAAGGATCAGTAGGAGGCATGGCAATAGAAGAAAGACCAATAATTTCATCTTTACTAGGCAATTCTTTATCATGGGGTTGTCTATGGAACTTAGCAAAATTAAACTCATGAGACATATCCCCCAAACCAACAGAAACAATATCTTTATTGTAGTCTATCTTAGCATTAACAGTATTCAAGAAGGGTCTACCAAATATAATGGGACAAAAGACATCTTGTGGGGAACCAAGAACAAGAAAATCAGCAGGATACTTAACTTTCCCACACAAGACTTCAACATCTCCAACAATCCCAACTGGTGAAATAGTATCTCTATTGGCAAGCTTAATTGTAACATCTATCTCTTCTATCTTAGCAGGTGCAATATCATGCATAATTTCTTGGTATAAGGAATGAGGTATTGCACTTGCACTAGCACCCATATGACATAAGCCATGATAACAATGATCTCCTATTTTCACGGAAATAGCAGGCATGCCTACAACAGGTCTATGTTTATTTTTCGCATTAGGTCTAGCAATTCTAGCAGCTTCATGGCAGAAGTAAATAACATGCCCATCAATATTATCGGCCAAGAGATCTTTAACCATAGCAATCTTAGGTTCAACTTTAATTTTCTCAGGGGGTTTAGGTGTCTTAATATTACATTTGCTAACCATAGTTGAAACTTTAGCATGCTCCTTTATTCTAACAGGGAAAGGTGGTTTCTCAACATAAGCAGTAGGAACAACAGTATCATTATAAGTGATAGTCTTTTCTTCAACTTTAATAGGTGCAACTACTTTTACTTCAATGGGAGGATTACATTTAAACCACTTATCCTTAGGAAGATCAACATGAGTAGCAAAGGATTCACAGAAAGAAGCTACTATCTCAGAGTCAAGTCCATATTTAGTGCTAAATTCACGGAAAACATCGGTATCCATAAAAGATTTAACACAATCAAACTTAGGTGTTATACCTGACTCCTTACCTTCGTTGAGGTCCCAATATTGAGAGTTGCATTTAATTCCTTCCAATAAATCCCATTTGAATTCAATAGTCTTCACCATAAAAGATTCGGTATAAGAAGTATCGAGCATGGAGCGATTACTGAGAGAAAGCCGAGCATACATTTTTTGAATAATCATTTCTTTTGAGATCTCATGATTGGGGCATGAATATAACATTGACTTAAGCCTCCCCAAGCTTGAGCGATGCTTTCTCCTTCGCGAGGCCAAAAATTATACATATTACGATCACGATGAAGAAGATGCATAGGATAAAACTTCTGATGAAATTCCAATTTCAATCGCTTGTAGTCCCATGATCCCATATCATCACATAGACTATACCATGTCAATGCTTCTCCCTTCAAAGATAAAGGTAAGACCTTCTTCTTGATAACATCACCGGGCATACCTGCAAGCTTAAATAATCCACAAACTTCATCCACATAGATTAAGTGTAAATTGGGAAGCAATGTTCCATCTCCTGCAAAAGGATTAGCTAGCAGTTTCTCTAACATACCCGAAGGAATTTCAAAGTAAACATTTTCAGTAGGTTTAGTAGGTGGAGGAGCAACTCTTTCTCTACTGGTCGGGGTGAAGATACCCCGAACAAGCCCCTCAAAGGATTATGTTCCATAGTAACAAGTGACAATAAATTTCAGCACACTATATAAATTTTTCCTTACCAAATTCCACCTACCAAAGGCGCTTCACTCCCCGGCAACGGCGCCAGAAAAGAGTCTTGATGACCCACAAGTGTAGGGGATCTATTGTAGCCTTTTTGATAAGTAAGAGTGTCAGACCCAACGAGGAGCAGAAGGAAATGATAAGCAGTTTTCAGTAAGGTATTCTCTGCAAGCACTGAAATTATCGGTAACAAATAGTTTTGTGATAAGGTAATTTGTAACGAGTAGCAAGTAATAAAAGTAAATAAGGTGCAGCAATATATCCCAATCCTTTTTGTAGCAAAGGACAAGCCTGGACAAACTCTTATATGAAGGAAAACGCTCCCGAGGACACATGGGAATTATCGTCAAGCTAGTTTTCATCACGTTCATATGATTTGCATTCGGTACTTTGATAGTTTGATATGTGGGTGGACGGTGTTTGGGTACTGCCCTTACTTGGACAAGCATCCCACTTATGATTAACCCCCATTGTAAGCATCCGTAACTACAACAGAAGTATTAAGGTAAACCTAACCATAGCATGAAACATATGGATCCAAATCAGCCCCTTACGAAGCAACACATAAACTAAGGTTTAAGCTTCTGTCACTCTAGCAACCCATCATCTACTTATTACTTCACAATGCCTCCCTCTAGGCCCAAACAATGGTGAAGTGTCATGTAGTCGACGTTCACATGACACCACTAGAGGGATGACAACATACATCTCATCAAAATATCAAACGAATACCAAATTCACATGATTACTTATGGCAAGACTTCTCCCATGTCCTCAGGAACAAATGTAACTACTCACGAAGCATATTCATGTTCATAATTGGAGGGGTATTAATATGCATAATTGATCTGAACATATAACCTTCCACCAAGTAAACCAACTAGCATCAACTACAAGGAGTAACACTACTAGCAACCCACAGGTACCAATCTGAGGTTTGGATACAAAGATTGGATACAAGAGATGAACTAGGGTTTGAGATGAGATGGTGCTAGTGAATATGTTGATGGAGATTGACCCCCTCCTGACGAGAGCATCGTTGGTGATGACGATGGTGATGATTTCCCCCTCCCAGAGGGGAGTTTCCCCGGCAGAACATCTCTGCCGGAGCCCTAAATTGGTTCCGCCAAGGTTCCGCCTCGTGGCGGCGGAGTTTCTTCCCGAAAGCTTGCTTATGATTTTTTTCTTGATGAAAGACTCCATATAGCCAAAGATGGGCATCGAAGGGCCACCAGGGGGCCCACGAGGCAGGGGGCGCGCCCCCACCCTCGTGGACGGTGGGTGGCCCCCTCTAGTACTTTTTTCGCCCAATATTTTTTATATATTATAAAAATAATTCCCATGGAGTTTCAGGACTTTTGGAGCTGTGTAGAATAGGTCTCTAATATTTTCTCCTTTTCCAGCCCAGAATTCCAGTTGTCAGCATTCTCCCTCTTCATGTAAACCTTGTAAAATAAGAGAGAATAGGCATAAGTATTGTGACATAATGTGTTATAATAGCCCATAATGCAATAACTATCGATATGAAAGCATGATGCAAAATGGACGTATCACACCTCCAAGGTCGTTGATATGCTCATTCATGGACTCGCTGTTCCAAGCACGTCGAGGCATGCCGTGGAAGGTAAGCTTTGTTAAAAACTCAAGCTCAGTGGGCACCGAGACCCACCGATCAAAGCTCACTAGCGCGCCATCGCAGAACAAACGCTGGGAAGATTCAAACACACGACTGCAGTCGAAAGTTGTCAGGAACCTGACGAAGAAATAAGCTGGTGGCGGACAGGCTTCGACGAGCAAGTCACTTATTTGGATGTTGTGCGCAATGCCAAGAGCTTTGAGAAGGTCGTCCAAGCGAGACGGGAGGCCGGTCGCCATTGATGGTTACCATTAGCACTTTGCCGGCAAACTGGTCATTAAGCGCTGCCATGCCACTGTTGAGCGACAGAACGCAGCGCCTGAAGGCAGGACGGACCTTAGGATCTCCGGCTCGGCGATCCGCGTTGACCGGCGACATGATAGTGTGCTTGAGTACAGGGAGTACAGGATGGGGATTTGGGGGAACTGGAGTAGAAATCGAGATTCCAAAGGTGGGGGAGGGGCGGTTGATTGGGGATGAAAAGGTAGCATGAATTTCGAACACGTGCCAATATGCTCTCGGCGCGCAAGTGCATGAAAACACCGGTGGCACCCACATGTCGGCCTCAGAGTCCCTATTCTTTTGTTTGAGAGCCTGGCCTGAGAGTCATAATTGACCTATTTGGCATTGCGTTACTACTCGGCCCATGTTCAACGACACCTCACTGGCCCAAACAAGTGTACATCATGGAAAAGACACTGAGCTCAAATTATAACTTGAAAAAAGGAGATATACTCTGAACACTAGAGAATGCTGATGCCCTCATTTAGCCCACCAGTAGTTCGAGACAATAAACAGTTCGAAACAACGATATATACAACATTTAAACACTAACTAGTGACTACTACTGACATAAACAGCAAGACATGATTGTTCACAAGAAGTCTTACTACACCACCAAAACTTACCCATCTGCAGCGCTTAGACTCTCGTGATCCAGACGAGAATGACATTCTAAATAGAGGCAACTATTACATAGTTAGAGTGACATAGACGAGGATGACCAAATGACAAGGAATATGCATAACAAAAGAGAGAACTACCCATCCAGAACAAGTAGCAAAGACAACAAGTCATTCGAAGAGGGATGATCCAACACCATCATAATTTGCAGCCCTGGTTCAGCCACCAGTGATCCGGAGACACCAGTACTCCACCCTTTCGACGCAACAGCCCAATTACCTATCAACCTGAAGGCTTGAACCACATCACTACCTGTCAGACTCGACACATCGAAGGATCAAAGTTAATCCAAATGCCTTTGTCATTCTCACCTTCTTTTGGTTGTAGGCTGTATCATTGACAATCAGGGAAGTTTGCTCCCGAACTCCTAGGTCTCGCCCTGTAGACACAATTTTCCATAGCAAACAGAGCCTCTCTTCCATCAAGGTCCTTGCCAATGGTGATCTCCTAGTTAATCGGATAATTAAGTACAAGAAACAGAGTGTACGAACCAAGGCTGTTTACCCGCCTCCAACTCAAAAATCCCGCAGGCCCCAACAAGCTGGTATCCTGCTCATAGATGTAACAGCCACTGTCCGGATACTCACGTATTTCATGGTGCTTGCATACAGTGGGGTTTTTGCAATATAACTTTTTCGGCTCATGTGTCCGAATGATCATCAGTCTTTTGCCATCCTATGATCGAGCGAGGAACCAGTTGTGCTTCCCTGTTTTTGGCAAAGGTGGTGTGATTAAAAAGGGCAATAACTGTAGGGCACTGCATCATATCAAAAGGATAGGCATTGTTAATGTAAGATCAACATTGTTCAAAGTATGAGTAGGATAATGCAAGAAACATCATTGATATGTCCCTGTTGGAACGGGGAGGAAAATACAGGGGAATGTATACTGGGTTCGAAAATATAGAAGTTCCATGCATGGTTATACTCATGTTATCTCACAATCGATTCTTCACAGGAAACTACCATGTCATGCATGTTATGTAATTATGTTCTGTCCTCACAAACAAATTCTTCAAGGAAACTAACAGACCATGCATTGTTATATACTCATCTTCTGTGGGCAAAATTGTTGTGAGCATATTATTCTAGCTATTGATTGCTGAAGGGCGAACATAGGTATGTACACATGGTAAGCATTACAGGATTTCACTACTTCAAAATATAGAGTTCTCCATATGCACATTTACTTCCCTAATGTATGGTTAGATGAAATCAATAGTGTGATGCATGTTTCTACATCATGAAAATGAGGAAACTAACATGGCCATTGATACACACTCATATTTAGTAGTATATATATTACTATAAAATAAGGAGAATATCAATATCTTTCTAACAGTTTGATTATTCAGGGGTACAAATTGGATGTAATGAAATGGTCACAATCGCATGAATTAACTCATTCCAAATATAGCTGACTTACGGTGTCTCTAATACATTGCCATAGTTCTACTCAAATTCTGCGCAAAAAGGGATATGTCAATCATCACAAAAAGTTCAAATAGTGTCATGGCGTCATCATTAACATCAGACGAAAACAACTTACATGTGCCATCCCAGCAATACGTGGTGCCATCTACTTTGTCAATCACGTAGATGATGCCATTGTGTTCAATAGCATCATAGAAGTGTGTATCAGCTTTGACGATGATCCACTGCGAGCTGAGCTCTGTCCAGCTAAAGAAGGCACCGGCGGAAAGATAGGCGAGCCCCTTGTCGAACAACGCAATTAGCTTGAAGTCTGCGTAATCCGCGTGTCATGTGGGCACTTGGCAGATAACAATCTTATGCAAAACAAGGTGCGTCCAACTAACGACGTAATCTAGATGACTTGGACCGTGAAGGTAAAACTCTATATCATCCAACGGAGGAAGGATAATCTCATGGGAGGTCTGGAAGTTCACGAGCACCAATTTTTCCCCGTCTTCTCTGACGGCAGCCATCCAGTGGGAGTTCATGCCGACCCAGTACATACCTGCAAGAAGTTTAAGGCGATGGTGATTGGATCGAAGTCGAGGGAAATGATGTACGGCGAGCCCCTACATACCTGCAAAGAAGTTTCGGCTAATGGAGGTCGAATTGAACTCGAGGGGCATCATGTACGCCTCCGTATCATGGTGAGAAAATCTCGCAAGACCAGATAGCAGCAAGCAGGGTGTCTTGAAAAGCTTAGGCCTCGCTTCAACGATGGTCGTGTGCATGCCCCTCGAGCATGCCACTACTAGGAAAAGGGCTATAGCTAATATGGACATTAATGGCGCACCATGTGTTGGTGCGCCATTAGTGTCCGTATCACTAATGGTGCACCACACCCACAGTGCGCCACTACTAACAATTTTTTTTATTTTTCCAAAACTAGTAATGGCGCACCACACACACAGTGCACCACTACTAACAATTTTTTTATTTTTTTTTCAAAACTAGTAATGGCGCACCAGGGTATAGTGCGCCATTACTAGTTCAAACTAGTAATGGCGCACCACAACCATGGTGCGCCACTACTAACAATTTTTTTGTTGCAAAACTAGTAATGGCGCACCACTTAACAGGTGCGCCATTAGTAACCAGGGTTACTAATGGCGCATTTTTAGGTGGTGCAACATTGGTAACTTGAGAGCAGCTAGATATTTTGGACAACCACCTACCACACTCACTTTCCCCACTTCATTCTCTCCACCTCCTCCTCCAAGCTTGTCTCGGCTGCCTCCTCCTCCTCACCTCATTTGCACCATAGATTCACCCAAATTAAGTGGTTAAATTACCTTTTTTTTGATAGGTAAGTAAGGGGAAAGCTTTCTTTATGTTGTAGATCTACCTTTTTCTCCCTCCAACAACGTGCACATGCATTTTTTATGGCCTAGATCTACGTATGTTTGTGGTGTTGCATATGTTTGTGTTTGCAGGTATATACCGGTATTTGAAATGCGATAGTTGCCAATATTTTGCCGGAATGTTGATTCATTTCCGTTTCTGTGAGAATTTGGCACTATGCATTATTTTTGGTCCTATTTTTAGGCAAAGTCATGCCAATTTTTTTGGTTCTAAAATATTATTTTGCTCTACCTCGCAGGCGACCATGGCCCGCACGATGACCGAAGGCATCGTGAATAGGTTTTTGAGCTCCGCGAAGGCCGAGATGCTTCAAAAGAACGAGATAAAGATAAGATGTCCGTGTCAAAGATGCAAGCTGAAGAGCCTTATGGAACCGGATTCCGTACAGGTGCGGGACCACCTTCTCTTGCGTGGTTTCATGGATGGCTATTGATGGCAAGGTGATGAAGATGATTATGAAGTCGTCCATGGGGGCCGGGCAAGAAATGAGGAAGGGCAGCAAGACAACTGCGACGAGGGCGGGCGAGAAGACGAAGAATCTCCAGGACATGATCATGAAGTAGATGCAGTACACAGTCATCATGTAGAAGATGCCGGATATGATGATGAGGAAGATGCCGAAGCATACGAAGGGCATGATCATGAAGATGAAGATGCCGGAGCAGGCGACGATGGACCATCGATGGGCTCGGTGCAGGACCCTCATATTCAAGAGCTGCTTCTCAAGCAGACGGATAACGCAAGAGCTGCCATCCGAGAGAAAGCCAAGCTGGATCAACTGGAGATAGACGCAGTTACTCCATTGTATGAAGGATGCAGGCCCGAGGATACCCGCCTAAAAGTAACGCTCATGGCTCTGGAGATGAAGGTAAAACACAAAATGACCAACGCATGCTTCGACGAGAACATGTCATTGTGGCATGAACATCTTCCCAAGGGGAACAAGTGCCCGACCAGTTTCGAGGAGGCGAAGAAAATCGTGTGTCCTCTGGATTTACCACACGTGAAATACCATGTGTGCATGAACAATTGCATCATTTATCGGGACGAGCACGCAGAGTCTACCATATGTCCGGTGTGCGGCGTCACTCGATACAAGAAGAGGAAGAAAGCTCCTCAAAAAGTGGTTTGGAACTTTCCGATCACTCCTCGTCTGCAGCGGTATTTCGCCTGCGTTGGCACGCGGATAGGAAGGAGAAGAAGTGAGAAGATGACGGAAATGATCCGGAGATAAATAAAAAGACAGGATGCCGAGTCACCCTAAGGATGCGAGCCAGTGGCAAGCGTTGAACTTCAAACACCCAGTATTTGGGGACGATCCAAGGAACATCATGCTGGGCACGAGCATCGATGGAGTCAATCTGTTTGGCAGCCATAGAAGCACACATAGCACCTGGCCTGTGTTTGTGTGGATGTACAACCTTCCCCCTGGTTGTGCATGAAGAGGAAGTACATTCACATGAGTATGCCAATCAAAGGGCCGAAACAACCAGGGAACGACATAAATCTGTATCTAGGGCTGCTGAAAGAGGAGCTAGACACACTGTGGAAAACGCCAGCCAACACGTGGGACGCTGCAGAGAAAGAATATTTCCCTATGAGAGCCGCACTGCTCACGACGGTGCACGACTATCTCGGTTACGGATATGTCGCGGGGCAGGTGGTCCACAGATTTTCTGGATGCGTTAGGTGCATTGATGACACAATGTATCGCCAGCTAGATAGAGATCCCGGGTCTTCGAAAACCGTGTTCCTGGGACATCGAAGGTGGCTTCGCGATGATGACTCATGGAGAAAACGCAAGGATCTGTTCGATGGTGAAACCGAACCCCGAAGACGTCCGCGTACGAGGAGCGGCGAGGAAATAGACGAGCTGTTGAAAAATTGGAAAGATTGCCTACGGCCGGGAAAGAAGCAAAAGGCGCCAGAGCCGGGAAAGAAGCGAAAGTCGCTAGAGCCGCTGCTGAAGGTATGGAAAACGAGGTCTGTTTTCTGGGACTTGCCATACTGCAAGATCCTCCGTGTGCCTCACAGCCTTGATGCCATGCATATCACGAAGAACGTGTGCGAGAGTCTGCTTGGTACCCTGCTCAACATGCCAGAGAGGATCAAAGATGGGTCGAAAGCAAGGGCAGACTTGAAATCAATGGGCATCATGGAGGAGCTTCACGCTAATGATGATGATGATGATGAGGCGAAGTAGGACATAGAAAGTCGTCGCGAAGGCAAAAAGGCCAAGAAGACCGGAAATGACTACCCTCCCGCGTGCTTCACTCTAAGTCAGGAGGAGATCGAGCAGTTTTTCACCTGCCTCGTAGGAGTAAAACTTCCTTACGGTTACGCGGGGAAGATAAGAAGATACCTAGACTCAGCGAAGTAGAAGTTAAGAGGGATGAAGTCTCACGACTGTCATGTGCGGATGACGCAGATACTTCCAGTTGCAATCCGTGGGATCATGGATGCGCATGTCCGTGAAATGCTATTTGGCCTATGCAACTTTTTCGACGTCATCTCTCGGAAGTCGGTTGGCGTGAGGCAACTCAGAAGGCTACAGGAAGAGATTGTGGTGATACTATGCGAGCTTGAGATGTACTTTCCGCCCGCATTCTTCGATGTTATGGTGCATCTGCTGGTCCATATCGTGGAGGATATCATTCAACTCGGGCCGACGTTCTTGCACAGAATGATGCCGTTCGAAAGGATGAATGGTGTCATCAAAGGATACGTTCGCAACATGTCACGTCCAGAGGGAAGCATAGCCAGGGGCTTTCTGACCAAAGAGTGCATCTCCTACTGCACGAATTATCTAGGGATCGAGAACCCCGTTGGTCTGCCCGTCAATAGGCACCTCGGCAGGCTCGCTGGATGGGGTCACCGTGATGGTCGCCGCGAAATGCATGTCGACTTTGAGGGTCAACTCATCGACTTTGAAAGAGCAAACCTAGCCGCGCTACAACACATAGACGTGGTCGATCCTTGGGTGGTAGAGCACAAAACCTTTATTGAGAAGACGTACAATGACCAAGGCAAACAGAGGACGGACGAAGATATAATCAAAGAGCACAACTCATGTTTCACGCGTTGGCTCAAGGAGAAGCTTTTGTCGTACCCTTTACATGAGGATTCTTCCATGGAAGAAAAACTCATATTCGCCTTGTCATAGGGCGCCGAGCACAACCTAATGACCTATGAGGCGTACGATATCAACGGCTACACATTCTACACTGAGGACAAGGACATGAAGAGCGATGGTTATCAGAACTCTGGGGTAACGATGGAATCCTACACCGGTAACAACAAGGACAGATGCTACGGAAGGATCGAGGAGATCTGGGAGCCGAGCAACGCTGGAGAGAAGGTCCCGATGTTCCGTGTCAGTTGGGCAAATAGCGTCCTAAAAGAAGACCGGTATTTCACCACCATGGTTATACCCGAAGCCAAATCCAAGACCGCGGGCGCAAACGTCACCGCGAAAAATGAGCCATGGGTACTGGCTTCCCAAGTGGACCAATGCTTCTTCATTACCGACCCGTCAAAGCCCAGTCGTGTTGTCGTGAGGAGAGGGAAAAGGAAGATCATCAAAATGGATGGAGTCGCCAATGAGCAAGACTTCGACAAGTATGGCGACCCGAAGATGGAACATGACGACGACGATGAAGTGCCATACACCACAAGAAGAAGCAGGACCACCCTACCTAAAGGACATACGTTCAACAGAAGAACTCCATTTGCGAAAAAGAAGGGCAAGAAGATTGTGAAAAGATAGCTAGCTAAGATCGATTGTATTTAAATTGTAGTCTTTATTTCTCGATTGTATTTCGACATATTGAAATGATATTTCTTCTGTTCTAGTCCTCATGAATATTTATTTATGTTCATTCTGCTATTGAATTTCTAACTCACAAAAAGTATTGAATTTGTTAATATTTGTTGAACTCATGAATATTTTTAAATTTCATTGGCACTTTTTGAATTCATGAATATTTTTTCAAATTTGATGCAACTAAAAAAATCCAAAAAAATTTAGATGCAACTAAAAAAGTCCTCATGGATTTTTCGTCATTTTCTAAAAAAATATTAGATGCAACTAAAAATCCAAAAAAAAGTTAGTAATGGCGCACCAGGGGTAGGTGCGCCATTGCTATAACTGTTTTTATGGCGCACCAGGGGTAGGTGCGCCATTGCTTGAGATGTACTTTTTGAATTCATGAATATTTTTTCAAATTTGATGCAACTAAAAAAATCCAAAAATAGTTAGATGCAACTAAAAATCCAAAAAAAGTTTGATGCAACTAAAAAAGTTCCTCATGAATATTTCGTCAGTTTCTAAAAATATATTAGATGCAAGTAAAAATCCAAAAAAAGTTAGTAATGGCGCACGAGGGGTAGGTGCACCATTGCTATAATTGTTTTTACGGCGCACCACTAGATGGTGCGCCATTGCTAACCTTCCCCCGTCGCACGGTGGATCAGACTGGTGTCTGGTTCCTGGGTCTAGGTCTCGGTCTCGGTCGGTCCCCCATTCCCCTCCCCGAACCCGAATAGAGCTAGCGAGCGAGCGAATCCAGTGAGCTAGGGTTCCCCCCTATTGATCCCCTTCCCGAATCCAACTAGGGTTCCTTGCCGCCCACCCCACCCGTCCTCTCCTCCCTCCAACGAGCGACGGCCAGCGAGCGCGGATGCGACGCGCCCTACCGTCCTCTGCCCGGCCTCCTCCAACCCAGGCCAGGTCATCACCCTCGTCGCCGCCACCAGCAAGACGGAGGGCCCAACTCGCCGCCATCCTCGTCGCCGCCACCAGATCCCATCAGGTACTGTACTACTCTGCCGCTTCTTTCTTTCCCCCCTTTTCTTCTGCTTCTTCTATTGATTTGAACATGTATATAATCAACTTTCCAATGTTGCTATTCTTCCCACAAATCACTGGATTCGTATAGTATGCCTACATGCCAAATGGTGATTTTTTTTTTCATTTTACGCAAGTAAATTGTGGTCAACCAATTGGACCAAAAAAAATTGTCAACTCCAGCAAACTAGTGTCTTTTTTTGTCTGTATAGATTAATATCCTCCTTAAGATTTGAGTGACTAGGCCACCAGAATCCCTTCATCTTACAAACCATGCCACAATTGGTCAAGTGATGTCTTTGCTTATCATCAACATTCCCAAACACACACAAAAATGAGACATCTATCGCATGATTTTTCCAACCAGGGAGTTTCATAATGCAGAGCAAGTAACAAGGGATTTTGACTAACTGCTAGACTGAAGAAGAACTCATCTTCCTCCAAAACATGACATTTCTCATCTTTTCCTCAGAGAAAGGTTTCCATAAAGAATTCTTCTCCGGATCAGAGACCAGACCAGACCAGAGTTTTTTCAAAAAAAGGTTGAACCAAGGTGGATGTTGGTCTTAGGTTCATAACAAAACAAGGTCACCATTTTCCCTTTTAACCACTATCACAACAAATAATTTATGCCGAGAAACCGGTAAGGTTTCAAACTTTTCCTTGATAAAACCCAACCAAGGTTCCACCATCAAATTCTATTTTTCCAAATCCTCTTAACGCTCCAAAAAAGGCATATCATTGAGGGATTTGATTTCTATGTAACAAGTCACAAGCCTCTGTTTGTAATTATACTTATCCAATTACCATCAGGCAGTTTGTTTTTGGAGTGGTTAATGGTTGTGTTTGGTCAATGCTTGACCGACTCCATTTGTTTATGCTCACAACCGTAGCAATGCAGTGCTGGCTGTGGTTGTTGATTAAGTGGTAGCTTTAGACTTTTAGGAGTACCTTGGCAAGGCAATATGGTATTTGAAGGCACATTCTGGTTGTTGCAACAAGCAACAATGAGTAATGCCCTAATTTGGTTGGTGGCCCTAGTTGCTATCTTTTTTCTTCTTCTTTCAAACAATGCCCTTTTTTAGTTATAAGAATCACATGGATTAGGTGCAGCTTCAACTTGATCTTTAACATATGCTCATTTATTTTTCCTTTTGATGAACAGGTTAGTGGATTGGTCAACGGATCTGAAGGTCAGTGGATTCCGAGAAGGCAGATCAAAGGTAACCGAAGAAAACACCATTGCTCTATTATGCTTGTGATGGCCTGAATGATGGTGTAGAGATGTTCTTTTGATTTTTGTGATGGTCAGATTTGTTACATCTGATCAACTAGACATGATTTGTTACATAGTTGTAGACATGTTCTGTTGATACTTGTGATGGTCTGATAGTTGTAGACATGTTCTTTTTGATGCTTGCTTGAACAGTGCTAACAAGTTGCTTTCTTATATGAAGTGTTTGCAAGACTACTTTTATGGCATTTATGAGGTTGATTTTTCTGAGCTGTTTGTGCTCCCTGCATCTTTCAGCTCTCATTTTCAGCGGAGTTGTTGAATTATATGCTCTTATTGGACATGTTTTATGTGTTGATCCATCAATTGATCACATTGAGAAAGACTTGTAAAGATGATGATCATCTTTTACAGAAAAAAATTTCTGTAAACACGTCAGTAACTTTGCTAGTTTGCTGGGTTTTGTCTCCGACCATCGTGTCGTGGTGATTTTCCAGGTACCCCGAGAGGCCCTTGAGTTTGTCGGAATGTCAATTAACTTCCATTCCAGCAAATTCGGGAACGCCATATGTCCTATTTTCAGCAAAGGTCATGCTGAAATTTTCCGTGAATTTTAGCATGACTTTGCTAAAAATAGGACATATGGGGTACTTCCGACTAATGCATGGGCCGAGGTATCTTAGTACTTAATTAAGTAGGATCAACTTTTTTTGTCCATCACTCGATAAACTACATGTATGTGTATTTAGCATGACCTTTTTAGGAGATTTTCTATAATTTTTTTGCTATACCAATCTCCAAAAAAGCATGATGCTCAATCAATACTCAATATATAGTGGTGCCCTATTTATCACATTTTTATTGGAATCTGCAACATTAATCTTTTGCTTGAATCAGGTGGACATATTTGCATTCCTGTTTCATGCTTACTTGTTGTTTGGAACTATAGAGTCTCTGTTGGAAAAGGCAGTGCCTAGGAGGCGCTAGGCAATGGCCAAACGCCTCGCCTAGGGCATAATTGGATGTCTAGGCAGGGCAAGCAAGGAATTGCCTACCCAAGCAAGAAATCATGCCACATACTGCACTGATATGCCAAACGGGTTATATTCCAATGGTAGTAGATGGTAATTAACTTATTTATATGGCCTAAACTAATATCAACACACATATAATAATCACAAATACACTATGAGTAAAAAAAATATTACCGCCTAGGCCGCGCCTAGGACGCTTAGGCACCGCCTAGGCACTAGGTGAAGGCCAATCGCCTCGCTTACACCTACCACTTTTTCCAATCTTGTATAGAGTCTACCTTGGAATCTGCAAATCTCTTAGAATGTACTAAGAGATGCCAGGTTTGGTGGGGGACTCCTATACTTAAGGCATATAAGACCTGGCATTGCCTATGCCGCAAGTGTGGTAGGCAGATACATGCTTGATCCTAGGAGTGGACATATGGATGCAGTATAACCTATTTTGCGGTATCTAAAATGCAGTCGTGGGAAGGGGTTTAAGAAGAATGGTCATATGGAAGGTTATTGCGATGCCGATTGGGGGAATTGTCCTGATGACAGAAGATCAGCTTTACGCTATTGTGCATTGGTTGGAGGGAAACATGGTGTCATGGTGAAGCAAACAACAATTAGTTATGTCCAAATCAACAGCCAAAGCAGAGTATAGAGCTATGTCACTAGGACTTAGTGCAATACTATGGGTAGAAATCCTCTATTAGAATGAAGGTGCTTGCAAAAGGCCTTTGACGGTGTGGTGTAATAATAAATCAGCTATAAGCATAACCAGTAACCCAATCCAACACGACAGAACCAAGTATGTACAGATAGATCCTTTATTTATTAAGGAGAAATTATATGATGGTGAGAGAGATAGTGCCTCGGCATCGATAAACCCTAAATGATGAAAACTTAGACTTTTAGGGTGCCTCGGCGTCGACAAACCCTAAATGATAAAACCTTCACTTTTAGGGTGCCTCATCATCGATAAACCCTAAATGATGAAAACTTAGGCTTTTGGGGTGCCTCGGCGTCGACAAACCCTAAATGTTATAACCTTGGCTTTTAGGGTGCCTCGGCATCGGTAAACCCTAAATGATGAAAACTTAGGATTTTGGGGTGCCTTGGCATCGACAAACCCTAAATGATGAAACCTTAGCTTTTAGGGTGCCTCGGCATCGATAAACCCTAAATGATGAAAAGTTAACTTAGCATTTAGGGCGCCTCAGCGTCGACAAACCCTAAATAATAAAACCTTGGCTTTTAGGGTGCCTCGATGTCGATAAAAACCTAAATGATTGAAGCTTAGGCTTTTAGGGTGCCTCGGCGTCGACAAACCCTAAATGATAAAAGCTTAGCTTTTAGGATGCCTCGGTGTCGATAAACCCTAAATGATGAGACCATGATAATTCCTCACAAACCAACTCTTAAATAACACTGAGCTTAGCTTAGCTTTTAGGTTCCATCCCAAAACACGTAGGCAATATCACAAACATCTCTCAATTGTTCCTTGACAATAACCAACCTTTTGGCGACATTCCTCGAGAATTAGGTTATTTGGTTAACTTAGAGATTTTATTCCTTGACAATAACCATATTTTTGACCAAACTTTTTTCCTATTTAGAGCGAAACATGGCCCACAACGATGAGGCCGGCGGTTCGGGCAAGGCATTCTGGGAGCTGTCCCAGGAGATGGAGGAAGAACCTCACCGCTATGAGGACGCCGCGGAAGACACCGATCCCGACTACACAACCCCTAGTGGCAGGGCGGTCTCCAGAAATTTGGGGGCCCGGGACAAGAATAAAAGTAGGGCCCTAAATTTTTATAAATCATATATCTAAAGAACTAATGTAAGTAAAGCATACTCTCATTTAATTATGTAACTTCAAATATGTGTTATTTGATACAATATTAAGAAAATATACCAAATGCTAATTGTAAAATAGTAAAGATGGTACTGAAGCAATAGACCGACCTAATTTGTACTAAAAGAAGTATAATCTTCGATCATATCTTCATAATTAATCTTCTCCTTTTTGCGATCAGATTCTTTGAGGACATTTATCAAGAGTACCCTTTTTGGATCGAGCATGTGCTTATAGTTTTGTTTTCTTCCTATGCTTTTCAGCACCAGAATCATTCTATGCATGATTCTTTCTGTTTTATAAAACAGACAAAAATAATATGAATCATTTTGAATTCTGTGTAATATTTCACCTTGCATAAAACATACTTCACCTTGATGTAACATTGTGAAAAATTGTTTAACAAAAACGAGTCTACACTAGCAAAATAAAATAGGGCTTCTTCTAAAAGGATTTACAACGGCAGGGACGATGCGCCGTAGCGGCTGTAATACCTAATACGGCGCCGTGGAGCGTAGCCGGCCGGCGGCCACGTACGCACATATGATATCCTACTCCTGCCGCCCTCGCCTGCCCGCTGCTGTCGCCTAGCCGCCCCTTGTGCTGCTAGAGACCTCTCCTCAATCTAGGGATCGCTATACCAGGGATAAAACTGGAACATGTGCGTGCGATGCGATCGGGAGTTACGGCAAACCAATAGGCAGGCTGCGAGGCTGCGTGCGTGCATGTATTTGGTTGCTAGAATGGGCTGCCTGGGTGTTGGTTTACTGGGCCCTTTTCTCATATATACACGTAATATTTTCTGGACTGGGGCCCCTAAAATTTGGGGGCCCTGTGCGGTCGGCCAATTTGGCCTCCCTTGTCAACGGGCCTGCCTAGTGGCGTCGGGGATGACACTACTGATGGTGCCGCCGAGGATGCCACCACTGATGATGGCAGCGCACCCACAAATGGCAGCCAACTGAAGAGGCAATGGAAGGACCGGCGCCCGAACGTGCTCGGCACCGTCAAGGAGGAATTTACTGGAGTGTCCTCCAGTGGGAAGCCAACGACGCCCCCAGAATTAGTCAAGGGGTACGCGGGATAGCTCGGGTGCATTCTTCGGAGCACCGTCTCGATCAACACCGAGAACCTAAGGCATCATGACCGAGGGAATTTGCGCAACCTCCTCTTCACGAAGCTGCACGAATGATACAAGTTCCCCGGTGACTTCACAAACACACGCCTCTCAGGGAATATAGTGAACAGTGCCGCCCTCATGAAGATGAGCACGGCCCTGTCTATTTGGAGAGCCGCGGTGAAGAGAAGGATTGAGAAAGGTGATAGTTATGAGAAGATCAAGGAGACAAATCCTTCGATCAGCGAAGTTGACTACCTGGAGTTCAAGATCAAGTGCGAGAGCAACGCAACCGCGGAATCAAGTCAGTGGGGGAAATAAATGCGGGACTTGAACTTAGGGGTCCACAAACTCAGTCCCGGCGGTTACAGAGTGGCGGAACCTATATGGGACAAGGAGGATGCGGAGCATGCCGAGCAAGGCCTACCGCCCCTCTTCGATAAATAGCGTGACAAGCAGACCAGGAACTATGTCAGGGCCAGGTACAAGGTGGACCCGGTAACCAAGGAGCTTACCACGGATCTGAAGACCAAGTCGCTTGAGCTTGTTCTGGTAAGGAATACACCCCCGCGTAATTAGCTCCATATGGTTGCATTCTAATTAATGAAGCCAAGTTTCTAAATGGTTCACGTTCCTTCCGCTGGAAACTGAAACAGTAGCATGGGGTCGTCTCAGAGCTCCCCTTGGGACACCACTTTAAATAGGGCGTTGAACATAATGAAACACAAGGATAAGCTCAGTAAGCTGACGTCAGCTGGTCGTGTAGCCGGCAAAGGCTTGTCCACGAAATGGTCGGAATACTATACCGCTGGGCGAAAGGAGAGAAAGACCAGCTCGAAAAGCCAGGAGCGTGAGGTGCAAGAACTCATGGCACAAGTGGCGCGGATTCCGGAGATAGTTGAAGAGCAAGTGCGAGACCAACTGGGAGGTACGATCACCGCCATTATGCCTACCTTGCTTGAGGGGCTGCAGGCATGGATTGCGGGCGGCCAACAGGGGCCGCCCCCGATTCCCAGCTTCACGGGCAGCAACTCGCACAACGCGCCGACGGCACCATTGGTGTCTCCGGCGGAGGTGGCATTGGTGTCTCCGGCGTCGGTGCCGGGATTGGAGTTTAATGCACCCGGGTGTGGGAAGAATACGCCGACCGGCACCTCAGCAGAAAGCGGCCCCTCCGTCACTTGCACGCCCGCTGTTGGCGGTGCCTCAACATTAGCCGAGCTCGACGCCATCATGGTAACTAAGCCTCTCAGCCAATGACTTCATCTCCTTGCCTTTGACTAGGCATCCTTGACGCCCTACATGTTTTCGCACGGCGCCGCCGACGTTCCATGCACTCTCCCGCACTTCGTGAACGGTGAGTTGATCGATGTCGCCAAGCCCAGAATCGTTCAACCGGACAACTGCCTGTTCCACGGTAATCCGATGCCACCCAACGTGTATAGGGTTCAACTAGTTTGGGTGCTGCGGGGCTGCGATGACTTTTTACCTCCGTATCGACCCCCTGGGGCCGACGAAGATGATGTGATGACCCTCAGCGCCTGCATAGGCTGGTCCATGCTTTGGCCGAAGAGCCAGATTTGTTTGGGGGTGGGGGACACCACCCCACAGACAACACCACCATTCGTGCCGGCGCCAGGCCATGGCAAGATCGCCGCAACGCTACCGGACGACGACGAACGTATGGCTGATCCGGACATGCATATGGCACAGGATCCGGACGACGACGACGGTACATTTACCAGGGTCGATAAGTACTTCAACGAACATGGGTACGGTGACAAACTCTTGGGGCCTCCTTCTCAAGAAACCAACCCTGCAAAAGACGATCGCGATCTAGCTGGTACCGCGGAGAATCCCAATTGCAACAGGTGTCATCTGGTGTTCAGTTCTCAGGAGACGCCTCCAGCTGCTGCTTTCACTGAGCCTCAGATAGCCGAGGTGCAAAATATTATCAGCCCCAACACACTCAAGAAGGTTGTCTTTGAGCAAAACTCGATCCCATTACAGCAGAAGAATAAGGGATGGAAAAGAAAGAATAACAAGGGTGCGAGCTAGCCGACACCGAGTACGATTCGTTCTAAGGATGGGCCACCTTCATCTAAGGATATCTCGAGGAGGGTGCATGTGGCGGGTAGGCCGATGCGACCAACTAATCTGCTCAATGCTGCAACCGGTGCTATGCAGAGTCTGCATGAGAGTGTTCTTTCTTTGGAGAAGCGGCATCTCTCCGTGAATGATGTGGCATACCCGGTTTTCGTGGCTAAGGTGCCGGAGGGCAAGAGCTTTGTCGATAGCGCCATCAGGGGTACGATCGACCTGCGGTTTGATGACATCTTCGCTATGTTTAACCTTCATCCGCTGCACTACACCTTCGTTCGGCTATTTTCGCTGAGTATGGAGAAGCGGATCATTAGAGACAAGACCCCGGACATCGTGATAGTCGACCCCTTCTACATGCGTGCCAAGATCTTGGGCAGCACTGGGGACCGACAAGTCGCGAGTTCATACCTCAAAGGCGTCATTCTGGCGAACCCAAATAAGGATAACTTCCTCATGCCTTACTTTCCCGAGTAAGTCATCCCCTCACCGCCCCGTAACATATGATTTCTTAGATTTCGATTGTTCTTTTTTCTCTCTAACATTTCGTGTTTTGTGCAGTGACACATGTTGCACACTCATCCTCTTAAGCCCGAACTATTCCATGTCCACGTATTTCGACTTGGACCGTCAGTCGAATAAAGACTACACAAATATCAAGAAAGTTCTTGATGATGTTCTCCCCGGCTACGCCAAATCTGGAGGCACCTTCAGGAGGCCAATTTTTAGGTACACCAAGCACGTGTTCACCCAGGTAACAACGTTCCCCTGCGTCAAGCAGCCGCCTGGCGGTCAGAAGGATGCCTACTACTCCCTCCATCACATGCGGGCGGTCGTACGGGACCATAATCAACTTCTACCAAATAGTCTCAAAGTTTGGGCCGCACGCTTGTCGGCAATCCAGGACTCGGACCTCAGACAAGAATTCTTTCGCATCCAGTCGGAGTTTGCGGAAATCATCCATCAAGATGTCCTTCATACATTGGGGCAGTTCTACCTCAGATATCAACCATCCAACATTGAAATAGAAACAACGCTACAAATGCAGGCTGACAACGATCGCGATTTCATGACCATCACGCAAGATGGCGGCTTCATCCACACTCCGATCCCTGGGTCGAGTCGAAAGTAGTGATGCTATGTAGTTCTGAAATATCGATTAGCTCATGTTGTAATTAAACTTTAATGAACTTGTATGTCTCTTCGGTTTGGACAGTCGTTCAACTTATATGTAATCGATGCTATTTATTAGGTGGACCATGAATCGTGCTATTAATGTGTTGCTTTTCCCTTCCGATCCTTTTGTTGCATACTTATATATTGCTTATGTATTGTCTGTGAATTGGTACTAACATTTTGTTTGTCTAGTGCATAGAGATGCCGTCGTATGTCGTTTACAAGGGTAAGGTTCCCGGAGTCTACGATGACTGGGAGGAGTGTCGGAGATAGGTTCACCATTTTAGCGGTAACAGTTACAAAGGGTACACCACTAGGGCGGAGGTGGAAGCTAGATAGGCGCGCTATCTAGCGGGACAGAGGAGGGAGTGGAGGAGGAACTGGATGAAGACCAGTTTCATCGCGATGATGCTCATCGTGATGACCGCAACTGTAGGATCGAAAGAATGTCTAGAGGGGGGTGATTAGACTACTTGACCAAATAAAAACTTAACATTTACCCAATTTTAGTTCTTGGCAGATTTTAGCTATTGTAGGACAAGTCAAGCAATCATCACACAATTCAAGCAAGCATGCAAAGAGTATATTGGCAGCGGAAAGTAAAGCATGCAACTTGCAAGAATGTAAAGGGAAGGGTTTGGAGAATTCAAACGCAATTGGAGACACGGATGTTTTTCCCGTGGTTCGGATAGGTGGTGCTATCCTACATCCACGTTGATGGAGACTTCAACCCACGAAGGGTAACGGTCGCGCGAGTCCACGAAGGGCTCCACCCACGAAGGGTCCACGAAGTAGCAACCTTGTCTATCCCACCATGGCCATCGCCCACGAAGGACTTGCCTCACTAGCGTTAGATCTTCACGAAGTAGGCGATCTCCTTGCCCTTACAAACTCCTTGGTTCAACTCCACAATCTTGTCGGAGGCTCCCAAGTGACACCTAGCCAATCTAGGAGACACCACTCTCCAAGAAGTAACAAATGGTGTGTTGATGATGAACTCCTTGCTCTTGTGCTTCAAATGATAGTCTCCCCAACACTCAACTCTCTCTCATAGGATTTGGATTTTGTGGAAAGAAGATTTGAGTGGAAAGCAACTTGGGGAAGGCTAGAGATCAAGATTCATATGGTAGGAATGGAATATCTTGGTCTCAACACATGAGTAGGTGGTTCTCTCTCAGAACATATGAGTTGGAATTGTGTATGTGTTCTGATGGCTCTCTCCATGAATGAAGAGGAGGTGGAGGGGTATATATAGCCTCCACACAAAATCCAACCGTTACACACAGTTTTCCAATCTCGGTTGGACCGAATCAACAAACTCGGTCGGACCGAAAAGGTAAACCTAGTGACCGTTAGAGATTTCCGGTGGGACTGACATGCAACTCGGTAGGACCGATATGGTTAGGGTTTGGGCATAACGTAATCTCGGTGAGACCGATTACACAAACTCGGTGAGACAGAGTTTGGTAATAAGCTAACCAGAGAGTTGGTCAGGTAAACTCGGTGGGACCGATTTGCTCTTTCGGTGAGACCGAAAAGTTACAAAAAGGAAACAGAGAGTTTACACTGCAATCTCGGTGGGACCGATTCGCTCTTTCGGTGAGACTGAAAAGTTACGAAAGGGAAACAGAGAGTTTGCAATCCCATCTCGGTGAGACCGAGATCCCTATCGGTAGAACCGAATTGCTAGGGTTTGGCAGTGGCTTATGACAAGTGAAACTCGGTGGCGCCGGATAGAAAGAATCGATAGGACCGAGTTTGGCTTAGGGTTTAGGTCATATGTGGATATGGGAAAGTAGTTGAGGGTTTTGGAGCATATCACTAAGCACATGAAGCAAGAGGCTCATTAAGCAACACCTCATCCCTCCTTGATAGTATTGGCTTTTCCTAAAGACTCAATGTGATCTTGGATCACTAAAATATAAAATGAAGAGTCTTGAGCTTTTGAGCTTGAGCCAATCCTTTGTCCTTAGCATTTTGAGGGTTCCACTTTCACATCCATGCCATGCCAATCATTGAGCTTTCCTGAAATAGTCATCTTGGAATAGCATTAGCTCAATGAGCTATATGTTGTTATTAATTACCAAAACCACCTAGGGATAGTTGCACTTTCAATCTCCCCCTTTTTGGTAATTGATGACAACATATAGATGAAAGCTTCGACAAATGATAATAAGCATGAAATATATCGTCGCTTTGAGAAGTATGTGACAAGTAAGAGCTCCCCCTAAATTTGTGCATATTTAAAATTTGCTTTGGACTGCAAATGCACAAAGAGTTAGAGTCATGGGTTACTCTTCCATGTCACATAAATCTTGGTGGAGCGCTTAAAATGATAAGAATGAAATACATGCACTCATCACCAAGAATAGTGAATGATCACATAAGATAGATAAGATGATAATATTAAGCAAACATTAAGTGTAGCTTATGATCAAACACATGATCATCAATGTCTCACGAGCAATGACATAGTATCTCACACAAAAGCAAACAAAGTTCGAAAAACCACCAAATAAAACAAGAGAGAATAAAAGCAACACTCTCTCTCGAAGCCTATGATCTATACATTTTCTCCCCCTTTGGCAACAAGTTACCAAAAAGTTCCTAGAAAATGCATAGTGCTAAGTCGACACTCAGGCTTGATCTTCAGGTGGTGGTGGAGTCCGGAGCACTCCAAGGTAGTACTCTTCGTTGTCCTTGATGTATTGCCAATCAACCCATCTCATATCACAGACAATTGGCTTCTTGTCTAGCAACACTGTCTCATAAAAGTCTTGCTGCTCCTTGGTGTGAAACCTGTAGTCAACTGCAATCCTTCTCCTTGAAGCATACGGGTCTACTTCTCTCCACTTCCGGAGCCCTGAATCTCTCCTGAGTTTCATATCCTCAGCCACAGGATGAGCATCGTTGTGGTCTGGGATCTTGGGCTTGAGCTTTCTAAGAACATTCTCTTGTTCTTCTTCTGCAGCTTCAGGCACTGGGGCCTTGTTCTTCTCAGTAGCTGGGATGCTTCTTGTGTTCCTCTTTGGCTTTGGCTTTGGAGCTGGCTTGGCCTTGGAAGCAGCTGCCCCTGTTCTTATGGCATCACCCATCAGCTTGGGTGCCTTAGGTGCTGGTGCAGCTACCTCTTCTTCTTCCTCCTCATCTTCCATGATGGAAGCCTTGCCAAGCACTCTGGCTACAGTTTTCTTCACCCTTTCTTTCCTCTTCTTGCCTTCAGCAGCAACTGGCTCAATGGGAGTGGGCTTCTCAGTTGAAGCTCTGGCCTTTGACATAGGCTGCCTGCCTGTTGGCCTTTTGATCTTCAACCCTGGTTTTATGCCCTGTGCTGGCTCAACTCTCTTGGAAGTTGCTTCCTCTTCTGCCACATAATCCTCATCTTCTGAGTCTGAGGTTCTCTTCTTTCTCTGTCTTGTGGCAGCTTTAGGCAGATTGCTAGGGGTGCTCCTGCTGCCATCATCTGAGGAACTTGAGGGACTAGTGCCCTCACTCATCTGCACTTGCTGCTCTGACAAGTTCTGGCTATCACTTTGGTCTGACATGATGCAAACTCTGACTGCTGACCCTGTGAATAGGTTATAGATGAGATAGAGTGGATAAGCATCACAAAATGCAGAGATTTTTGCAAAAGAATAATTCAAAAACTTAGTTTTAGTTTCCCACTGAAAGCATCTCGGATCTACCGATTTCTAAACTCGGTGATACCGAAGCAGTTTTGGCACCTAAACTAGTGAACTCGGTCAGATCGAGTCACAGTTCGGTGGCACCGAGACTGCTAGGGTTTCACAGAGTTCCAAAATCGGTCACACCGATAAGTAATTCTCGGTCAGACGGAGTCTCACTTGTGCAATGGCATAAGCCAAATCGGTGGGACCGAGTTTTTCAACTCGATGGGTCCGAGATGGTTTCGGCGGAAACCTAACCCTAAAATTTTCGAATTAAACCTAATCTACGAGTTCATTGACTGGATAGAAGTTTAACAAACGTGGCAAGAATCATGATGATCACAATGTGCTAAGAATCGGATTGGGAATAGCACAAAGATCGAGTCCATACCCTAGTTCAGCGGAGACTCGCTACGGCGGCAACGACGGGGTTGAATTTCCGTTGACAGCGACGGAGACCAACGACTGGAGGCGGCTGGCGGCGAGGAGACGATCCGGAGACCATGTTGGCAGAGCAGGCTATCGCGCGGGCGAAGGGGTTCGGAGAAATTTCCAAATTTTTGCCCGTGACTATATATAGCCCGATCCTGTCGGTGTGACTGAGTGGAACAACTCGGTGGCACCGAGATGCAAAACTGTATACAGTTGTTGCAACTCGGTGTGACCGAATGGTTCAAATCGGTTGCACCGAGATCGAAAACCTAGATCAACTTAATGATCTCGGTAGGACCGAAAGTAGGGTATCGATCAGACCGAGAATCATAAAGAGGTTTTGGAAGTTTAAGTCTGTGACGAATCGGGGACTCCGAGCACTCCTCACATAGAGTGGTTCGAATCTGACTTGATCAAATTTTGTGATGTAGCATGAATAGAGTTTGAGACGAGAAAAGCATAGATAGCTAGAGGAGGTTCTTAGGCATTCTTGTCCATCCACTTGGCAAAAGGAAATAAAACCAAACAATCAAAACAACAAGTGGATGTCCTCGAATGAGTAAAATATGCAACCAGCATGCTCACATAATAAGATGGCAAATGAAATATGTGACAAGGCATGCACAACCAATTCTAGCATCTATCAAGCAATTTGCGATGACAAGGTCATCTATATATGAGTATATTGACTTAGGAGTCAAGTGAGAACACTTGATCATAGGTCATACTCATCGTTTAAGCTCAAGTGGGGTTACCACTTTTACATAAAGCATTGTTGTGTTCACATCTTTAGAGTTGCTTTAGCTCAAGTCTTAGAGTAAAGCTCCCCCTAGATGTGATATCCCCCCTTAGAGGGATGAACTAACCTCGGGTTTTGTCGATGATGACTTCATCTAGATGTTGAAGATGTGGATGCTCAATGTTGATGTAGATCACTTGGAGCTATCCATTTGAGTGAATTGCACTTTCAATACCTACATGGGTTAGTCCCACAAGGAACAAAAAAGGATATCCATAGACATAGAGTGATGCACACACAAGATGATGTCCATGAAAACTTTTAGGTTACCTTGTCCCTTGTCTTACCAACAAGAGGTTTTGTGACTCCTTGAACTAGTGCAAGATGTGGAATTTGATTGCACTTGTTCTTGCTAAAATGATAAGAGTGAAGTATGTTGGCGGAGTCACCCTCAAGAACTCTCTAGTTCTTCTTCTTTTGGATCCACACCATCTTGATGGGAATCCTTGGAGTTGTAGTCGTACTTGATGAAGTGGAACTTGAAGTAGTCTTGGGGATCCACTTGACTAAGGTCTTAGGAGCTTCTTCAAATGCATCAATTTCCTCTTGAAGCTTGTCCTTGCCTTTTTGCTTGTAGTCTTGTGGTGGAAGATCATCTTGAGCTTGTGTCCCCTTGAAAGAAGTATCATACGTCTCTTGTTGAGGAACAAACTTTGTCTTGGGGTATTGATCTTCTTCCCACTCAACTCCATTGGCATTGAATTTTCGTTCAAAACCAACACCTTGATTCTTCCGGTGCATTCCTTGCTTGCGCACAATTTCCTCGAATTGCTTACTCCCGGCAAGGCTTTTGTACACTCCTTTCTCTATAATTCCCTTCAATAAGCTATTTTCTTGCTCAAGTGTAACTTGGCTAAGAGAATCATTAGTGGAATCAAGAGAACTACTAGAAGCAACAATATTGGATTTAGCATGATCATTGTTACTGCTAGAGGAAGAATCTTTCTTGTTCTTGTTACTAGACTTGACTTGAGGTATGTAAGTGGATAAGAGTAAACGCTTGGCAATGCAAGAAGAACTTTTCTTGCGGAGATCATCATTGATTGCTTTTAAGAACTCATGCTCTTGCTCAAGATTGAGCTTTTCAAAGCGTAATTTCTCATGAGCTCTTAAAAGTTCTCGATGATCTTCGAAGATAGTTTCATGAGCTAACTTAAGAGTGTTTAGTTCTTTAGTTAGATCCTCAATCTTCTCCTTATCATTGTCATTCGTTTTATCTTGATTAGCATGATTAATTGAAGTTTCATCATAGTATTCATCACTAGAGTTGTCAACAAGCAAATCATCACCTAACAAGTCATCTTCATCACTATTGAAATCAACATACTCGGGGTGTGTTACCTTAGGACCTTTGGCCATGAAGCATCTTCCAATTCCTTCATTTGGTGAGTCAAATATGTCGTAGGAGTTGGTTGACACAAGTGCTAGACCGGCAACACCTTCATCTTGAGTATCTTCGGAGTCGGAGTGATAACTTCTCTCTGAGTGGCTGTCGGAGTCGGAGCCGGATACCCATTCACCAACATGAGCTTGATGTCTTCGTTTTGTGTAGCTCCTTGATGATTTTTCCTTCCTTTCCGAATCCTTGCTTCTCCGTGAGTGTCTTCGTTCATAACGATCATCTCTACTCCTTCTCTCTCTTGGTGGTGATTCTTTGCTTCTTCTTTTTGGAGAATCTTCTCTTCTCTTGTAGGGAGCCGTACACTCATTGGAATAGTGTCCGGGTCTTCCACAACTGTAGCAGTTTCACTCTCGACTAGAAGATCTTTTGTCATTGTAGGACCTTGACTTGAAGCTTCTATCTTTGCTTCTACTCTTGTAGAACTTGTTGAAGTTCTTCACCATTAAGCTCAATTCTTCATTGAAGTTTTGTTTCTCACTTGATGATGTAGGGGCTTCACATGAGGCTTTGTAGGCACCACTTGATTTGTTGTGAAGTTACTCTTTATCCTTAAGTGACATATCATGAGCAACAATTCTTCCAATCACCTCCGTTGGCTTGAGATCTTTGTAATTGGGCATCATTTGGATCAATGTGCACACAGTATCATATTTTCCATCCAAGGCTCTTAGAATCTTCTTGATGATGAATCTATCGGTCATCTCTTCACTTCCTAAGCCGGCAATCTCATTTGTGATGAGAGCAAGCCTAGAGTACATTTCAGCGACACCTTCACCATCCTTCATTTTGAACTTGTCAAGTTGACTTTGAAGCACATCCAACTTGGATTCCTTGACGGAGTCGGTACCTTCGTGCATATCAATCAAAGTGTCCCAAATTTCCTTTGCATTCTCAAGACGGCTGATTTTGTTGAATTCTTCGGGGCACAATCCGTTGAAGAGAATATCACAAGCTTGAGCATTGTATTGCAACATCTTCAACTCATCCACGGTAGCTTCACGGTTTGGTTCTTTCCCATCAAAGAAGTCACCTTGCAAACCAACACACACAATAGCCCAAACGGCGGGGTTATGTCCAAGAATATGCATTTTCATTTTATGCTTCCAACTAGCAAAATTAGTACCATCAAAGTAAGGACCTCTACGGTGATAATTTCCCTCGCTGGACGCCATACTCTCCTAGGTTGTGAAACCAAGGCTATGACCACCAAAGATATGGAGATCAAAGCAAATCGAAACCAAAGCTCTGATACCACTTGTAGGATCGAAAGTATGTCTGGAGGGGGGGTGATTAGACTACTTGACCAAATAAAAACTTAACCTTTTCCCAATTTTAGTTCTTGGCAGATTTTAGCTATTGTAGGACAAGTCAAGCAATCATAACACAATTCAAGCAAGCATGCAAAGAGTATATTGGCAGCGGAAAGTAAAGCATGCAACTTGCAAGAATGTAAAGGGAAGGGTTTGGAGAATTCAAACGCAATTGGAGACACGGATGTTTTTCCCGTGGTTCGGATAGGTGGTGCTATCCTACATCCACGTTGATGGAGACTTCAACCCACGAAGGGTAACGGTCGCGCGAGTCCACGGAGGGCTCCACCCACGAAGGGTCCATGAAGTAGCAACCTTGTCTATCCCACCATGGTCATCGCCCACGAAGGACTTGGCTCACTAGCGGTAGATCTTCACGAAGTAGGCGATCTCCTTGCCCTTACAAACTCCTTGGTTCAACTCCACAATCTTGTCGGAGGCTCCCAAGTGACACCTAGCCAATCTAGGAGACACCACTCTCCAAGAAGTAACAAATGGTGTGTTGATGATGAACTCCTTGCTCTTGTGCTTCAAATGATAGTCTCCCCAACACTCAACTCTCTCTCATAGGATTTGGATTTTGTGGAAAGAAGATTTGAGTGGAAAGCAACTTGGGGAAGGCTAGAGATCAAGATTCATATGGTAGGAATGGAATATCTTGGTCTCAACACATGAGTAGGTGGTTCTCTCTCAGAACATATGTGTTGGAATTGTGTATGTGTTCTGATGGCTCTCTCCACGAATGAAGAGGAGGTGGAGGGGTATATATAGACTCCACACAAAATCCAACCGTTACACACAGTTTTCCAATCTTGGTGGGACCGAATCAACAAACTCGGTCGGACCGAAAAGGTAAACCTAGTGACCGTTAGAGATTTTCGGTGGGACTGACATGCAACTCGGTAGGACCGATATGGTTAGGGTTTGGGCATAACGTAATCTCGGTGAGACCGATTACACAAACTCGGTGAGACGGAGTTTGGTAATAAGCTAACCAGAGAGTTGGTCAGGCAAACTCGGTGGGACCGATTTGCTCTTTCGGTGAGACCGAAAAGTTACAAAAAGTTCATATTGACATAAAAATAATAATACTTCAAGCATACTAACTAAGCAATTATGGCTTCTCAAAATAACATGGCCAAAGAAAGTTCATCCCTACAAAATCATATAGTTTAGTCATGTTTCATTTTCCTCACACAAGAATGCTCTCATCATGCACAACCGCGATGACAAGCCAAGCAATTGTTTCATACTTTAGTAATCTCAAACCTATAAACTTTCACGCAATATATGAGCGCGAGCCATGGACATAGCACTATGGGTGGAATAGAATATAATGTGGGGGGTTATGTGGAGAAGACAAAAAAGGAGAAAGTCTCACATCAACGAGGCTAATCAATGGGCTATGGAGATGCCCACCGATTGATGTTTAATGCAAGGAGTAGGGATTGCCATGCAACGGATGCACTAGAGCTATAAATGTATGAAAGCTCAACAAAAGAAACTAGTGGGTGTGCATCCAACTTTCTTGCTCATGAAGACCTAGGGCACTTGAGGAGGCCCATTGTTGGAATATACAAGCCAAGTTCTATAATGAAAAAATTCCCACTAGTATATGAAAGTGACAAAACAAGAGACTCTATAACATGAAGATTATGGTGCTACTTTGAAGCACAAGTGTGGCAAAGGATAGTAACATTGTCCCTTCTCTCTTTTTCTCCCATTTCTCTTTTTATGGCCTTTCTCTTTTTTGGGACTTTTTTATATTCCTCACTTGGGACAATGCTCTAGAAAATGATGATCATCACACTTCTATTTATTTACAACTCAATGATTACAACTCGATACTAGAACAAAAGATGACCCTATATGCATGCCTCCGGCGGTGTACCGGGATATGCAATGGACCAAGAGTGACATGTATTAAAGAATTATGAACGGTGGCTTTGCCACAAATACTATGTCGACTACATGATCATGCTAAGCAATATGACAATAATGAATGTGTCATGATGAAGGAAATGATGGAAAGTTTCATGGCAATATATCTCGGAATGGCTATGGAAATGCCATAATAGGTAGGTATGATGGTTGTTTTGAGGAAGATATAAGGAGGTTTATGTGTGAAAGAGCGTATCATATCACGGGGTTGGGATGCACCGGCGAAGTTTGCGCCAACTCTCAATGTGAGAAAGGGCAATGCACGGTACCGAAGAGGCTAGCAAGGATAGAAGGGTGAGAGTGCGTATAATCCATGGACTCAACATTAGTCATAAAGAACTCACATACTTATTGAAAAAATCTACAAGTCATCAAAAACCTCAGTACTACGCGCATGCTCCTAGGGGGATAGATTGGTAGGAAAAGACCATCGCTCGTCCCCGACCGCCACTCATAAGGAAGACAATCAAATAACACCTCATGTTTGAAATTTGTTGCATAACGTTTACCATACGTGCATGCTACGGGACTTGCAAACTTCAACACATGTATTTCTCAATTTCACAACTACTCAACTAGCACGACTTTGATATTATTACCTCCATATCTCAAAACAATCATCAAGCATCAAACTTTTCTTAGTATTCAAAACACTCTTAACAAAATTTTACTAACTTTGAATACCTAGCATATTAGGATTTTAAGAAAATTACCATGCTATTAGGACTCTCAAAATAATCTAGGTGAAGCATGAGAGATCAATAGTTTCTATAAAACAATGGCCATTTGCATTTCTGTCCCTAACTCGAACCACCTAATCATATATACCCCTGATTCGAAAGCCTGCTCAAATTTGCCCCTCCGCCGTTAGGTGCCCTTATAGAAATGCCCTTTTGCCTGTTACCGTCCGGTCAAACAGCTTTGACCGTCCTGAAAAAATAGCAAAAAAATCTAAAAAATCTAAAATTTTGTGAGCCCTTTGACCACGTCAACCAAGCTTCCACCGCCGTTCACATGCAGCTACGAGCCCAACCAGCTGGGCAGGCACTGCTACCTCTTGAGCACTATGTTGGTTTTCCCCAAAGAGGAAGGGATGATGCAGCAAAGTAGCGTAAGTATTTCCCTCAGTTTTTGAGAACCAAGTTATCAATCCAGTAGGAGGCTACGCGCGAGTCCCTCGTACCTACACAAAACAAATAAATCCTCGCAACCAACACAAATAGGGGTTGTCAATCCCTATAAGGCCACTTACGAGAGTGAGATCTGATTGATATGATAAGATAATATTTTTATGATAAAAGATGCAAAGTAAAATAAAGGCAAAGCAAATAGCAAAGGAAATAACTAAGTAGTAGGAGATCAAAATGATAAAGATAGACCCGGGGGCCATAGGTTTCACTAGTGGCTTCTCTCGAGAGCATACGTATTCTACGGTGGGTGAACAAATTAGTGTTGAGCAATTGACAGAATTGAGCATAGTTATGAGAATATCTAGGTATGATCATGTATATAGGCATCACGTCTGAGACAAGTAGACCGACGCCTGCCTGCATCTACTACTATTACTCCACTCATCGACCGCTATCCAGCATGCATCTAGAGCATTAAGTTAAAAACAGAGTAACGCCTTAAGCAAGATGACATGATGTAGAGGGATAGACTCATGCAATATGAAGAAAACCCCATCTTGTTATCCTCGATGGCAACAATACAATACGTGCCTTGCTGCCCCAACTGTCACTGGGAAAGGACACCACAAGATTGAACCCAAAGCTAAGCACTTCTCCCATTGCAAGAAAGATCAATCTAGTAGGCCAAACCAAACTGATAATTCGAAGGGACTTGCAAAGATAACCAATCATACATAAAAGAATTCAGAGAAGATTCAAATATTATTCATAGATAGACTTGATCATAAACCCACAATTCATCGGTCTCAACAAACACACCGCAAAAAGAAGATTACATCGAATAGTTCTCCACAAGAGAGGGGGAGAACATTGTATTGAGATCCAAAAAGAGAGAAGAAGCCATCTAGCTACTAACTATGGACCCATAGGTCTGAGGTAAACTACTCACACTTCATCGAAGAGGCTATGGTGTTGATGTAGAAGCCCTCCATGATCGATGCCCACTACGGCGCTCCGGAACCGGCCCCAAGATGGGATCTTGTGGATACAGGAAGTTACGGCGGTGGAATTAGGGTTTTGGCTCCGTATCTGATCGTTTGGGGGTACATAGGTATATATAGGAGCAAGGAGTACGTCGGTGGAGCAACAGGGGGCCCACGAGGGTGGAGGGCGCGCCTGGTGG